>NC_092334.1:68093035-68413214 GCF_046630445.1 Rutidosis leptorrhynchoides
GTGAATCGTCTTTCGTACGTGGTAATATCAAATCCTTGGGTTCGTAACCCTCTAAGTTCTGTGTTGAGCTTATTGACCTCGGTTCTGGGACGGTACTTCTCGTTCATCAAGTGCTTGAATCCTGACCACAGTAGTGCGTACGCATCATCTTGTCCCACTTGCTCTAGGTAGGTATTCCACCATGTTAACGCAGAACCTGTGAAGGTATGCGTAGCGTACTTCACTTTGTCCTCTTCAGTACACTTACTTATGGCAAACACCGATTCGACCTTCTCGGTCCACCGTTTCAATCCGATCGGTCCTTCGGTTCCATCAAATTCCAAAGGTTTGCAGGCAGTGAAATCTTTGTAGGTGCATCCTACACGATTTCCTGTACTGCTAGATCCAAGATTATTGTTGGTATGTAGCGTAGCCTGTACTGTGGCTATGTTTGAAGCTAGAAAAGTACGGAATTCCTCTTCATTCATATTCACGGTGTGTCGAGTAGTCGGTGCCATTTCCTTCAAAATAGTCAAATGGAACAAGTTAATCATACAGAATATTAAGAGTAGTTAATAGTATTTTGTAGCATAATATGAACTCATTTATAAAAGATTTTTCTTCATATTAGCGTTTTATAAGTTTAAATTCGGGTAGTACCTACCCGTTAAGTTCATACTTAGTAGCTAATATACAATTCAACTACTACAATTCTATATGAAAAACTGATTATAATAATATTTCGCGTTCAAACTTTTATACAATATTTTACAAACTTACAATACCGTTTATTTTACATAAACATGAAATATAGCACACAATAACTTTGATACAAGATAGTTGTGAAGATAATTCTAGCTAGTACACAAGTCGTTCAGCAAAGGCAATAAAGACACGTAATTCATACGTCCAGAAACAAGTCATGCATTCTGGTTTTACTAGGACTACTTCCCATCCTTGGTCTTGTGGAACATAACCGTTATGGCCGTTGATAAGACAGCGTGTTGTAACGTCGTCAAAGGGACGAGGGTTACGTAATGACCAACAGTCTCGTAATAACCTAAAAACCTCATTTCTTACCCCAATTACCGACTCTGTCACTTGTGGGAACGTTTTGTTTAATAATTGTAGCCCGATGTTCTTGTTCTCACTTTGGTGAGAAGCGAACATTACTAACTCGTAAGCATAACATGCTTCTTTATGTTGCATGTTAGCCGCTTTTTCTAAATCACGAAGTCCTATATTCAGATATATTGAGTCAAAATAATTTCTTAACCCGTTGCGTAAAATAGCATTTGGGTTCCCCGCAATATATGCGTCAAAGTAAACACAACGTAACTTATGAATTTCCCAATGTGATATCCCCCATCTTTCAAACGAAAGCCTTTTATAAACCAAGGAATTCTTGGAACGTTCTTCGAATGTTTTACAAACTGATCTTGCCTTCAATAGTTGTGCCGAGGAATTCTGACCGACTCTAGACAAGATTTCATCAATCATGTCTCCGGGTAGGACTCTTAAAATATTGGGTTGTCTATCCATTTTGTGTTTTTAAACTGTAAAATAGACAAGAGTTAGATTCATAAAAAAAATACTTATTAATACAAGCAATTTTTACATATATCATAAAGCATAAGCACACTATATTATATATATTACACCACACGAATACAACTATCTTATTCCGACTCGCTCGTTTCTTCTTCTTCGATTTTGGTTCATTTTTCCAAGTTTCTAGGGATATATGATGTTCCCCTAATACGAGCCGTCGTTTTCCACATTGGTTTAGAAAAACCTGGTGGTTTAGAGGTTCCCGGGTTATTGTGACAACTTAAGAAATACGGGTGTTGACGATACATATAAAGTTCATCGGGTTTGGAATCAAATTTCTCTATTTTTATGCCATTTCCCTTATTGTTCTCTTTTGCCTTATTAAATTGTGTTGGGGTAATTTCTATAACATCATCGAAATCCTTGTCGGGATCCGATTCATCGGAGAATTGGTAATCCTCCCAATACTTTGCTTCCTTGGCGGAAACACCTTTGACCATAATTAACTTTGGTCGGTTGGTTGAGAATTTTCTTCTACTTAACCGTTTTATTATTTCCCTCACTGGTTCTATTTCTTCTTCCGGTTCCGATTCTTCTTCCGGTTCCGATTCTTCTTCCGGTTCCGACTCTTCTTCCGGTTCCTCTTCGGGAACTTGTGAATCAGTCCACGAATCATTTCAATTTACATTTGACTCTTCATTATTATTAGGTGAGTCAATGGGACTTGTTCTAGAGGTAGACATCTATCACATAATATCAAACAAATTAAGAGATTAATATATCACATAATATTCACATGTTAAAAATATATAGTTTCCAACAAAATTTGTTAAGCAATCATTTTTCAAGTAAACACGGTCGAAGTCCAGACTCACTAATGCATCCTAACAAACTCGATAAGACACACTAATGCAAATTTTCTGGTTCTCTAAGACCAACGCTCGGATACCAACAGAAATGTCCCGTTCTTATTGATTAAAAACGTTCCATATTAATTGATTTCGTTGCGAGGTTTTGACCTCTATATGAGACGTTTTTCAAAGACTGCATTCATTTTTAAAACAAACCATAACCTTTATTTCATAAATAAAGGTTTAAAAAGCTTTACGTAAATTATCAAATAATGATAATCTAAAATATCATGTTTACACACGACCATTACATAATGGTTTACAATACACATATGTTACATCGAAATCAGTTTCTTGAATGCAGTTTTTACACAATATCATACAAACATGGACTCCAAATCTTGTCCTTATTTTAGTATGCAACAGCGGAAGCTCTTAGTATTCACCTGAGAATAAACATGCTTTAAACGTCAACAAAAATGTTGGTGAGTTATAGGTTTAACCTATATATATCAAATCGTAACAATAGACCACAAGATTTCATATTTCAATACACATCCCATACATAGAGATAAAAATCATTCATATGGTGAACACCTGGTAACCGACATTAACAAGATGCATATATATAAGAATATCAACATCATTCCGGGACACACTTCGGATATGATATAAATTTCGAAGTACTAAAGCATCCGGTACTTTAGATGGGGTTTGTTAGGCCCAATAGATCTATCTTTAGGATTCGCGTCAATTAGGGTGTCTGTTCCCTAATTCTTAGATTACCAGACTTAATAAAAAGGGGCATATTCGATTTCGATAATTCAACCATAGAATGTAGTTTCACGTACTTGTGTCTATTTTGTAAATCATTTATAAAACCTGCATGTATTCTCATCCCAAAAATATTAGATTTTAAAAGTGGGACTATAACTCACTTTCACAGATTTTTACTTCGTCGGGAAGTAAGACTTGGCCACTGGTCGATTCACGAACCTATAACAAATATGTACATATATATCAAAGTATATTCAAAATATATTTACAACACTTTTAATACATTTTGATGTTTTAAGTTTATTAAGTCAGCTGTCCTCGTTAGTAACCTACAACTAGTTGTCCACAGTTAGATGTACAGAAATAAATCGATAAATATTATCTTGAATCAATCCACGACCCAGTGTATACGTATCTCAGTATTGATCACAACTCAAACTATATATATTTTGGAATCAACCTCAACCCTGTATAGCTAACTCCAACATTCACATATAGAGTGTCTATGGTTGTTCCGAAATATATATAGATGTGTCGACATGATAGGTCGAAACATTGTATACGTGTCTATGGTATCTCAAGATTACATAATATACAATACAAGTTGATTAAGTTATGGTTGGAATAGATTTGTTACCAATTTTCACGTAGCTAAAATGAGAAAAATTATTCAATCTTGTTTTACCCATAACTTCTTCATTTTAAATCCGTTTTGAGTGAATCAAATTGCTATGGTTTCATATTGAACTCTATTTTATGAATCTAAACAGAAAAAGTATAGGTTTATAGTCGGAAAAATAAGTTACAAGTCGTTTTTGTAAAGGTAGTCATTTCAGTCGAAAGAACGACGTCTAGATGACCATTTTAGAAAACATACTTCCACTTTGAGTTTAACCACAATTTTTGGATATAGTTTCATGTTCATAATAAAAATCATTTTCCCAGAATAACAACTTTTAAATCAAAGTTTATCATAGTTTTTAATTAACTAACCCAAAACAGCCCGCGGTGTTACTACGACGGCGTAAATCCGGTTTTACGGTGTTTTTCGTGTTTCCAGGTTTTAAATCATTAAGTTAGCATATCATATAGATATAGAACATGTGTTTAGTTGATTTTAAAAGTAAAGTTAGAAGGATTAACTTTTATTTGCGAACAATTTTAGAATTAACTAAACTATGTTCTAGTGATTACAAGTTTAAACCTTCGAATAAGATAGCTTTATATGTATGAATCGAATGATGTTATGAACATCATTACTACCTCAAGTTCCTTGGATAAACCTACTGAAAATGAGAAAAATAGATCTAGCTTCAAAGGATCCTTGGATGGCTTGAAAGTTTCTTGAAGCAGAATCATGACACGAAAACAATTTCAAGTAAGATTTCCACTCGAAATAAGATTGTTATAGTTATAGAAATTGAATTAAAGTTTGAATATGATTATTACCTTGTATTAGAAAGATAACCTACTATAAGTAACAAAGGTTTCTTGATCTTGGATGATTACTTGGAATGGATTTAGAAAACTTGGAAGTAAACTTGCAATCTTGGAAGTATTCTTAATTTTATGAAACTAGAACTTTTGGAATTTATGAAGAACACTTAGAACTTGAAGATAGAACTTAAGAGAGATCAATTAGATGAAGAAAATTGAAGAATGAAAGTATTTGTAGGTGTTTTTGGTCGTTGGTGTATGGATTAGATATAAAGGATATGTAATTTTGTTTTCATGTAAATAAGTCATGAATGATTACTCATATTTTTGTAATTTTATGAGATATTTCATGCTAGTTGCCAAATGATGGTTCCTACATGTGTTAGATGACTCACATGGGCTGCTAAGAGCTGATCATTGGAGTGTATATACCAATAGTACATACATCTAAAAGCTGTGTATTGTACGAGTACGAATACGGGTGCATACGAGTAGAATTGTTGATGAAACTGAACGAGGATGTAATTGTAAGCATTTTTGTTAAGTAGAAGTATTTTGATAAGTGTCTTGAAGTCTTTCAAAAGTGTATGAATACATATTAAAACACTACATGTATCTACATTTTAACTGAGTCGTTAAGTCATCGTTAGTCGTTACATGTAAATGTTGTTTTGAAACCTTTAGGTTAACGATCTTGTTGAATGTTGTTAACCCATTGTTTATTATAACAAATGAGATGTTAAATTGTTATATTATCATGATATTATGATATATAATATATCTTATTATGATATATATACAGTTAAATGCCGTTACAACGATAATCGTTACATATATGTCTCGTTTTGAAATCATTAAGTTAGTAGTCTTATTTTTACATATGTATTTCATTGTTAATACACTTAATAATATATTTACTTATCATTTAACATAATTAACCAAGTGTATCAATATCTTAATATGATTCATATGTACCTAGTAAGACGTTGTTATAACGATAATCGTTATATATATCGTTTTCGAGTTTCTTAAATTAATAGTCTCATTTTTATGTATATAACTCATTGTTAAAATACCTAATGAGATACATACTTATAATAAAATCATGTTAACTATATATATAACCATATATATGTCATCGTATAGTTTTTACAAGTTTTAACGTTCGTGAATCACCGGTCAACTTGAGTGGTCAATTGTCTATATGAAATCTATTTCAATTAAACAAGTCTTAACAAGTTTGATTGCTTAACATGTTGGAAACACTTAATCATGTAAATAACAATTTCATTTAATATATATATATAAACATGGAAAAGTTCGGGTCACTACAGTACCTACCCGTTAAATAAATTTCGTCCCGAAATTTTAAGCAGTTGGAGGTGTTGACGTATCTTCTGGAAATAAATGCGGGTATTTCTTCTTCATCTGATCTTCACGCTCCCAGGTGAACTCGGGTCCTCTACGAGCATTCCATCGAACCTTAACAATCGGTATCTTGTTTTGTTTAAGTCTCTTAACCTCACGATCCATTATTTCGACGGGTTCTTCAATGAATTGAAGTTTTTCATTGATTTGGATTTCGTCCAACGGAATAGTGAGATCTTCTTTAGCAAAACATTTCTTCAAATTTGAGACGTGGAAAGTGTTATGTACAGCCGCGAGTTGTTGAGGTAGCTCCAGTTGGTAAGCTACTGGTCCGACACGATCTATAATCTTGAATGGTCCAATGTACCTTGGATTTAGTTTCCCCCGTTTACCAAATCCAACAACGCCTTTCCAAGGTGAAACCTTAAGCATGACCATTTCTCCAATTTCAAACTCTATATCTTTTCTTTTACTGTTCGCGTAGCTCTTTTGTCGACTCTGGGCGGTTTTCAATCTTTGTTGAATTTGGATGATTTTCTCGGTATTTTCTTGTATTATCTCCGGACCCGTAATCTGTCTATCCCCCACTTCACTCCAACAAATCGGAGACCTGCACTTTCTACCATAAAGTGCTTCAAACGGCGCCATCTCAATGCTTGAATGGTAGCTGTTGTTGTAGGAAAATTCTGCTAACGGTAGATGTCGATCCCAACTGTTTCCGAAATCAATAACACATGCTCGTAGCATGTCTTCAAGCATTTGTATCATCCTTTTACTCTGTCCATCAGTTTGTGGATGATAGGCAGTACTCATGTCTAGACGAGTTCCTAATGCTTACTGTAATGTCTGCCAGAATCTTGAAATAAATCTGCCATCCCTATCAGAGATAATAGAGATTGGTATTCCATGTCTGGAGACGACTTCCTTCAAATACAGTCGTGCTAACTTCTCCATCTTGTCATCTTCTCTTATTGGCAGGAAGTGTGCTGATTTGGTGAGACGATCAACTATTACCCAAATAGTATCAAAACCACTTGCAGTCCTTGGCAATTTAGTGATGAAATCCATGGTAATATTTTCCCATTTCCATTCCGAGACTTCGGGTTGTTGAAGTAGACCTGATGGTTTCTGATGCTCAGCTTTGACCTTAGAACACGTCAAACATTCTCCTACGTATTTAGCAACACCGGCTTTCATACTCGGCCACCAAAAATGTTTCTTGAGATCCTTGTACATCTTCCCCGTTCCAGGATGTATTGAGTATCTGGTTTTATGAGCTTCTCTAAGTACCATTTCTCTCATATCTCTAAATTTTGGTACCCAAATTCTTTCAGCCCTATACCGGGTTCCGTCTTCCTGAATATTAAGATGCTTCTTCGATCCTTTGGGTATTTCATCCTTTAAATTTCCCTCTTTTAAAACTCCTTGTTGCGCCTCCTTTATTTGAGTAGTAAGGTTAGTGTGAATCATTATATTCATTGATTTTACTCGAATGGGTTCTCTGTCCTTTCTGCTCAAGGCTTCGGCTACCACATTTACCTTCCCCGGGTGGTAACGAATCTCAAAGTCGTAATCATTCAATAATTCAATCCACCTACGCTGCCTCATATTCAGTTGTTTCTGATTAAATATGTGTTGGAGACTTTTGTGGTCGGTATATATAATACTTTTGACCCCATATAAGTAGTGCCTCCAAGTCTTTAATGCAAAAACAACCGCGCCTAATTCCAAATCATGCGTCGTATAATTTTGCTCGTGAATCTTCAATTGTCTAGACGCATAAGCAATCACCTTCGTCCGTTGCATTAATACACAACCGAGACCTTACTTTGATGTGTCACAATAAATCACAAAATCATCATTCCCTTCAGGCAATGACAATATAGGTGCCGTAGTTAGCTTTTTCTTCAATAATTGAAACGCCTTCTCTTGTTCATCCTTCCATTCAAATTTCTTTCCTTTAGGCGTTAATGCAGTAAAGGGTTTTGCTATTTTGGAGAAATCTTGGATGAATCTTCTGTAGTAACCAGCCAATCCTAAAAATTGACGTATATGCTTCGGAGTTTTTGGGGTTTCCCATTTCTCAACAGTTTCTATCTTTGCCGGATCCACCTTAATACCTTCTTTGTTCACTATGTGACCGAGGAATTGAACTTCTTCCAACCAAAATGCACACTTTGAAAACTTAGCGTACAATTCTTCCTTCCTCAATACTTCTAACACCTTTCTCAAATGTTCACCGTGTTCTTGGTCATTCTTTGAGTAAATAAGTATGTCATCAATGAAAACAATGACAAACTTGTCAAGGTATGGTCCACACACTCGGTTCATAAGGTCCATGAACACAGCTGGTGCATTAGTTAAACCAAACGGCATGACCATAAACTCGTAATGACTGTAACGTGTTCTGAAAGCAGTCTTTGGAATATCATCTTCTTTCACCCGCATTTGATGATACCCGGAACGTAAGTCAATCTTTGAATAAATAGATGAGCGTTGTAGTTGATCAAATAAGTCATCAATTCTCGGCAGTGGATAACAGTTTTTGATGGTAAGTTTGTTCAACTCTCTGTAGTCAATACACAACTTAAATGTACCATCCTTCTTCTTGACAAACAAAACAGGAGCTCCCCATGGTGATGTGCTTGGTCGAATGAAACCACGTTCTAATAGTTCTTGCAGTTGGCTTTGCAGTTCTTTCATCTCGCTGGGTGCGAGTCTATAAGGAGCACGAGCTATTGGTGCAGCTCCTGGTACAAGATCTATTTGAAATTCAACAGATCGATGTGGAGGTAGTCCCGGTAATCCTTTCGGAAATACATCGGGAAATTCTTTTGCGACGGGAACATCATTGATGCTCTTTTCTTCGGTTTGTACTTTCTCGACGTGTGCTAGAACAGCATAGCAACCTTTTCTTATTAGTTTTTGTGCCTTCAAATTACTAATAAGATGTAGCTTCATGTTGCCCTTTTCTCCGTACACCATTAAGGGTTCTCCTTCTCCTCGTACAATGCGAATTGCATTTTTATAACATACGATCTCTGCTTTCACATTCTCCAGCCAGTCCATGCCAACTATTACATCAAAACTCCCTAACTCTACTGGTATCAAATCAATCTTAAATATTTCTCTACCCAGTTTAATTTCTCGATTTCGGCATATATTATCTGCTGAAATTAATTTACCGTTTGCTAATTCGAGTAAAAATTTACTATCCAACGGCGTCAATGGACAACTTAATTTAGCACAAAAATCTCTACTCATATAGCTTCTATCCGCACCCGAATCAAATAAAACATAAGCAGATTTATTGTCAATAAGAAACGTACCCGTAACAAGCTCCGGGTCTTCCTGTGCCTCTGCCGCATTAATATTGAAAACTCTTCCGCGGCCTTGTCCATTCGTGTTCTCCTGGTTTGGGCAATTTCTAATAATGTGGCCCGGTTTTCCACATTTATAACAAACTACATTGGCATAACTTGCTCCGACACTACTTGCTCCGCCATTACTCGTTCCGACACCATTTGTTCCTTTCGTTCTATTAACCCCTGGCCCGTAGACCTCACACTTCGCCGCGCTATGACCATTTCTTTTACACTTGTTGCAAAATTTGGTGCAGAACCCCGAGTGATACTTTTCACACCTTTGGCATAGCTGCTTCTGATTGTTGTTGTTGTTGTGGTTGTTATTGTTGTTGGGATGATTGTTGTAGTTGCTGTTGTTGTTGTTGTTGTTGTTGTTGTTGTTGTTGTTGTTGTTGTTGTTGTTGTTGTTGTTGTTGTTGTTGGGCCGTTTGTTGTAGTTGCGATTGATGTTGCGATTGTTGGGATAATTGTTGCGATTATTATTGTAATTGCTGTTGTTGTTGTATTGGTGATTCTTATCACCGTTTTCCTCCCACTTTCTTTTGACTTGCTTCACATTGGCCTCTTCAGCCGTCTGTTCTTTAATTCTTTCCTCAATCTGGTTCACTAGTTTGTGAGCCATTCTACATTCCTGTTGTATGGAGGCGGGCTCATGTGAACTTATATCTTCTTGGATTCTTTCCGGTAATCCTTTCACAAACGCGTCGATCTTCTCTTCCTCATCTTCGAACGCTCCCGGACACAATAGGCACAATTCTGTGAATCGTCTTTCGTACATGGTAATATCAAATCCTTGGGTTCGTAACCCTCTAAGTTCTGTGTTGAGCTTATTGACCTCGGTTCTGGGACGGTACTTCTCGTTCATCAAGTGCTTGAATCCTGACCACAGTAGTGCGTACGCATCATCTTGTCCCACTTGCTCTAGGTAGGTATTCCACCATGTTAACGCAGAACCTGTGAAGGTATGCGTAGCGTACTTCACTTTGTCCTCTTCAGTACACTTACTTATGGCAAACACCGATTCGACCTTCTCGGTCCACCGTTTCAATCCGATCGGTCCTTCGGTTCCATCAAATTCCAAAGGTTTGCAGGCAGTGAAATCTTTGTAGGTGCATCCTACACGATTTCCTGTACTGCTAGATCCAAGGTTATTGTTGGTATGTAGCGTAGCCTGTACTGCGGCTATGTTTGAAGCTAGAAAAGTACGGAATTCCTCTTCATTCATATTCACGGTGTGTCGCGTAGTCGGTGCCATTTCCTTCAAAATAGTCAAATGGAACAAGTTAATCATACAGAATATTAAGAGTAGTTAATAGTATTTTGTAGCATAATATGAACTCATTTATAAAAGCTTTTTCTTCATATTAGCGTTTTATAAGTTTAAATTCGGGTAGTACCTACCCGTTAAGTTCATACTTAGTAGCTAATATACAATTCAACTACTACAATTCTATATGAAAAACTGATTATAATAATATTTCGCGTTCAAACTTTTATACAATATTTTACAAACTTACAATACCGTTTATTTTACATAAACATGAAATATAGCACACAATAACTTTGATACAAGATAGTTGTGAAGATAATTCTAGCTAGTACACAAGTCGTTCAGCAAAGGCAATAAAGACACGTAATTCATACGTCCAGAAACAAGTCATGCATTCTGGTTTTACTAGGACTACTTCCCATCCTTGGTCTTGTGGAACATAACCGTTATGGCCGTTGATAAGACAGCGTGTTGTAACGTCGTCAAAGGGACGAGGGTTACGTAATGACCAACAGTCTCGTAATAACCTAAAAACCTCATTTCTTACCCCAATTACCGACTCCGTCACTTGTGGGAACGTTTTGTTTAATAGTTGTAGCCCGATGTTCTTGTTCTCACTTTGGTGAGAAGCGAACATTACTAACTTGTAAGCATAACATGCTTCTTTATGTTGCATGTTAGCCGCTTTTTCTAAATCACGAAGTCCTATATTCAGATATATTGAGTCAAAATAATTTCTTAACCCGTTGCGTAAAATAGCATTTGGGTTCCCCGCAATATATGCGTCAAAGTAAACACATCGTAACTTATGGATTTCCCAATGTGATATCCCCCATCTTTCGAACGAAAGCCTTTTATAAACCAAGGAATTCTTGGAACGTTCTTTGAATGACTTACAAACTGATCTCACCTTAAATAGTTGTGTCGAGGAATTCTGACCGACTCTAGACAAGATTTCATCAATCATGTCTCCGGGTAGGTCTCTTAAAATATTGGGTTGTCTATCCATTTTGTGTTTTTAAACTGTAAAATAGACAAGAGTTAGATTCATAAAAAAAATACTTATTAATACAAGCAATTTTTACATATATCATAAAGCATAAGCACACTATATTACATATATTACACCACACGAATACAACTATCTTATTCCGACTCGCTCGTTTCCTCTTCTTCGGTTTTTGTTCGTTTTGCCAAGTTTCTAGGGATATATGATGTTCCCCTAATACGAGCCGTCGTTTTCCACATTGGTTTAGAAAAACCTGGTGGTTTAGAGGTTCCCGGGTTATTGTCACAACTTAAGAAATACGGGTGTTGACGATACATATAAAGTTCATCGGGTTTGAAATCAAATTTCTCTATTTTTATGCCCTTTCCCTTATTGTTCTCTTTTGCCTTATTAAATTGTGTTGGGGTAATTTCTATAACATCATCGAAATCCTTGTCGGGATCCGATTCATCGGAGAATTGGTAATCCTCCCAATACTTTGCTTCCTTGGCGGAAACACCATTGACCATAATTAACTTTGGTCGGTTGGTTGAGAATTTTCTTCTACTTAACCGTTTTATTATTTCCCTCACTGGTTCTATTTCTTCTTCCGGTTCCGATTCTTCTTCCGGTTCCGACTCTTCTTCCGGTTCCTCTTCGGGAACTTGTGAATCAGTCCACGAATCATTTCAATTTACATTTGACTCTTCATTATTATTAGGTGAGTCAATGGGACTTGTTCTAGAGGTAGACATCTATCACATAATATCAAACAAATTAAGAGATTAATATATCACATAATATTCACATGTTAAAAATATATAGTTTCCAACAAAATTTGTTAAGCAATCATTTTTCAAGTAAACACGGTCGAAGTCCAGACTCACTAATGCATCCTAACAAACTCGATAAGATACACTAATGCAAATTTTCTGGTTCTCTAAGACCAACGCTCGGATACCAACAGAAATGTCCCGTTCTTATTGATTAAAAACGTTCCATATTAATTGATTTCGTTGCGAGGTTTTGACCTCTATATGAGACGTTTTTCAAAGACTGCATTCATTTTTAAAACAAACCATAACCTTTATTTCATAAATAAAGGTTTAAAAAGCTTTACGTAGATTATCAAATAATGATAATCTAAAATATCCTGTTTACACACGACCATTACATAATGGTTTACAATACAAATATGTTACATCGAAATCAGTTTCTTGAATGCAGTTTTTACACAATATCATACAAACATGGACTCCAAATCTTGTCCTTATTTTAGTATGCAACAGCGGAAGCTCTTAGTATTCACCTGAGAATAAACATGCTTTAAACGTCAACAAAAATGTTGGTGAGTTATAGGTTTAACCTATATATATCAAATCGTAACAATAGACCACAAGATTTCATATTTCAATACACATCCCATACATAGAGATAAAAATCATTCATATGGTGAACACCTGGTAACCGACGTTAACAAGATGCATATATATAAGAATATCCCCATCATTCCGGGACACACTTCGGATATGATATAAATTTCAAAGTACTAAAGCATCCGGTACTTTGGATGGGGTTTGTTAGGCCCAATAGATCTATCTTTAGGATTCGCGTCAATTAGGGTGTCTGTTCCCTAATTCTTAGATTACCAGACTTAATAAAAAGGGGCATATTCGATTTCGATAATTCAACCATAGAATGTAGTTTCACGTACTTGTGTCTATTTTGTAAATCATTTATAAAACCTGCATGTATTCTCATCCCAAAAATATTAGATTTTAAAAGTGGGACTATAACTCACTTTCACAGATTTTTACTTCGTCGGGAAGTAAGACTTGGCCACTGGTCGATTCACGAACCTATAACAAATATGTACATATATATCAAAGTATATTCAAAATATATTTACAACACTTTTAATACATTTTGATGTTTTAAGTTTATTAAGTCAGCTGTCCTCGTTAGTAACCTACAACTAGTTGTCCACAGTTAGATGTACAGAAATAAATCGATAAATATTATCTTGAATCAATCCACGACCCAGTGTATACGTATCTCAGTATTGATCACAACTCAAACTATATATATTTTGGAATCAACCTCAACCCTGTATAGCTAACTCCAACATTCACATATAGAGTGTCTATGGTTGTTCCAAAATATATATAGATGTGTCGACATGATAGGTTGAAACATTGTATACGTGTCTATGGTATCTCAAGATTACATAATATACAATACAATTTGATTAAGTTATGGTTGGAATAGATTTGTTACCAATTTTCACGTAGCTAAAATGAGAAAAATTATCCAATCTTGTTTTACCCATAACTTCTTCATTTTAAATCCGTTTTGAGTGAATCAAATTGCTATAGTTTCATATTGAACTCTATTTTATGAATCTAAACAGAAAAAGTATAGGTTTATTGTCCGAAAAATAAGTTACAAGTCGTTTTTGTAAAGGTAGTCATTTCAGTCGAAAGAACGACGTCTAGATGACTATTTTAGAAAACGTACTTCCACTTTGAGTTTAACCACAATTTTTGGATATAGTTTCATGTTCATAATAAAAATCATTTTCCCAGAATAACAACTTTTAAATCAAAGTTTATCATAGTTTTTAATTAACTAACCCAAAACAGCCCGCGGTGTTACTACGACGGCGTAAATCCGGTTTTACGGTGTTTTTCGTGTTTCCAGGTTTTAAATCATTAAGTTAGCATATCATATAGATATAGAACATGTGTTTAGTTGATTTTAAAAGTCAAGTTAGAAGGATTAACTTTTATTTGCGAACAAATTTAGAATTAACTAAACTATGTTCTAGTGATTACAAGTTTAAACCTTCGAATAAGATAGCTTTATATGTATGAATCGAATGATGTTATGAACATCATTACTACCTCAAGTTCCTTGGATAAACCTACTGGAAATGAGAAAAATAGATCTAGCTTCAAAGGATCCTTGGATGGCTTGAAAGTTTCTTGAAGCAGAATCATGACACGAAAACAATTTCAAGTAAGATTTCCACTCGAAATAAGATTGTTATAGTTATAGAAATTGAATTAAAGTTTGAATATGATTATTACCTTGTATTAGAAAGATAACCTACTGTAAGTAACAAAGGTTTCTTGATCTTGGATGATTACTTGGAATGGATTTAGAAAACTTGGAAGTAAACTTGCAATCTTGGAAGTATTCTTGATTTTATGAAACTAGAACTTTTGGAATTTATGAAGAACACTTAGAACTTGAAGATAGAACTTGAGAGAGATCAATTAGATGAATAAAATTGAAGAATGAAAGTGTTTGTAGGTGTTTTTGGTCGTTGATGTATGGATTAGATATAAAGGATATGTAATTTTGTTTTCATGTAAATAAGTCATGAATGATTACTCATATTTTTGTAATTTTATGAGATATTTCATGCTAGTTGCCAAATGATGGTTCCCACATGTGTTAGGTGACTCACATGGGCTGCTAAGAGCTGATCATTGGAGTATATATACCAATAGTACATACATCTAAAAGTTGTGTATTGTACGAGTACGAATACGGGTGCATACGAGTAGAATTGTTGATGAAACTGAACGAGCATGTAATTGTAAGCATTTATGTTAAGTAGAAGTATTTTGATAAGTGTATTGAAGTCTTTCAAAAGTGTATGAATACATATTAAAACACTACATGTATCTACATTTTAACTGAGTCGTTAAGTCATCGTTAGTCGTTACATGTAAATGTTGTTTTGAAACCTTTAGGTTAACGATCTTGTTGAATGTTGTTAACCCATTGTTTATTATAACAAATGAGATGTTAAATTGTTATATTATCATGATATTATGATATATAATATATCTTAGTATGATATATATACAGTTAAATGCCGTTACAACGATAATCGTTACATATATGTCTCGTTTCGAAATCATTAAGTTAGTAGTCTTATTTTTACATATGTATTTCATTGTTAATACACTTAATAATATATTTACTTATCATTTAACATAATTAACCAAGTGTATCAATATCTTAATATGATTCATATGTACCTAGTAAGACGTTGTTATAACGATAATCGTTATATATATCGTTTTCGAGTTTCTTAAATTAATAGTCTCATTTTTATGTATATAACTCATTGTCAAAATACCTAATGAGATACATATTTATAATAAAATCATGTTAACTATATATATAACCATATATATGTCATCGTATAGTTTTTACAAGTTTTAACGTTCGTGAATCACCGGTCAACTTGGGTGGTCAATTGTCTATATGAAATCTATTTCAATTAAACAAGTCTTAACTGAAATGTCCCGTTCTTATTGATTAAAAACGTTCCATATTAATTGATTTCGTTGCGAGGTTTTGACCTCTATATGAGACGTTTTTCAAAGACTGCATTCATTTATAAAACAAACCATAACCTTTATTTCATAGATAAAGGTTTTAAAAAACTTTAATTAGATTATCAAATAATGATAATCTAAAATATCCTGTTTACACACGACCATTACATAATGGTTTACAATACAAATATGTTACAACAAAATAAGTTTCTTGAATGCAGTTTTTACACAATATCATACAAGCATGGACTCCAAATCTCGTCCTTATTTAAGTATGCGACAGCGGAAGCTCTTAATAATCACCTGAGAATAAACATGCTTAAAACGTCAACAAAAATGTTGGTGAGTTATAGGTTTAACCTATATATATCAAATCATAATAATAGACCACAAGATTTCATATTTCAATACACATCCCATACATAGAGATAAAAATCATTCATATGGTGAACACCTGGTAACCGACATTAACAAGATGCATATTTAAGAATATCCCCATCATTCCGGGACACCCTTCGGATATGATATAAATTTCGAAGTACTAAAGCATCCGGTACTTTGGATGGGGTTTGTTAGGCCCAATAGATCTATCTTTAGGATTCGCGTCAATTAGGGTGTCTGTTCCCTAATTCTTAGATTACCAGACTTAATAAAAAGGGGCATATTCGATTTCGATAATTCAACCATAGAATGTAGTTTCACGTACTTGTGTCTATTTTGTAAATCATTTATAAAACCTGCATGTATTCTCATCCCAAAAATATTAGATTTTAAAAGTGGGACTATAACTCACTTTCACATATTTTTACTTCGTCGGGAAGTAAGACTTGGCCACTGGTTGATTCACGAACCTATAACAATATATACATATATATATCAAAGTATGTTCAAAATATATTTACAACACTTTTAATATATTTTGATGTTTTAAGTTTATTAAGTCAGCTGTCCTCGTTAGTAACCTACAACTAGTTGTCCACAGTTAGATGTACAGAAATAAATCGATAAATATTATCTTGAATCAATCCACGACCCAGTGTATACGTATCTCAGTATTGATCACAACTCAAACTATATATATTTTGGAATCAACCTCAACCCTGTATAGCTAACTCCAACATTCACATATAGAGTGTCTATGGTTGTTCCGAAATATATATAGATGTGTCGACATGATAGGTCGAAACATTGTATACGTGTCTATGGTATCTCAAGATTACATAATATACAATACAAGTTGATTAAGTTATGGTTGGAATACATTTGTTACCAATTTTCACGTAGCTAAAATGAGAAAAATTATTCAATCTTGTTTTACCCATAACTTCTTCATTTTAAATCCGTTTTGAGTGAATCAAATTGCTATGGTTTCATATTGAACTCTATTTTATGAATCTAAACAGAAAAAGTATAGGTTTATAGTCGGAAAAATAAGTTACAAGTCGTTTTTGTAAATGAAGTCATTTCAGTCGAAAGAACGACGTCTAGATGACCATTTTAGAAAACATACTTCCACTTTGAGTTTAACCATAATTTTTGGATATCGTTTCATGTTCATAATAAAAATCATTTTCTCAGAATAACAACTTTTAAATCAAAGTTTATCATAGTTTTTAATAAACTAACCCAAAACAGCCCGGGGTGTTACTACGATGGCGTAAATCCGGTTTTACGGTGTTTTTCGTGTTTCCAGGTTTTAAATCATTAAGTTAGCATATAATATATATATAGAACATGTGTTTAGTTGATTTTAAAAGTCAAGTTAGAAGGATTAACTTTTATTTGCGAACAAGTTTAGAATTAACTAAACTATGTTCTAGTGATTACAAGTTTAAACCTTCGAATAAGATAGCTTTATATGTATGAATCGAATGATGTTATGAACATCATTACTACCTCAAGTTCCTTGGATAAACCTACTAGAAATGAGAAAAATAGATCTAGCTTCAACGGATCCTTGGATGGCTTGAAAGTTCTTAAAGCAGAATCATGACACGAAAACAAATTCAAGTAAGATTTCCACTCGAAATAAGATTGTTATAGTTATAGAAATTGAATTAAAGTTTGAATATGATTATTACCTTGTATTAGAAAGATAACCTACTGTAAGTAACAAAGGTTTCTTGATCTTGGATGATTACTTGGAATAGATTTAGAAAACTTGGAAGTAAACTTGCAATCTTGGAAGTATTCTTGATTTTATGAAACTAGAACTTTTGGAATTTATGAAGAACACTTAGAACTTGAAGATAGAACTTGAGAGAGATCAATTAGATGAATAAAATTGAAGAATGAAAGTGTTTGTAGGTGTTTTTGGTCGTTGGTGTATGGATTAGATATAAAGGATATGTAATATTGTTTTCATGTAAATAAGTCATGAATGATTACTCATATTTTTGTAATTTTATGAGATATTTCATGCTAGTTTCCAAATGATGGTTCTCACATGTGTTAGGTGACTCACATGGGCTGCTAATAACTGATCATTGGAGTGTATATACCAATAGTACATACATCTAAAAGCTGTGTATTGTACGAGTATGAATACGGGTGCATACGAGTAGAATTGTTGATGAAACTGAACGAGGATGTAATTGTAAGCATTTTTGTTAAGTAGAAGTATTTTGATAAGTGTCTTGAAGTCTTTCAAAAGTGTATGAATACATATTAAAACACTACATGTATATACATTTTAACTGAGTCGTTAAGTCATCGTTAGTCGTTACATGTAAATGTTGTTTTGAAACCTTTAGGTTAACGATCTTGTTGAATGTTGTTAACCCATTGTTTATTATAACAAATGAGATCTTAAATTGTTATATTATCATGATATTATGATATATAATATATCTTAGTATGATGTATATACAGTTAAATGTCATTACAATGATAATCGTTACATATATGTCTAGTTTCGAAATCATTAAGTTAGTAGTCTTATTTTTACATATGTATTTCATTGTTAATACACTTAATAATATATGTAATTATCATTTAACATAATTAACCAAGTGTATCAATATCTTAATATGATTCATATGTACCTAGTAAGACGTTGTTATAACGATAATCGTTATATATATCGTTTTCGAGTTTCTTAAATTAATAGTCTCATTTTTATGTATATAACTCATTGTTAAAATACCTAATGAGATACATACTTATAATAAAAACATGTTAACTATATATATAACCATATATATGTCATCGTATAGTTTTTACAAGTTTTAACGTTCGTGAATCACCGGTCAACTTGGGTGGTCAATTGTCTATATGAAACATATTTCAATTAATCAAGTCTTAACAAGTTTGATTGCTTAACATGTTGGAAACATTTAATCATGTAAATATCAATCTCAATTAATATATATAAACATGGAAAAGTTCGGGTCACTACAGTACCTACCCGTTTAATAAATTTCGTCCCGAAATTTTAAGCTGTTGAAGGTGTTGACGAATCTTCTGGAAATAGATGCGGGTATTTATTCTTCATTTGATCTTCATGCTCCCAGGTGAACTCGGGTCCTCTACGAGCATTCCATCGAACCTTAACAATTGGTATCTTGTTTTGCTTAAGTCTTTTAACCTCACGATCCATTATTTCGACGGGTTCTTCGATGAATTGAAGTTTTTCGTTGATTTGGATTTCATCTAACGGAATAGTGAGATCTTCTTTAGCTAAACATTTCTTCAAATTTGAGACGTGGAAAGTGTTATGTACAGCCGCTAGTTGTTGAGGTAACTCAAGTCGGTAAGCTACTGGTCCGACACGATCAATAATCTTGAATGGTCCAATATACCTTGGATTTAATTTCCCTCGTTTACCAAATCGAACAACGCCTTTCCAAGGTGCAACTTTAAGCATGACCATCTCTCCAATTTCAAATTCTATATCTTTTCTTTTAATGTCAGCGTAGCTCTTTTGTCGACTTTGGGCGGTTTTCAACCGTTGTTGAATTTGGATGATCTTCTCGGTAGTTTCTTGTATAATTTCCGGACCCGTAATCTGTCTATCCCCCACTTCACTCCAACAAATCGGAGACCTGCACTTTCTACCATAAAGTGCTTCAAACGGCGCCATCTCAATGCTTGAATGGTAGCTGTTGTTGTAGGAAAATTCTGCTAACGGTAGATGTCGATCCCAACTGTTTCCGAAATCAATAACACATGCTCGTAGCATGTCTTCAAATGTTTGTATCGTCCTTTCGCTCTGCCCATCAGTTTGTGGATGATAGGCAGTACTCATGTCTAGACGAGTTCCTAATGCTTGCTGTAATGTCTGCCAGAATCTTGAAATAAATCTGCCATCCCTATCAGAGATAATAGAGATTGGTATTCCATGTCTGGAGATGACTTCCTTCAAATACAGTCGTGCTAACTTCTCCATCTTGTCATCTTCTCTTATTAGCAGGAAGTGTGCTGATTTGGTGAGACGATCAACTATTACCCAAATAGTATCAAAACCACTTGCAGTCCTTGGCAATTTAGTGATAAAATCCATGGTAATGTTTTCCCATTTCCATTCTGGGATTTCGGGTTGTTGAAGTAGACCTGATGGTTTCTGATGCTCAGCTTTGACCTTAGAACACGTCAAACATTCTCCTACGTATTTAGCAACATCGGCTTTCATACCCGGCCACCAAAAATGTTTCTTGAGATCCTTGTACATCTTCCCCGTTCCAGGATGTATTGAGTATCTGGTTTTATGAGCTTCTCTAAGTACCATTTCTCTCATATCTCCAAATTTTGGTACCCAAATTCTTTCAGCCCTATACCGAGTTCCGTCTTCCCGAATATTAAGATGCTTCTCCGATCCTTTGGGTATTTCATCCTTTAAATTTCCCTCTTTTAAAACTCCTTGTTGCGCCTCCTTTATTTAAGTAGTAAGGTTAGTGTGAATCATTATATTCATAGATTTTACTCGAATGGGTTCTCTGTCCTTTCTGCTCAAGGCGTCGGCTACCACATTTGCCTTCCCCGGGTGGTAACGAATCTCAAAGTCGTAATCATTCAATAATTCAATCCACCTACGCTGCCTCATATTCAGTTGTTTCTGATTAAATATGTGTTGAAGACTTTTGTGGCCGGAATATATAATACTTTTGACCCCATATAAGTAGTGCCTCCAAGTCTTTAATGCAAAAATAACCGCGCCTAATCCCAAATCATGCATCGTATAATTTTGTTCGTGAATCTTCAATTGTCTAGACGCATAAGCAATCACCTTCGTTCGTTGCATTAATACACAACCGAGACCTTGCTTTGATGCGTCACAATAAATCACAAAATCATCATTCCCTTCAAGCAATGAAAATATAGGTGCCATAGTTAGCTTTTTCTTCAATAACTGAAATGCTTTCTCTTGTTCATCCTTCCATTCAAATTTCTTCCCTTTATGCATTAATGCAGTCAAGGGTTTTGCTATTTTGGAGAAATCTTGGATGAATCTTCTGTAGTAACCAGCCAATCCTAAAAATTGGCGTATATGCTTCGGAGTTTTTGGGGTTTCCCACTTTTCAACGGTTTCGATCTTTGCCGGGTCCACCTGGATACCTTCTTTGATCACTATGTGACCGAGGAATTGAACTTCTTCCAACCAAAATGCACACTTTGAAAATTTAGCGTACAGTTTTTCTTTCCTCAATACTTCTAGCACTTTTCTCAAATGTTCTTCGTGCTCTTGATCATTCTTTGAGTAAATAAGTATGTCATCAATGAAAACAATGACAAACTTGTCAAGGTATAGTCCACACACTCGGTTCATAAGGTTCATGAACACAGCTGGAGCATTATTTAAACCAAACGGCATGACCATAAAATCGTAATGACCGTAACGTGTTCTGAAAGCAGTCTTTGGAATATCATCTTCTTTCACCCGCATTTGATGATACCCAGAACGTAAGTCAATCTTTGAATAAAAAGACGAGCCTTGTAGTTGATCAAATAAGTCGTCGATTCTCGGTAGTGGGTAGCGGTTCTTGATGGTAAGTTTGTTCAACTCTCAGTAGTCGATACACAACCTGAATGTACCATCTTTCTTCTTGAAAAACAAAACAGGAGCTCCCTACGGTGATGTGCTTGGTCGAATGAAACCACGCTCTAAAAGTTCTTGTAATTGGCTTTGCAGTTCTTTCATCTCGCTGGGTGCGAGTCTGTAAGGAGCACGAGCTATTGGTGCAGCTCCTGGTACAAGATCTATTTGAAATTCAATGGATCGATGTGGGGGTAATCCCGGTAATTCTTTCGGAAATACATCGGGAAATTCCTTTGCAATGGGAACATCATTGATGCTCTTTTCTTCAGTTTGAACTTTCTCGACGTGTGCTAGAACAGCATAGCAACCTTTTCTTATTAGTTTTTGTGCCTTCAAATTACTAATAAGATGTAGCTTCGTGTTGCCCTTTTCTTCGTACACCATTAAGGGTTTTCCTTTTTCTCGTATAATGCGAATTGTATTTTTGTAACAGACGATCTCTGCTTTCACTTCTTTCAACCAGTCCATACCGATTATCACATCAAAACTCCCTAACTCTACTGGTATCAAATCAATCTTAAATGTTTCGCTAACCAGTTTAATTTCTCGATTCCGACATATATTATCTGCTGAAACTAATTTACCATTTGCTAATACGAGTAAAAATTTACTATCCAAAGGCGTCAATGGACAACTTAATTTAGCACAAAAATCTCTACTCATATAGCTTCTATCCGCACCCGAATCAAATAAAACGTAAGCAGATTTATTGTTAATAAGAAACGTACCCGTAACAAGCTCCGGGTCTTCCTGTGCCTCTGCCGCATTAATATTGAAAACTCTTCCGCGGCCTTGTCCATTCGTGTTCTCCTGGTTCGGGCAATTTCTAATAATGTGGCCCGGTTTTCCACATTTATAACAAACTACATTGGCATAACTTGCTCCGACACTACTTGCTCCGCCATTACTCGTTCCGACACCATTTGTTCCTTTCGTTCTATTAACCCCTGGTCCGTAGACCTCACACTTCGCCGCGCTATGACCATTTCTTTTACACTTGTTGCAAAATTTGGTGCAGAACCCCGAGTGATACTTTTCACACCTTTGGCACAGCTGCTTCTGATTGTTGTTGTTGTTGCGGTTATTATTGTTGTTGGGATGATTGTTGTAGTTGCTGTTGCTGTTGTTGTTGTTGTTGTTGTTGTTGGGCCGTTTGTTGTAGTTGCGATTGATGTTGCGATTGTTGGGATAATTGTTGCGATTATTGTTGTAATTGCTGTTGTTGTTGTATTGGTGATTCTTATCACCGTTTTCCTCCCACTTTCTTTTGACTTGCTTCACATTGGCCTCTTCAGCAGTCTGTTCTTTAATTCTTTCTTCAATCTGGTTCACTAGTTTGTGAGCCATTCTACATGCCTGTTGTATAGAGGCGGGCTCGTGTGAACTTATATCTTCTTGGATTCTTTCCGGTAATCCTTTCACAAATGCGTCGATCTTCTCTTCCTCATCTTCGAATGCTCCCGGACACAATAGGCACAATTCTGTGAATCGTCTTTCGTACGTGGTAATATCAAATCCTTGGGTTCGTAACCCTCTAAGTTCTGTCTTGAGCTTATTGACCTCGGTTCTGGGACGGTACTTCTCGTTCATCAAGTGCTTGAATGCTGACCACGGTAGTGCATACGCATCGTCTTGTCCCACTTGCTCTAGATAGGTATTCCACCATGTTAACGCAGAACCTGTGAAGGTATGCGTAGCGTACTTCACTTTGTCCTCTTCAGTACACTTACTTATGGCAAACACCGATTCGACCTTCTCGGTCCACCGTTTCAATCCGATCGGTCCTTCGGTTCCATCGAATTCCAAAGGTTTGCAGGCAGTGAATTCTTTGTAGGTGCATCCTACACGATTTCCTGTACTGCTAGATCCAAGGTTATTGTTGGTATGTAGCGCAGCCTGTACTGCGGCTATGTTTGAAGCTAGAAAAGTACGGAATTCCTCTTCATTCATATTCACGGTGTGTCGAGTAGTCGGTGCCATTTCCTTCAAAATAGTCAAATGGAACAAGTTAATCATACAGAATATTAAGAGTAGTTAATAGTATTTCGTAGCATAATATGAACTCATTTATAAAAGCTTTTTCTTCATATTAGCGTTTTATAAGTTTAAATTCGGGTAGTACCTACCCGTTAAGTTCATACTTAGTAGCTAATATACAATTCAACTACTACAATTCTATATGAAAAACTGATTATAATAATATTTCGCGTTCAAACTTTTATACAATATTTTACAAACTTACAATACCGCTTATTTTACATAAAGCATGAAATATAGCACACAATAACTTTGATACAAGATAGTTGTGAAGATAATTCTAGCTAGTACACAAGTCGTTCAGCAAAGGCAATAAAAACACATAATTCATACGTCCAGAAACAAGTCATGCATTCTGGTTTTACTAGGACTACTTCCCATCCTTGGTCTTGTGGAACATAACCGTTATGGCTGTTGATAAGACAGCGTGTTGTAACGTCGTCAAAGGGACGAGGGTTACGTAATGTCCAACAGTCCCGTAATAATCTAAAAACCTCATTTCTTACCCCAATTACCGACTCCGTCACTTGTGGAAACGTTTTGTTTAATAGTTGTAGCCCGATGTTCTTGTTCTCACTTTGGTGAGAAGCGAACATTACTAATCCGTAAGCATAACATGCTTCTTTATGTTGCATGTTAGCACCTTTTTCTAAATCACGAAGTCCAATATTCGGATATATTGAGTCAAAATAATTTCTTAACCCGTTGCGTAAAATAGCATTTGGGTTCCCCGCAATATATGCGTCAAAGTAAACACATCGTAACTTATGGGTTTCCCAATGTGATATCCCCCATCTTTCAAACGAAAGTCTCTTATAAACCAAGACATTCTTGGAACGTTCTTCGAATGTCTTACAAACTGATCTCGCCTTAAATAGTTGTGCCGAGGAATTCTGGCCGACTCTAGACAAGATTTCATCAATCATGTCTCCGGGTAGGTCTCTTAAAATATTGGGTTGTCTATCCATTTTGTGTTTTTAAACTGTAAAATAGACAAGAGTTAGATTCATAAAAAAAATACTTATTAATACAAGCAATTTTTACATATATCATAAAGCATAAGAACACTATATTACATATATTACACCACACGAATACAACTATCTTATTCCGACTCGCTCGTTTTTTCTTCTTCGGTTTTGGTTCGTTTTGCCAACTTTCTAGGGATATATGATGTTCCCCTAATACTAACTGTCGTTTTCCACAACGGTTTAGAAAAACCTGGTGGTTTAGAGGTTCCCGGGTCATTGTTACAACTTAAGGACTTCGGGGGTTGACGATACATATAAAGTTCATCGGGGTTGGAATTAGATTTCTCTATTTTTATGCCCTTTCCCTTATTATTTTCTTTTGCCTTTTTAAACTCAGTTGGGGTAATTTCTATAACATCATCGGAATTCTCGTCGGAATCCGATTCATCGGAGAATTGGTAATCCTCCCAATATTTTGCTTCCTTGGCGGAAACACCATTGACCATAATTAACCTTGGTCGGTTGGTTGAGGATTTTCTTTTACTTAACCGTTTTATTATTTCCCCCACCGGTTCTACTTCTTCATCCGGTTCCGATTCTTCTTCCGGTTCCGACTCTTCTTCCGGTTCCGACACTTCTTCCGGTTCCTCTTCGGGAACTTGTGAATCAGTCCACGAATCATTCCAATTTACATTTGACTCTTCATTATTATTAGGTGAGTCAATGGGACTTGTTCTAGATGTAGACATCTATCACATAATATCAAACGCGTTAAGAGATTAATATATCACATAATATTCACATGTTAAAAATATATAGTTTCCAACAAAATTTGTTAAGCAATCATTTTTCAAGTAAACACGGTCGAAGTCCAGACTCACTAATGCATCCTAACAAACTCGATAAGACACACTAATGCAAAATTCTAGTTCTCTAAGACCAACGCTCGGATACCAACTGAAATGTCCCGTTCTTATTGATTAAAAACGTTCCATATTAATTGATTTCGTTGCGAGGTTTTGACCTCTATATGAGACGTTTTTCAAAGACTGCATTCATTTATAAAACAAACCATAACCTTTATTTCATAGATAAAGGTTTTAAAAAACTTTAAGTAGATTATCAAATAATGATAATCTAAAATATCCTGTTTACACACGACTATTACATAATGGTTTACAATACAAATATGTTACAACAAAATAAGTTTCTTGAATGCAGTTTTTACACAATATCATACAAGCATGGACTCCAAATCTCGTCCTTATTTAAGTATGCGACAGCGGAAGCTCTTAATAATCACCTGAGAATAAACATGCTTAAAACGTCAACAAAAATGTTGGTGAGTTATAGGTTTAACCTATATATATCAAATCATAATAATAGACCACAAGATTTCATATTTCAATACACATCCCATACATAGAGATAAAAATCATTCATATGGTGAACACCTGGTAACCGACATTAACAAGATGCATATTTAAGAATATCCCCATCATTCCGGGACACCCTTCGGATATGATATAAATTTCGAAGTACTAAAGCATCCGGTACTTTGGATGGGGTTTGTTAGGCCCAATAGATCTATCTTTAGGATTCGCGTCAATTAGGGTGTCTGTTCCCAAATTCTTAGATTACCAGACTTAATAAAAAGGGGCATATTCGATTTCGATAATTCAACCATAGAATGTAGTTTCACGTACTTGTGTCTATTTTGTAAATCATTTATAAAACCTGCATGTATTCTCATCCCAAAAATATTAGATTTTAAAAGTGGGACTATAACTCACTTTCACATATTTTTACTTCGTCGGGAAGTAAGACTTGGCCACTGGTTGATTCACGAACCTATAACAATATATACATATATATATCAAAGTATGTTCAAAATATATTTACAACACTTTTAATATATTTTGATGTTTTAAGTTTATTAAGTCAGCTGTCCTCGTTAGTAACCTACAACTAGTTGTCCACAGTTAGATGTACAGAAATAAATCGATAAATATTATCTTGAATCAATCCACGACCCAGTGTATACGTATCTCAGTATTGATCACAACTCAAACTATATATATTTTGGAATCAACCTCAACCCTGTATAGCTAACTCCAACATTCACATATAGAGTGTCTATGGTTGTTCCGAAATATATATAGATGTGTCGACATGATAGGTCGAAACATTGTATACGTGTCTATGGTATCTCAAGATTACATAATATACAATACAAGTTGATTAAGTTATGGTTGGAATACATTTGTTACCAATTTTCACGTAGCTAAAATGAGAAAAATTATCCAATCTTGTTTTACCCATAACTTCTTCATTTTAAATCCGTTTTGAGTGAATCAAATTGCTATGGTTTCATATTGAACTCTATTTTATGAATCTAAACAGAAAAAGTATAGGTTTATAGTCGGAAAAATAAGTTACAAGTCGTTTTTGTAAATGTAGTCATTTCAGTCGAAAGAACGACGTCTAGATGACCATTTTAGAAAACATACTTCCACTTTGAGTTTAACCATAATTTTTGGATATCGTTTCATGTTCATAATAAAAATCATTTTCTCAGAATAACAACTTTTAAATCAAAGTTTATCATAGTTTTTAATAAACTAACCCAAAACAGCCCGGGGTGTTACTACGACGGCGTAAATCCGGTTTTACGGTGTTTTTCGTGTTTCCAGGTTTTAAATCATTAAGTTAGCATATCATATATATATATAGAACATGTGTTTAGTTGATTTTAAAAGTCAAGTTAGAAGGATTAACTTTTATTTGCGAACAAGTTTAGAATTAACTAAACTATGTTCTAGTGATTACAAGTTTAAACCTTCGAATAAGATAGCTTTATATGTATGAATCGAATGATGTTATGAACATCATTACTACCTCAAGTTCCTTGGATAAACCTACTAGAAATGAGAAAAATAGATCTAGCTTCAACGGATCCTTGGATGGCTTGAAAGTTCTTGAAGCAGAATCATGACACGAAAACAATTTCAAGTAAGATTTCCACTCGAAATAAGATTGTTATAGTTATAGAAATTGAATTAAAGTTTGAATATGATTATTACCTTGTATTAGAAAGATAACCTACTGTAAGTAACAAAGGTTTCTTGATCTTGGATGATTACTTGGAATGGATTTAGAAAACTTGGAAGTAAACTTGCAATCTTGGAAGTATTCTTGATTTTATGAAACTAGAACTTTTGGAATTTATGAAGAACACTTAGAACTTGAAGATAGAACTTGAGAGAGATCAATTAGATGAATAAAATTGAAGAATGAAAGTGTTTGTAGGTGTTTTTGGTCGTTGGTGTATGGATTAGATATAAAGGATATGTAATATTGTTTTCATGTAAATAAGTCATGAATGATTACTCATATTTTTGTAATTTTATGAGATATTTCATGCTAGTTTCCAAATGATGGTTCCCACATGTGTTAGGTGACTCACATGGGCTGCTAAGAACTGATCATTGGAGTGTATATACCAATAGTACATACATCTAAAAGCTGTGTATTGTACGAGTATGAATACGGGTGCATACGAGTAGAATTGTTGATGAAACTGAACGAGGATGTAATTGTAAGCATTTTTGTTAAGTAGAAGTATTTTGATAAGTGTCTTGAAGTCTTTCAAAAGTGTATGAATACATATTAAAACACTACATGTATATACATTTTAACTGAGTCGTTAAGTCATCGTTAGTCGTTACATGTAAATGTTGTTTTGAAACCTTTAGGTTAACGATCTTGTTGAATGTTGTTAACCCATTGTTTATTATAACAAATGAGATCTTAAATTGTTATATTATCATGATATTATGATATATAATATATCTTAGTATGATGTATATACAGTTAAATGTCGTTACAATGATAATCGTTACATATATGTCTAGTTTCGAAATCATTAAGTTAGTAGTCTTATTTTTACATATGTATTTCATTGTTAATATACTTAATAATATATGTACTTATCATTTAACATAATTAACCAAGTGTATCAATATCTTAATATGATTCATATGTACCTAGTAGACGTTGTTATAACGATAATCGTTATATATATCGTTTTCGAGTTTCTTAAATTAATAGTCTCATTTTTATGTATATAACTCATTGTTAAAATACCTAATGAGATACATACTTATAATAAAAACATGTTAACTATATATATAACCATATATATGTCATCGTATAGTTTTTACAAGTTTTAACGTTCGTGAATCACCGGTCAACTTGGGTGGTCAATTGTCTATATGAAACATATTTCAATTAATCAAGTCTTAACAAGTTTGATTGCTTAACATGTTGGAAACATTTAATCATGTAAATATCAATCTCAATTAATATATATAAACATGGAAAAGTTCGGGTCACTACATTAACAAGTTTGATTGCTTAACATGTTGGAAACACTTAATCATGTAAATAACAATTTCATTTAATATATATATAAACATGGAAAAGTTCGGGTCACTACACAGGCCACTGCCGCGCCGCGAGAAATGGGTCCGCGACGCGACAAGCAAAGCAAATCTGGATCAGAACATGAGTTAAGAGTGGTGGTTTTTCCTTTGTAACGTCGCGCTGCGACATTTAGCGCCACGCCACGGCAATCCTGAAGATCTGACTCCGATTACTACTCCTTTTAAAAGGGCTTTTAGGGGTAAATTGGTCTTTTTGCTTGTAGATCAGTTTGGAGCCTTTAATACCAACCACTTATCACTTATTTCATTTTCCTTTTCTATTTTCTTTCCTATTTCTCTCCCAAAACACAAAACCCACTTAGTTTGATCTTGAGATTTGGAGTTGGAGATTTGTGAATCAAACCTAGGAGCGAGAATTAAAGTTGTTCTCCTTGTTACTAGCTACGCGTTGATAGTCTCGGTAAGTTCTAACTTTATGTTTTAAGTTTTAATTGGTGAATGGCTAGGGTTTAGGTTACTAGAGATTTGTATGACCCATTTGAGGGTAAAATGGGTGAGTTTGGGTTATGATGTTGTAATGAAACCCTAATGGCCATAATCTAGGGTTTTGGCCTTGTGATTTGAGGTTGTAAGTGCCAATTGGTGTTGTTAGTCACTAATGCACTTTAAGATTTATGAAAGAAGTGTAAACGGGTAAGTTTGACTTGATTGTGAGTTTAAGTGATATAAAATGGGTCAAAATGTACTAGTTGACCTAATTAGATGAAATGGGTATGGATTACCCTAAGTTTTGTGTTAATTGAAGTTAATTGTGACGACCCGGAAATTTCTGACCAAATTTAAACTTTAATCTTTATATTATTCCGACATGATAAGCAAAGTTTGTTAAGTTAAATCTCAAGAATTTTAAACTGTGTTCATACATTCATTATAACCTCGACCAAATTCCGACGATTCACGAACCGTTATATATAAATAGATATGTATATGTATATATATATTATAACTTGAGAATATTAATAAAGTATTAAACGTATAATACTTTACACGAACGTATTTGTTTTAATATGATTTTCAACGAAATTAAAAAAAATATATTAAATGATTGAATTATCAGAAACATTGAATTATGATTACAAGTCTCTGTTGAGAGGTCCACTATGATTTGAGAAAATCTATTCCTCTTAACGATATTCAGAATAATTTGTAACGCTATTTATAAATAAAAACAAAAAGTGTCATTTACGAAAGTTAGACAAAAGTTAGTGGAGAATTGGTTTCCATAATATTCTATTAATCTATTTTCAAACGTACAAAGACGTTTTCAGTTTAAAAAGAACTTTATTATTAAAACGTATATAACTTTTATAAATATCTAGAATCACTTTTGATAACTCATTACTTAACCAGTATAATAAATATAACGATATTTATATTTTATTTCATTAAATATATATAACGATTTAAATTAATATTATATATATTTATACGCGTATTATACATACATAGTTTTTATACTTTTACTATACTTTAACTTTAACTTTATTTACTTTAACTTTAATAATTCATACTTTAATAATTCACTTTAATAATTCACTTTAATAATTCATACTTTAATAATTCACTTTAATAATTCATACTTTAATAATTCACTTTAATAATTCATACTTTAATAATTCACTTTAATAATTCATACTTTAATAATTCATACTTTAATAATTCACTTTAATAATTCATACTTTAATAATTCACTTTAATAATTCATACTTTAATAATTCACTTTAATAATTCATACTTTAATAATTCACTTTAATAATTCAAAAATCTATTATAAATAGAATTCAATAGGTTTCATTATTTCATAGAAACTTGAAAATATATTTCTCTAAACTCTCTCAATCGAATTACATATATATATATTTACTTAGTATTATTTCAAGATATTATTAGTATACATAAAATACTACGACGGAGTTATATTCAGATGATTTCAAAATAAGTTTTCAAATGAGATAGAGCTAAGAAAATTATGGGTTATAGCTATGAAGGTTATGGGTATTGATCGAGGGTATTGCTCGTGAGGTCAACCTAACGTTTATCATTTTCGTTGCGTCTACGTACTTTCCTGCAATATTGAATCACAATATTGATACGTTCGTGAATCCAAGACAAACCCTGCACTTGTTCAGTGCCGTCATATACATAATTGCTACGAAATACAGTATTGTGAGTTTCATTTGCTCCATTTTTATATATATTTTTGGGCTGAGAATACATGCGCTGATTTATAAATGTTTTACGAAATAGGCACAAGTACTAAAACTAATTCTATGTGGGTTTAAACCAGAAATATACCCTTAGCTTGGTAACATTAAACTACTTGTCTATGTACGATAGGCGCGAATCCTAAAGATAGATCTATTGGGCCTGACAAACCCCATCCTGACTATGGGATGCTTTAGTACTTCGAGGTTATTTTAAACACACCTGATCTGGTGTACTTCAGAGGGTAAAACATGAACGTTAAGGCTTGTTACCAGGTGCCTACAGCTTATAGAATACTTTTATACACTTGCGAGTGTACGGATATTTATAGAAACTGAAATCTTGTGGTCTATTACTATTACGGAAATGATTGATTATAATAAACTAATGAACTCACCAACCTTTTGGTTGACACTTTAAAGCATGTTTATTCTCAGGTATTAAAGAAATCTTCCGCTGCGCATTAGCTCATTTTAAGGATATTACTTGGAGTCATTCATGACATACTTTGAAAGACGTTGCATTCGAGTCGTTGAGTTCATCAAGATTAATATTAAGTCAATTATAGTTGGATGTAATATAAAATGGTATGCATGCCATCAATTTTTGATGTAAAGAAAGTTTGTCTTTTAAAAACGAATGCAATGTTTGTAAAACGTATCATATAGAGGTCAAATACCTCACGATGTAATCAACTATTGTGAATCGTTTATAATGTATATGAACTGATCCTTTCAGTTGGTATCAGAGCGGTGGTCTTAGCGAACCAGGTCTTGCATTAGTGTGTCTAACTGATAGTTGTTAAGATAAATTAGTGAGTCTGGACTTCGATCGTGTCTGCATGTCAAAAGTTTTGCTTATCATTTTTAGTCGGAAATCATCTACTTACCATCCTTAGAAAATTACCTGCTTATCATTCTTTAGTCTAGACGCGTTTTCCAACATTTATTGCATAATAGTGTATAGACGAATTCTTATCTTAGCATATCTGTTACTGTGAACTTTGACTGACATCTTTCGAAGATTCCTCCATAATTTATGGGATTTTGGGATTATATATACATATGTAAATTATGTATTGAAGAATACCAAATCTAAATTCTACAATCTATTTCATACCAAAAATTCTTTCCCTGATCATACAAGATGGATCCCTCAACCAGTTCGAGTTCCTCGGATTCCGACAGCTATGCCGATATGGATTTCCACATGAGCTCCGAAAGCAGCGTGACCGGAATGGATCAACCAATTAGCCATCATCTATTCTGGATGAATTGGGGATGGATTCGTAATCTACTTAACCATTGGAGACAAGAAGAAGGTGATCCCTTTCATCCACCACATTGCCCTCTTGGCAATGAACCTGAAGCACTTACCGGCGAACCTGTCCGAAACACCATTTTCTCTCTCATTTCCAGAGTATCTCGTCATGATTATATACTACACCAAATTCTAGATCTTATTTATCCGCTCGTCCGAACCGACAATCACCCCGGTGTAATAGAAGAAGTCAACGAGCTTCGCGCTCGGGTAGTGGCTTTGGAGAATATGGTGCAAAGGTTACAAATACCAGCAGCAGCACCAGCAGCATAACCAGTACCACCATCAACAACATCAACAGTACCATTACCACCACCAACAACAACCGCATCGCAAACCTCAACTTCACAATCTGTCCCACGAGCATCGATGTCATACGCCATGTAGATACCAAGGAATACCACAACAATGAAGTATTGATTCATAACTTCATTGGAGAAACATTCTACGGCGATTATGTAATTTCTAAAGTTTAGAAATTATCTATCCTAACCTTAACCATAAATCAAATGAGTTTAATTTAATATTAACTCATTAAATCAATATTACATCTGAAGAAATATACACATATATATTTCCATAAAGACTGTAATAAAATTCTTTTGTACAAAATATTAATTGAGAAATTTTTTTTAACGGGTAGGTAATACCCGAGAGATATATAAATTCACAATTAATATGTTATATTCTTCGAATCTGATTCAGCAAATCATCCATTATACTCCCTACTTTCACAACAATATACATTCTTTTATAGAAATCAAAACAACCATACTCATTCAAAATCTAATTACATATTCTGATTTTGAAATCTCATAATTCGATTCAAGATATAGCCGAAATCATCACTCTTAGATTCCTACATCTTTCAAAACTATACTTTGACTTCAAAACTGTCCTAGAACCTCATTTCTATTCATGGAACTCACAAAAATATTTGTATCATTCAAAATCTTAGAACATCATATGTATATTAACAATTACAATATGTGTTCAACCACTTCAAAATTCCTAAAGACATGCGAGATGATGATCCAACCACATATTACCCACTGTCATGCATCTGAAAAGCTCTTGAAACCAAAGTTATAGTTTAACACGTATCCGTGTCAGATCCTTTGATATTTATTACCAAATATAATTTTTCATTCTCTTTTCAAAATAGACAGTTTTGTCACAGCTCCAGCAAATCACCTTCATTTGTTTATACGAATAAATCTTATTATAACAATTACCCCTTCATCAGTGTTACTGGGGAACCTTTCATATCTCACCACATTAGCAGTAAACTTATCAACAACTTCATTAACCTTCGACTTAAGCCTCTCCGAAAAGCCACTATACTTATTCATTAAAACCCCATCATGTACTCACTTACATCCTGTAACAATAATTGTCACACCAACTACTGGGAATTAGCAATCAGTATTTTGAATTTCGCGACAATTTTACGTCAAAATTTATACATATAACGTCTATCTCCTAGACTTACATACTTCGAATGTGAATTTTCTGAAAAACATCCCAAAATATGAACTAGTTCTCCGAAATTGGAAAAATGCTGATGAAGCAGCAAAAACTGTAAACGACTTTAACAGTCAAAAGTTTGATGATAAAGAATAGTATGGTGGTAAAACTAAGAAAAAGAGAAGATTTGAAACTGGAAAACGGATTGAGCAGACCATGAAGGAGGTTGTAGATAAATCACAAAGACTAAACCTGCCTTCAAAGGATCCAAATGATTCAGTGTCTACTGAAATCGTTAGCAAAACACCTTACTTCTTATTCTAAACCTTCACAGACAAATCTTCTTCATCATCCATATTATCGTATCTATTATTATAATATCTTCGATATTCCTGGAGATATTTTCACAACTATTCTTATCCGAAATCTTTTATCTCTTCGCAATATCTGCGTTACAACATAAAAAGAAACTGTGTTAGTTTCTAAATTCTAAAAAAAAAAAATTTGAATTTAAAATAGGAATATTCTTGAAGAAGTGTTGGGAGCTGAAGCATGAGTTAGTATAATATAATGACACTTGATCAACGTGATTATATTACAGTAATTCATGCTGAGTTTCTAAATGGAACATGATGATTCACAGATCATAACGTCATCATGTGCTATGTTACACGACTCTTGTATTCTCTTTGATCTCTAAATATCAAGAAAATATTTCTTGATGATTCGGCCTTTTCCGAGGTATTATGGTAATTTGACAAGTCAAGATCGTGCCATTACAATTTCCTTCCTAGAACAATAACAATGTTCATTCCGAAATTTATATCTGCGAATTCTGGACTATTACAAGCGGTGCTTAATCGCAAGAAGAAGAAACGAAAGGACAAAGCTCCGAACTAGAAATGGGAGTATAAATGATAGCAAATAGAAGAGAGCATTAACTGTGAATGACAATGATTATAGAAGAAGCAAGGACTTTGAAATATAAGGGAAGATATAAAACCCAACAACAACCCAGAAATCACAAACCGTATATATTAATGCATATAGCAATATAAAGACACGGGAGAACTAAAAACACTATAAAGCCAAGAGTATAGTAGAAGTAAATAGATTCTTCCGGAGGCAGATGAAAAAGAAGAGCGACAGATATGAAAGTGAGGAGTATATCAAGAATCAGCACTGGATGAAGCATATTGACAAATACTTTAAAATATGAGTTGAGAAGGTGTGAGTTGTAAGAAAACAAATGAGGTGGATTTATAGTGAAATATCCGACAGAGAAATCAAAATGGAGTATCGCATTTATTCGAAGAGGATCATAATTTCCTTAATCGCCGAATAATCAAATCCAATATAGATTACAAAGATTTTCTTTTCGGAGATCAATCGTGATGACGTCAAAAGATACGACGAATCACTATTATCTTATTTCATTCATTTACGATAACTTCACTCACACGCTTCGAGTAATCGAATTATTTTATCCATTCTTTTTGAACATGATAAAACTCTATAATCGTTATAATAACATTCTCATTGTTAGTCATGACGACCTCTATCAAATTTCGGCGACGAAATTTCTTTAACGGGTAGGTACTGTGACGACCCGGAAATTTCTGACCAAATTTAAACTTTAATCTTTATATTATTCCGACATGATAAGCAAAGTTTGTTAAGTTAAATCTCAAGAATTTTAAACTGTGTTCATACATTCATTATAACCTCGACCAAATTCCGACGATTCACGAACCGTTATATATAAATAGATATGTATATGTATATATATATTATAACTTGAGAATATTAATAAAGTATTAAACGTATAATACTTTACACGAACGTATTTGTTTCAATATGATTTTCAACGAAATTAAAAAATATATATTAAATGATTGAATTATCAGAAACATTGAATTATGATTACAAGTCTCTGTTGAGAGGTCCACTATGATTTGAGAAAATCTATTCCTCTTAACGATATTCAGAATAATTTGTAACGCTATTTATAAATAAAAATAAAAAGTGTCATTTACGAAAGTTAGACAAAAGTTAGTGGAGAATTGGTTTCCATAATATTCTATTAATCTATTTTCAAACGTACAAAGACGTTTTCAGTTTAAAAAGAACTTTATTATTAAAATGTATATAACTTTTATAAATATCTAGAATCACTTTTGATAACTCATTACTTAACCAGTATAATAAATATAACAATATTTATATTTTATTTCATTAAATATATATAACGATTTAAATTAATATTATATATATTTATACGCGTATTATACATACATAGTTTTTATACTTTTACTATACTTTAACTTTAACTTTATTTACTTTAACTTTAATAATTCACTTTAATAATTTATACTTTAATAATTCACTTTAATAATTCATACTTTAATAATTCACTTTAATAATTCATACTTTAATAACTCACTTTAATAATTCATACTTTAATAATTCACTTTAATAATTCATACTTTAATAATTCACTTTAATAATTCATACTTTAATAATTCATACTTTAATAATTCACTTTAATAATTCATACTTTAATAATTCACTTTAATAATTCATACTTTAATAATTCACTTTAATAATTCATGCTTTAATAATTCACTTTAATAATTCAAAAATCTATTATAAATAGAATTCAATAGGTTTCATTATTTCATAGAAACTTGAAAATATATTTCTCTAAACTCTCTCAATCGAATTACATATATATATATATTTACTTAGTATTATTTCAAGATATTATTAGTATACATAAAATACTACGACGGAGTTATATTCAGATGATTTCAAAATAAGTTTTCAAATGAGATAGAGCTAAGAAAATTATGGGTTATAGCTATGAAGGTTATGGGTATTGATCGAGGGTATTGCTCGTAAGGTCAACCTAACGTTTATCATTTTCGTTGCGTCTACGTACTTTCTTGCAATATTGAATCACAATATTGATACGTTCGTGAATCCGAGACAAATCCTGCACTTGTTCAGTGCCGTCATATACATAATTGCTACGAAATACAGTATTGTGAGTTTCATTTGCTCCCTTTTTATATATATTTTTGGGCTGAGAATACATGCGCTGATTTATAAATGTTTTACGAAATAGGCACAAGTACTAAAACTAATTCTATGTGGGTTTAAACCAGAAATATACCCTTAGCTTGGTAACATTAAACTACTTGTCTATGTACGGTAGGCGCGAATCCTAAAGATAGATCTATTGGGCCTGACAAACCCTATCCTGACTATGGGATGCTTTAGTACTTCGAGGTTATTTTAAACACACCTGATCTGGTGTACTTCAGAGGGTAAAACATGAACGTTAAGGCTTGTTACCAGGTGCCTACAGCTTATAGAATACTTTTATACACTTGCGAGTGTACGGATATTTATAGAAACTGAAATCTTGTGGTCTATTACTATTACGGAAATGATTGATTATAATAAACTAATGAACTCACCAACCTTTTGGTTGACACTTTAAAGCATGTTTATTCTCAGGTATTAAAGAAATCTTCCGCTGTGCATTAGCTCATTTTAAGGATATTACTTGGAGTCATTCATGACATACTTTGAAAGACGTTGCATTCGAGTCGTTGAGTTCATCAAGATTAATATTAAGTCCATTATAGTTGGATGTAATATAAAATGGTATGCATGCCATCAATTTTTGATGTAAAGAAAGTTTGTCTTTTAAAAACGAATGCAATGTTTGTAAAACGTATCATATAGAGGTCAAATACCTCGCGATGTAATCAACTATTGTGAATCGTTTATAATGTATATGAATGGATCCTTTCATTAATAGACTTTAATTCACTAGTCTTAGTGATTAAAGTCGAGTCTTGGCCATTTATGGGCGGTTGTGAGTAGTTGAGTCATTTAATGCAAATTGGGTCATTAAATGCTCAAGTGGGTGTATTGTGGTTAATCCCACTAGTTGTGAAATTAAATGTGCACTTAATGATTTAGGTACATTGCATTGAAGCTCAGAAGTGCTAAATCATCCTTGTGACAAGGTGAGTGGAATAATTATGCGTTCATGTATATGGCGTGTTTATTTGTGAATGTTATGGTATGAACCACATGCCGGTAGTGCCATAACATGTGTGGGATGGTATGTGAACCACGAGCCGGTAGCATCGAGTGTGAACCATGAGCCGGTAGCACTATAAACTAAGACGTGAACCACGAGCCGGTAGCATCGAGTGTGAACCACGAGCCGGTAGCACTATAAACTAAGATGTGAACCACGAGCCGGTAGCATCGAGTGTGAACCACGAGCCGGTAGCACTATAAACGAGTATGACTCAAATGCGTATGGTGTAAACCACGAGCCGGTAGCACCATAGCGTTATTGGTTAACCATATTGAGATTGTTGATTTGTTTAGCATACAATATATATTTGAGTTGAGTATATGCTAATGATGTGGTGTGATGATGTACGACTTGTTAGAGTTACGGGTATGTTGACATGCTATTTGAGTTACAAGTTCGTATGAGGTATTTTGTATGGTGATTGCGAATGGATAGGTTATATATATGTATGTATAATTGTTGCACTCACTAAGCCTTGCTTACCCTCTCGTTGTTTACCATTTTTATAGGTTCCGGCTTGGACAAGGGTAAGGGCATACGTTTGGAGTAGTGGTCTCCCGCTTATGTTGTCGGGGGTGCTTTTGTTGTTGGCTTTTAAAGTTGGCCTAACGTTTTGGGTAGTTTAGCCCCAAACCATGCTCGAGGGTCGTTTGGATTATAAACTATCTTTGTAGTGGGTCAAACTTGTATCAAACTTAATTGTTGGCTTTCGTGCCTTTTGTAAACATTTAAATTGATGTACGTTTAAATGGAACTTGTGGAATGGTTTACATATTTAATTGGCACATAAATGTGTATTATAAAAAAAATTATCGTATGGAATACGGGTTGGGTTATTTCAACAACTTCCTAACCTAAATCAAGAAGCGCGTGTCTTTTTCGGAAGACTTTACTTCCTTTTAATGATCAAAGTGATTCATCGTGTAGATCCATCTTTCTTTCAAATATATTACAGTAAATCGGGTAAAACTGATTAGTTTAGTCCAAAGCAAAAGTACCTGCAATAATCTTGTACAAAATATGTGATATATGTTTTAAAGAACTTGGTAAATTCTTTCCACACTTAGCTTTTATTTATTCTTTTCTTTGCCTTTTTATTCTCTTCTATTCCATTTTAAATGAATTCAAGCATTTTGGGTTGTTTCTCCATTTATGTTCTCTCCGAGGTAACAATAATTTCGGCAGTAACACCTAATTTTATCATTCATAAATATGTATAAACATGATTTTGAATTCATTTAGTTGAAAATTTTTCAAATTTTCACAAAATTTGGCAATTAAACTAAGTGTAAACCCGAGAGAATTTATAACCCTTTCCCACACTTGAGATCATGCAATGCCCTCATTTGCATGAAATCAGACTATAATTATAAATTCATGAGGGTGATCAGTGTAGAAAATGATTAAAAATACCGAGTTTGCAAACATATTATTTTATATCACATTTGATATTTTGCGTCTTGTCGTCAAAATTAGTAGCTATTGCTGAACTTTAATGCCAGTCTTTGAAAGTGCGTTGTTTTACCCTGTTTTGTATATATATATATATATATATATATATATATATATATATATATATATATATATATATATATATATATATATATATATATATATATATATATATATATATATATATTATAAAACCTTTATTTATTAAAACAATTTAAATGAATAATTTTTAAAATTTTATGTCCTTTTACTTTAGGTAGATTCGGTATGTTTACCTAGTCCGTCCCTCGACAAAATTTAAAATTTGTCGTTTTTAAAGCGATTGTTTTAAAAGCAAAGATTTTTGGGTTTTTTAATTTTTTTGGTATACTTTAGATCAATAAAATTAAAAATAATGATAACAAAATTTTACGCCCCGCCCTCGGGTAAAGCAATTTCGATTCTATGATCTAGTCTTTAACTTACGACGAATTTTAGAAATCATTTTTTTAAACTTAATGAAATAAAGTAAATTTTGTTTTTTAATTAACACAAAACTTAAATTTAAAAAGCGTATTAATTTCATACAAAACCTACAAAAAAAAAAATCAGAATGGGGGGAGAAAACTAGTTCTTTAGTGTCTGCTAGTGGAAAAGACCAATCGGATTCCATTTTCTGAACTACACGAGAATAGAACAACTAACTCTAGACAGCATTTTCTTTTTAGAACATTTGAATCTCCCCACACTTAGGTAGCTGTGGTGTCGCATTTGTGATTAACTTCATTGTCAATTTCTTTTGGACCATAATCAACTTGCATATCTGTGACTTTTGCTTTAAGCCATTGGTCGGATTCCTGTGTAATATCCACAAATTCAACTAGTTTCGCCTTTTCTTTAGGCGATAGATTGGATACTAACCGGTTACATAACTTAAAGTTCCCCTTTATTCTAGCATCACGAATCCGTTTAATAAGTTTCTTCATTGAACTGTTAATAACAGAGTCATTTAATTTCGTATCAACAACGGGGTTCTTTGTTATCAGGTCATCATCAGGTGTTACTTCATTTTCAACACACTTAGGTGTTTTATTACTGTTAAGCACTACCGTTGGAGTTGGTAAAACAACATGGTTCTTACCTATCGTTTTTGTTAGTTCAACGGTTTTGGTTGGTGGAGATTTAGTCTTTTGACAAACAAAGGTGACCAATTTTTCACCATCACTAAGTGTCATTCTACCCTCTCTTACATCAAATAACGCCCTGGTGGATGTTAAGAATGGTCGACCTAAAATTAGAGGAATGTTTGAGTCCTCTTCTATGTCAATGACAATAAATTCGACTAAAAAGGTTAAATTACCCACTTGAACGGGTAGGTTGTCAGCAATTCCAACTGGGTGCCTAATGGTTTGATCAAAGAGTCGAACACTCATCTCTGTTGGACTTAACTCACCTACTCATAATCTCTTATATAATGAAAAAGGCATAACACTCACACCTAAATCTGCTAGTGCATTATACATGACACAATCACTAAGTAGACAAGGAACAATAAATTCACCCGGATCACCCACCCTTGGTGGAGGTTTTGGTGGAACTGTCTTCTCCGGGTTTATTTTTACGGTTTTTGTTTCTTGCACTTTCTTATTCTTCTTCTTCTTTCCATAGGTATCACAAACTTTATTACCTATTACTTGCTCATACTCAACTCCTTTTCTTGGAAACGGGATGGGTGGTCTGTAGGGTGCCACCACTGGCTTTACATACTCGGGTGGTGGTGGTGTTGTAACTTCTTCATTGTTACTCAAGTCTAAAACCTTCCCATCTTCTGGTGCTGATTTTTCCAAATTTGTTGACACCATATTAACATTCTCATTCCGATGATTCACTTCAGTATTACTAGGTAGCTTTCCTTGTTCTCTCTCACTCATCATGCTAGCAAGAGTACCTACGTGTTTTTCTAGATTCAAAATGGAAGCTTGTTGAGTTCTTAATGACTGATCAAACCTCTCATTTGTTTGGGTTTGAGATGTAATAAATTGTGTTTGAGATTCCATTAGCTTTGCCATCATTTCTTCTAGATTTGGCTTTTTCTCTTCGATTTGTTGTGGTGGTTTATACAAGCCAGGTCTTTGTTGATTGAAAGTGTTGTTTTGAGTTGGTTGGTTATTCAGACCTTGTTGGTTGTACGAGTTATTGTTTGGCCCATTTGGATTGTAAAGAATGTTTTCATTTCGATTGAAGTTTGGCCTTGGCGGTTGATAATTATTTTGATAATTATTTTCCGGCCTTTAGTTCATGTAGGAAACATTCTCTCGTTGTTCCATCGTTTGTTCAATGTGACAATCTTTCATTAAGTGTGGTCCACAGCATTGCTCACAATTGATTCGTATTGCGTGAATATATTTAGTCATCTTTTCCATTCGTCTCTCAAAAGCATCTATTTCTGCAGAAATGGAATCAAAGTCATGGCTAGAATCGGCTCTAGCCGCTTTAGATGAACGAAAGATATCTTTTTCTTGATCCCACTCATGTGAGTGGGAGGCTGTGTTATCAATAATTTTGTGAGCTTCGATTGCGGTTTTCTTCATAATGGAACCACCAGCTGCTGTGTCGATGTCTTTTCGTGTAGCAACATTGCATCCTTGGTAGAATATTTGCATTTTTTGATAAGTGTCTAAACCGTGCTGAGGACATCCTCTCAACAACTTTCCAAATCTTGTCTACGCCTCATATAATGTTTCATTTGGCTTTTCCGCGAACGTAACATTTTCTCCTTGAAGTCTCACGGCCTTAGATGCCGGAAAGAATCTTTTAAGAAATTTTTCTACTAAGACATCCCATGTGTCAATCGCCCCTTCAGGTAACGATTCTAACCAATCTTTGGCTTCTCCCTTTAAAGTCCAGAGAAACAACATGAGATAGATCTGTTCATCCTCAACTTCTTTGATTTTGAATAGAGTACAGATCCTATTAAAGGTCCGAAGATGTTCTTTTGGATCTTCTTTTGGCGTACCACTATATTGGCATTGATTAGTTACCATGTGTAGGATTTGTCCCTTGATTTCATAATCTGGCGCATTAATGTCTGGCTTAATAATGGCGTGACCTTGGCCAGTGCTTGTGGCTCTCATTCGGTCTTCCATACTTAGAGGTTCTGTTACTTCCATAATTGAAATTGTTGAATCTGAATCACTAGAAGATTCTGATTTAACAGTTTGTGGTTCAGGAGGAATGATTAGTGGTTCAGGATCTTGGAATTGTCCTTGAATATCCCCCGGGTTCTCAATTGTGAAGTCGGGTTCAAAAAATGGATTATCGGAAATTTGAATTAGAGTACTTGTTCGACTAGATGTTGATTCTAAAGAAAAATCAACGGCGATAATATTGGCAAGATGTCTTGATCTGGTTACAGGTGGTGAACGTATGAAAGGTGGTGAACGTTTTGCTCGGTTCATTCACTGAATATTCTATTAGTTATAAATATAAAAATTATATAAGTTATCAAATTAATAGACTTTTCTGCTTTTGCCCACGTTTCGAATAGCCAAAAGATGCAGCAGGGAGCCAAGATTCTTTAAGTCAGAAAATCCACAACTCAGCCACTAACAAATCCAACTATTACTACGAAGCAAAAAATTTGGATGTCTATCAATTTAACCGCTTAAAATAATTTTTCGTCTAAATTTAAAGAAAATAAAGAAAATTCTATGTCCTAAAAACTAGAGCGTAGAAATGAGTAAGAAAAAGCGCGTCGAGAAATAAGAGTCGAAAAACAAACGTCGAAAAATAAAAAGATCAAAAAATAATAATAAGAAAGCAAAGCGTCGAAACTTAAAAGTCTAAAAACTAAATATTAAAACTTGCGTCTAAAGGTATTAAAACTTAAAAGGAATTCTAAATCCAAAAAGGCAATAACTTAAAAAGCACTAAAATTTATTTAAAACTAAAGCGATAAGCGACGTCGTAAAATTCTAAAGCGCCTAAATCTTAATCTAAAGAAAAAGCACTTAAGGGATTTTACGGCAAAGCCTGAAAATCTAGAAATATAAAATTACTACGGCAAAAACTAAGTTTAAAACTAGTTAAGAACGATAAATTACAAATTACGAATTATATGTTTAAAATATACAATTTATAAAAAGATACAAAAAATGATAAAATTACTTATTTTTATAAAAATATTATTTTTATATTATTATTTTATAAAAGTATTAATTTATATAATTAATAATAATATTAAAATTTAATATTACTAATTATAAACTAATATTAAAAACTAATTAAAAACTTAAACCCTAATTAGGTTATATTATAATAATAATTAAAATCTACTCCATATTAAATGCTGTACTAGGTTTCTGGCATTTCAGACTAAGCCATGCGGTCGCATGGTATTACAGCATCCGGCTCATGCGATCGCATGGGCCTGGATTCCAGAAATGGTTTTGGGCTTCCACGGGTTCGGCCCAATTTTAGTTTTAACTATATTTTTTTCTGAGTTTACTTTATATAAAATATTATGTAATTTAAATAAAATTCATATTTTTAAAAAACAAAATTACTTATTAGTTTTTAAAAGTAATAAAAAAATATAAACTTTTTAATTTAAACACTTAAAGATATAGATATATAATTTTTTTATATTTTTAACACTTATTAATAATACAAAATGTTTTTACAAAATTATAGAAAAAAATATAGTATTTCTCACCGAGTCCCCGGCAGCGGCGCTAAAAACATGATGTGTGTAGCGGTATATACGAAAATACTATTATTTTTACTAAGAAATACGACGAAATATGATACAAGTTTTTAATTATTTATATAGAATGGGATGGATATACCTAAACCTTGTTACAACACTTATAGACAGTGTACCTAATCGTAGAGTAGTGTAGTTTTTAGTAAGTCCGATTCGTTCCACAGGGAGCTAGCTAAGTTTAATGCTATATTTTTAACAACTATATTTATATAAAATATATATAATTATATATAGTAATATTATTATAAAAGGGGGTTTTTACCGTTTAATGACCGGTTTGTTGATTTTATATTTTAAGTGTAAAGATAAATGACGATAATATAAATGACAGAATTTAAATTGCGATAAAGTAAATTGCAGTAATTAAAATGATAGTAAATAAAGGTACGATGAAATATGAAATAAAAGTATTATGCTTATTTAAACTCCCGTAATCATGATGGTTGACGTTTTGATTTTAATTTATTACTCTGGGTTAATTGTCCTTTGTCCTGGATTATTTGAAACCTATCTGGTTTTTGTCCATAATAGTTCATCGGTCATAATTATAAAATGCTCGTCAATTAACCTTATTCCCGAAGTCAAATATTCCAACTAATTAGGGATTCGAATTGTAACAAGGTTTTAATACTTTGTTTAATGATTACACCAGGTTATCGACTGCGTATAATTCAAGGTTCGACAGGTTCCAATGAATTGTCATTCAATTAGACAATACCCCCCACCTATTAATAGTCAATAGTCCAATGTTCACAAGTGTCGGTCTTTTGTCCAAACCCTAATTATGGTACAAAATACAATAACCCCGTCTTAATATTTAGTCCAACATCACGATTACTTCAACTTAAATAAGCATAATAATAACTTAGTTACGAGACATTAATTTAAAAAGGAAGAACATAGCTTACAGTGATTATTTATTGCGTAGTGTTACACGGACAGAGTTCCGTCTTTAAAACCAGTAAAAATTTTCTTACAATAACCCAATTATTATTAATCTTAACTTAAACTTAATATTATAAATAATAAATATAAATATAGTTTACAGAAAGAAAGAAAGAAGAGTGTGAAGGTATATCATTCGAGCAGAATTCGCTGGCTTTTATAGATGTGAACTGATCCTGAGGGCCATGCGATCGCATGGCTTTTCAGTGTTATTCCCATGCGATCGCATGGCCAGGCTGGCATGCTCCCATCAGTTTGTTTTCTAGTTTGCCGACGTTTTATTTAATAATATAATATAATATAAATAATTTTATATAATTATATATATATTATATTATATTCATGTGCATAGTAGACTTCTAATTTTAGCTCCGTTGTCTCGTACGTTTACGCCCAGTTTATGTCTCTGTTCCGGATTTTCGAACGTCCTTTCGTACGCGTAGATATCTTGTAATTTGTGTTTCACGGCTTGTACTCTTGTAATTTTTAGACGTTTCTCATCAATAAATTGAACCATTTGGATCGTATCTTGTACAATTGAGCTTTTTGGTCATTTGCGTCTTCAAATCGTCATTTTCTTCTTTTGTCTTTGCACTTATTTATTTAAACGAATATTACATAAAAATAGAACAATTGCAACTAAAAGCTTTACATATTGGAAGGATATTGTGCCTAAATATATGTTCATTTGGAGCACTATCAGAGACATTAATTTAAAAAGGTTGAACATAACTTACAGTGATTATTTATAGCGTAGCGTTACACGGACAGAATTTCGACTTTAAAACCCGTAAAACATTTGTTACAATAACCCAACTAACTTATTATTAATCTTAAATTAAATTTAAAATTATAAATATAGATTGAGATTGAAGTATAAAAAGGGGTGAGGAGTTCGGCAGAATGCTCGAGCTTTTATAGGCCAATTTGTGTCCAGCTGCTCCGCTATCGCGATGATTTTCTCCTTTATAGCTCCGCGATCGCGAAGCTCTACTTTCCAGCTCACCAAGAGTTTTAAACGTGGGCGACTTTGAATTAATATATATATATATATATATATATATATATATATATATATATATATATATATATATATATATATATATATATATATATATATATATATATATATATATAGGGGCAGGATCAATGGGGAAGTAACTAATCGGGGGGAAGCGGGGGAAGCAAAAAAAAAATTTGTTTTTTGTTTTTTTTTTAAATTTTTTTTCCGGCATCAAGATCACACGAAAATATGAACATTTAGAAGAGACACTTTGTGATGAATGTTATTATTTAGGCGGGAAAACGATCGACAAAAATAACATTCAAGATAATATTGTTCGTGAAGAATATGAACGTTTTTTTTTCATGTTTTGTGAAGTAAAATTTAGCCCGATTTAGAGTTTAGGGTTTAGGATTAAACCTTAAACCCTAAACCCTAAACCCTAAACTCTAAACCGTTCGTGTTAAAAACTCAATCTAAATCCTAAATCTAAACCCTAAATCTAAACCCTAAACCCTAAATTTCTAAACCCTAATATCTAAACCCTATAAACCCTAATATCTAAACCCTAATATCTAAACCCCAATAGCTAAAACCTCAAAATACGCTCGAAAAACACGATAATTGTTATATATTACTTCTTCGAGCGTTTTCCCGCCAATATAAAAATATTTATCACAAAGTGTCTCTACTAAATGTTCATATTTTCATCTCACCTATAATGTTCGTGAACAAAGTTTTTTCAAAAAACGAAAACAAAAAATTTTTGCTTCCCCCCGCTTCCCCCCGAATGGTTACTTCCCTCTTGATCCTATCACTATATATATATATATATATATATATATATATATATATATATATATATATATATATATATATAATTATATATTATATTATATTCTTGTGCATAGTTGACTTGTAATTTTAGCTCCGTTGAGTTGTACGTTAATACTCGGTTCATGTCTCGGTTCTGGATTTTTGAACGTCTTTTCTTACGCTTAGATATCTTGTACTTTGCATTTTACGGCTTGTACTCGTGTCATTTTTAGACGTTATTCATCAATAAATTGAACCACTTGGATTGTATCTTGTATATTTGAGCTTTTTGGTCATTTGCGTCTTCAAATCGTCATTTCAGTCTTCTGTCTTCTTATTTTATTAATTAAACGAATATTACTTGGAAATAGAACAATTGCAACTAAATACTTTACATATTGGAAAGATATTGATACTAAATATATGTTCATTTGGAGCACTATCAAATATCTCAACACTTGAACGTTGCTTGTCCTCAAGCAATATAGAACTTGAAATAAAATCACACTAGAATCACTTCTTTATTCTTCACACTTTATACATAAGTGATTATGATACGGCGGTATAAAAAATGATAGTAACGATGTGGTTTACAGTCCCACATGACTATAAAAATTTAGATCCTTTAAGGAAATTGGATCTTTATGAAAACATTTGATCTTTTGCAAATTCAAGCTAGATTTTACCCTAGACAAGTTTTTCGGAATAACCCTTCACCGGTGTTTGCAAAATATTTTTGTGGGTTTTGTGGGTTTCAGATTTCAAAATTTTAGCTCAAAACTTGTAGTTTTATGTCACCCACTTACTAACCTTGTATTAGGAAAGCACATGTCCAGTTTACTTGCTCCGTATATTACCTTTCGGTAAACTACCGTCCGGTTGTAAAGGAAAGCGTTGAGCAAACAACTGTTAAGGCAATGTCTAATGACATGCTTTTTATTATGGTCCACAACGTGTCAGATGCAATTACTATCCTTTGTAGGAGAAATAGTAAAGATCACCCTATAATTTTTTGGTCTGGCACAAGGTCCTGTATTCGACCATACTATGCAACCACCGTTCTTACGGTTGACACCCGATTTGGTTCAGGTGACCTAATGAATTCTGATGAATTCTCAGGATTTTACGTTCAATGGTAATGAACGCATTGAAAATAGGTTTTTAGAAAACAAATCGGTTTTAATTTGATCAAAATTAATTTCCCGTTCAAGCTCGAGTTTAGATATCATTGAATTCCATGAGTTTATAATTCTCAATCTTTAAGGTCAATCTCAAAGATTGAGTAATATCAGTCTTAAAAGTTGATTTTTAATCTTTAAGGAGATTATCCTTTCTGGGGGTCTGATTCATTAGTCTTATCAAGCTAATTTGCACGGCGCCCTCCCCATTTTACCAGACAGATCCTCTCATGGTTAGGATAAGTCTGACCACTTGGCGACCCTGTTTGATGCTGAGGTCCATGGATTTCCAGCTGATTTTCGAGAAAACTTTTCAAGGTTTTTCGTAGAGTCCTACAACTAGTCTGGATGACAACTTTTTGACCAAAATCAAAAAGCGCATTTCTTTTTCGGAAGACTTTACTTCCTTTTAATGATGGAATTGATTCATCGTGTAGATCCATCTTTCTTTCAAATATATTACAGTAAATCGGGTAAAACTGATTAGTTTAGTCCAAAATAAAAGTACCTGCAATAATCTTGTACAAAAATATGTGATGTATGTTTTAAATAACTTGGTAAATTCTTCCCATACTTAGCTTTTATTTATTTCTTTGCCTTTTTATTCTCCTTTATTCCATTTTAAATGATTTCTAGCGTTTTAGGTTGTTTCTCAATTTATGTCCTTTTCGAGGTAACAATAATTTCGATAATAAAACCTAGTTTTACCGTTCATAAAGATGTATAAACATGATTTTGAATTTATTTAATTGAAATTTTTTCAAATTTTCACAAAATTTGGCAATTAAACCAAGTGTAAAACTGAGAGAATTTATAACCCTTCCCCACACTTGAGATCTTGCAACGCCCTCATTTGCAAGAAATCAGTAAAAATTTAAATTCATGAGGGTGATTAGTGTAGAAAAATGATTAAAAATATCGTGTTTGCAAACATATTTTTTATATCACATTTGATATTTTACGTCCTGTCGTCAAAATTAGTAGCTTTTGCTGAACTTAATGTCAGTTTTTGAAAGTGCGCTATTTTACCCTGTTTTGTACATAATGTAAACTACAAAAAAATATATACATACTTTTTTTATATAAAAACCTTAACTTAATAAAACAAATAATTGATAAATTTAAAATTTTGTTTTCCTTTTTACTTAGGCAGAGGTAGTTTCGGTACATTTACCTAGTCCGTTCCTCGACAAAATTTTAAAATTTTCGTTTTAAAGGGATTGTTCGGTTTGTTGTGGTTGTTTATATAAACCAGGTCTTTGTTGATTGAAAGTGTTGTTTTGAGTTGGTTAGTTATTCGGACCTTGTGGGTTATACGAGTTATTGTTAGGTCTATTTGGATTGTAAAGAATGTTTTGATTTTGATTGAAGTTTGGCCTTGGCGGTTGATAATTATTTTGATAATTATTTCCCGGCCTTTGGTTCATGTAGGAAATATTCTCACGTTGTTCCATCGTTTGCTCAATGTGACAATCTTTCGTTAAGTGTGGTCCACCGCATTGCTCACAACTGATTCGTATTGCGTGAATATCTTTAGTCATCTTTTCCATTCTTCTTTCAAAAGCATCTATTTTTGCGGAAACGGAATCAAAGTCATGGCTAGAATCGGCTCTAGCCGCTTTAGATGAACGAAATATATCTTTTTCTTGGTGCCACTCATGTGAGTGGGAGGCTGTGTTATCAATAATCTTGTGAGCTTCGGTTGCGATTTTCTTCATAATGGAACCATCAGCTGGTGTTTCGATATTTTTTCGTGTAGCAACGTCGACACATTGGTAGAATATTTGTACTATTTGATAAGTGTCTAAACCGTGCTGAGGACATCCTCTCAACAACTTTCCGAATCTTGTCCACGCCTCATGTAATGTTTCATTTGGCTTTTGCGCGAACGTAACAATTTCTCCTTGAAGTCTCACGGCTTTAGATGCCTGAAAGAATCTTTTAAAAAATTTCTCAACTAAAACATCCCATGTATCAATCGCTCCTTCAGGTAACGATTCTAACCAATCTTTGGCTTTTCCCTTTAAAGTCCGGGGGAACTACATAAGATAAATAGTTTCATCCTCAACTTATCGGATTTTGAAAAGATTACAAATCCTATTAAAAGTTCAAAGATGTTCGTTTGGATCTTCTTTTGTTGTACCACTAAATTGGCATTGATTAGTGACCATGTGTAGGATTTGTCCTTTGATTTCATAATCTGGCGCAATAACGTCTGGTTGAATAATGGCGTGACCTTGGCCCTTGCGTGTGGCTCTCATTCGATCTTCCATACTTTGAGGTTCCGTTACTTCCATATTTGAATTTTTTGAATCCGAATCACTAGAAGATTCTGATTTAACGGTTTGTGGTTCAGGAGGAATGATTAGTAGTTCAGGATCTTGGAATTGTCCTTGAGTATCCTCCGGGTTCTCAATTGTGAAGTCGGGTTCAAAAAATGGATTAGCGGGAATTTGAGTTGGAGTACTTGGTTGAATACTAGATGATGATTCTAATGAAAAATTAACGGTGGCAATATTGACTAGATATCTTGATCGGGTTACAGGTGGTGAACGTATGAAAGGTGGTGAACGTTTTGCTCGGTGCATTCACTGAATATCCTATTAGTTATAAATCTAAAAATTAGTAAAGTTATCAAATTAATAGACTTTTCTGATTTTACCCACGTTTCGAATAGCCAATAGATGCAGCAGGTAGCCAGGATCCTTTAAATCGGAAAATCCACAACTCGCCACTAACAAATCCAACTATTACTACGAACCAGAAAATTTGGATGTCTATTAATTTAATCGCTTTTTATAATTTTTCGTCGAAATTTTGATATAAAAATCTATGTCCTAAAAACTAGAGCGTAGAAATGAAAAAGAAAAGGCGCGTCGAAAAACGTCGAAAAATAAAAATAAGAAAGAAAAAAGTCGAAACTCAAACGTCTAAAAATTAAATCTAAAAAGTTGTGCCTAAAGGTATTAAAGCTTAAAAGGAATTCTATATCCAAAACGGAAATACTTAATTAGGCACTAAAATCTAAAAACTACGTCGCAAAATTCTAAAGCGCCTGAATCTTAATATTAAAGAAAAAGCACTTAAGAGATTTTATGACAAAACTTAAAGATCTAGAAATACTACGACAAAATACTAAGTTTAAAACTAATTGTGAACGATAAATATACAAATTACGAATTTAAACGAATAAAAAGAATACAAAATACAAAAACAAAAATAAAGTTATAAAAATACAATTTTATAAAAATATTATTTTTATATTATTTATATAAAAGTATTAATATAAATATGTAAATAACAATAATTAAAACTTAAAATACAAATTATATTAAAACTATATAATAATCAAACCCTACTAATAATAATAAATATAAAATTAAAACCTTAATCCTGTAATTAATGGTGTTTAAGGATTACAGTCTGGCTAGTATACGCGATCGCGTATATTTTTCACTGTGCTTCTCCGAGATCGCGGAGTTTAACAATAATGGATCCGGTATTGGGCTAAAACAGTTCAGCCTAGTCAAGATTTTAATTAATAATTGTTTTGGGCTTCGATTTTAATCTGGCCCATTTTTTTTTACAAAATAAAAAAATAGGTAATTTATATAAAAATAAACTTATATTTTATAAATATAAATAAAAGTACTTATCAATTTTATAGACAAAATGTTAAAAAAATATATATATTTTTTATTATTTTTATTTATTTTTTATTTTTTTAACACTTATTATAAATATAAAATATTTTTACAAAAATATAGTTATAATAAAATATAGCATTTTCACTGGTTCCCCGGCAGCGGCGCCAAAAACTTGATGTGCGAGCAGAGGTGTACGAAATACTATTATTTTTACTACGAAATATGATACAAGTTTTATTTAATTTACGGATGGATCTACCTACACTTATAGACAGTGTACCTAATCGTAGAGTAGTGTAGTTTTTAGTAAGTGCGGTTCGTTCCACAGGGAGCTAGTTGATTACGTACTATATTTTTATAAAACTATATATATATATATATATATATATATATATATATATATATATATATATATATATATATATATATATATATATATATATATATATATATATATATATATATATATATATATATATATATATATATATTTATATATATATAAGTAGTAATATATAAAAGGGGGGTTTACCGTTTAATGACCGGTTTGTCGATTTTATATTTTAAGCGTAAAGATAAATGACGATAATTAAAGTGCGTACAATAAATAAAATGACCGTAAATAAAAGTACGATGAGATATAAAATAACAGAATTACTCTTGGTTAATTGTCCTTTGTCCTGGATTATTTGAAACCTATCTGGTTTTTGCCCATAATAGTCCATCTGTCATAATTATAAAATGCTCGTCAAATTAACCTTATACCCGAAGTCAAATATTCCAACTAATTAGAGATTTAGACTGTAACAAGGTTTTAATACTTTGTTAATTACACCAGGTTATCGACCGTATGTAATCTAAGGTTTTAATACTTTGTTAACAATTACAACAATTACCCTTGTATGTAGTCCACCCTTGTTTTAATTAGTCCATGATATATTAATTCATTCACTTGGCCAGAATGAATAATCAATTACCCAACTCAATTGATTAATTAAATGATTGTAAAAGATTGCGTATAAACGTCACTAAATAGGACATTCACAATCATTTAATAATTATTAGATTAACTAATTTAAGAATAGATTTAACAGACTCCAATGAGTTGTTACTCTATTAGACAATTACCCCCATCCATTAATAGTCTATAGTCCAATGTCCACAAGTGTCGGTCTTTTGTCCAAACCCTAATTATGGTACAAAATTCAATAACCCCTTCTTAATATTTAGTCCAACATCACGATTACTTCGGCTCAAATAAGCATAATAATAACTTAGTTACGAGACATTAATTTAAAAAGGTTGAACATAACTTACAGTGATTATTTATAACGTAGCATTACACGGACAGAATTTCGACTTTAAAACCCGTAAAACATTCGTTACAATAACCCAACTAACTTATTATTAATCTTAAATTAAAATTAAAATTATAAATATAAATATATAAATATAGATTGAGAGATTGAAGTAGAAAAAGGGGTGAGGAGTTCGGCAGAATGCTCGAGCTTTTATAGGCCAATTTGTGTCCAGCTGCTCCGTTATCGCGATGATTTTCTCCTTTATAGCTCCGCGATCGCGAAGCTATACTTTCCAGCTCACCAAGAGTTTTAAACGTAGGCGGCTTTGAATTATAATATATATATATATATATATATATATATATATATATATATATATATATATATATATATATATATATATATATATATATAATTAATTATATATTATATTATATTCTTGTGCATAGTTGACTTGTAATTTTAGCTCCGTTGAGTTGTACATTAATACTCGGTTCATGTCTCGATTCCGGATATTCGAACGTCTTTTCGTACGCTTAGATATCTTGTACTTTGCATTTTGCGGCTTGTACTCTTGTCATTTTTAGAAGTTATTCATCAATAAATTGAACCACTTGGATTGTATCTTGTACATTTGAGCTTTTTGGTCATTTGCGTCTTCAAATCATCGTTTCAGTCTTCTGTCTTCTTATTTTATTAATTAAACGAATATTACTTGGAAATAGAACAATTGCAACTAAAAAATTTACATATTGGAAAGATATTGATACTAAATATATGTTCATTTAGAGCACTATCACCACTCCGAGAATTATGAAAGAGTGAAGCATCTAGGTGTTAAGATGCCACTCTAAGAAAGATGACGGGTGAAGTGTCGAGGTGTTAAGACACCACCTGGGGGGTGGAGCGTCGAGGTGTTAAGATGCCACCCGGGTGTGAAGTATCGAAGTGTTAAGATGTCACCCGGGAGTTAGTGATACACAGTGTTAAGTACACTAATGAATGTTGTGAACTCCGATGGTCTTTCCCAAGCACCATTCCCTTGTACGATTGGTTAACCATGGTTATGTATTGTAGTATACCATATTATATTGTTTGGACTATATGTTGCCATATCGTGCTAGCATGTGATATTTGGAGTTTTAGAAATTAACTTTGCGACGGTATGCTAATTAGTTTGCTAGCGGGTATGCGGTAATTGTGTAAGTGTTTGCAAGTAAGTAGGTTATATATATGTATGTGTATAATTATTGCATTCACTAAGCGTTTTGCTTACCTCTCTCGTTGTTTACTTTTTAGGTACAAGTGTGGAGAAAGGGAAAGGGGTTGTCGGGAATTAGATATTTCCATGATGATTGCGTAGACATAGATTTTGGAAGACGACCTATTGTTTTGGGTAGTTTAGCCCCAAACCATGCTCGTGTGTCGTTTGGTTTAAAACTATCATTTTAAGGTCAAACTTGTAACACATTTGATTAAGGGCTTTAGTGCCAATTATGTAAACTCTAACTTGTTGAACGCATAAATATTTTGTTTGAATCGATCGACATCATGTAACCATTTAAGTGACATGATAATGGTTTACTATTATAAAAAAAAAATTCGAATGTAAAGACGGGTTGGGTCATTTCAAGTGGTATCAGAGCATGGTCTAAATGATTTAGGTGACTTGAGATAGGTGCATAGACTTAGACTTTATATGTGTATTGAAATGTCTCGTTCATATTGATTATAAACGTTCCATATTAATTGATTTCGTTGCGAGGTTTTGACCTCTATATGAGACGTTTTTCAAAGACTGCATTCGATTTTAGAACAAACCATAACCTTTAAAATATTACGACGATTATCAAATAATGATAATCTAAAATATAGCATTTTTCACACGACTATTACATAATGGTTTACAATAATATTACACATCAACATAAGTCTTCGAATGCAGTTTTTAAACAATATTATACAAGCATGGACTCCAAATCTTGTCCTTAATTTAGTATGCAACAGCGGAAGCTCTTAATAATCACCTGAGAATAAATATGCTTAAAATGTCACGACCCGGAAAATTTTGACTAATTTTAAATCAAACTCTCAATACGATTTAGTATTTTTGACACAATAAGCAAATTCTGTTAGGTTGAGTCTAAAAAAAAAAATTTAAACTGATTCATATATTCATGTAACTTCGACTGTTTCCGACAATTTACGAACCATTAATTGTAAATAGATATGTGTGTGTGTATATATATAAATAAATAATAATTTGAAGTACAAATTTGAAATATTAAAAGTTATTGTTATTAAAATCAATTAGGTAAAATAAAATAAAAATATGATATTATGATGATTAATATTTAAAACATATCTATATATATATATATATATATATATATATATATATATATATATATATATATATATATATATATATATATAACTAAAGTATATTAAGTATATATTTTGTTATTTCGAATCTATTTAGTAAGTGACAGTAACACTCAATTGCCATTGATGAATATGAAACAAGTTTAATACAAACTTATATGATTTTAAAATAAACGATGATCCGAAAATGAGTTTTACAAATTATAGACTTATTAAAAATGTATTTAGGAACTATTTGTTGAATTTTTAAAATTTTATTTGGGATTGAGAGTGAATAATTAATGTAATTTTATAATTAAGGATCGAATTTGATATCATATTGACTGAAATAAATAAAGACATTTGATTTATAAATATGGGATTTTTCAGAGGACTTTTTATCCGCCATTGTTTAACAACGGGACACAAAATTCAGCCCAGGATAACATGTCGATGATACAATTTGCATGATTGTCCACTATTTTAAATTGATTTGCATATCTATGATGATTGTACCTAAATAATATTATATTAGTATATTTAATTATTAGATTAGGATTCATATATCTACATCTATACATATTATGATATATACATATTTATAATAAGAATATTGCCAACACCTCTTTCACCATCACTGATAATGCTAAAAACGAACATATATTTCATAGCATTATCCCTCAAGAAAGACAAGCTTTTAGTTGCAATTGTTCTATTTACAAGTGATATTCGTTTAAATAATAAAAGGTGAAGACAAAAGACAGATTCGACGAATTGAAGACGCAACCGACCAAAAAGCTCAAAAGTACAAAATACAATCAAAGATGTTCCAATTATTGATGAGAAACGTCTCAAAATTACAAGAGTACAAGATTCAAAATGCAAAGTACAAGATATTAAATTGTACGCAAGGATGTTCGAAAATCTAGAACCGGGACCAGAGTCAACTCTCAACGCTCGACGCAACGGATTAAAAATTATAAGTCAACTATGCACATAAATATAATATAATATTTAAATAATTACTAAAATTATTTATATATTATATTTATTTATATAATCCGTCGGTAACAAGAAAACAAAGACCTGTGAGCTGGAAAAAGGGGCCATGCGATCGCATGTCCTGGAAGGCAAAAAGCCATGCGATCGCATGGTGGTAGGTGACATGCCACATCCCTATAAAAATCGAGCTTTGGTGCACCATATATCCATCCTTTAATCTCTCTATCTAAACGTGTGTGTATATATATATATATATATATATATATATATATATATATATATATATATATATATATATATATTTTTTAATTTTAATTTTAATTTTAATTTTAATTTTAATTTCTAATAATAAGGGTATGTTAGCGAATGTTGTAAGGGTGTAAGTCGAAATTCTGTCCGTATAACGCTACGCTATTTTTAATCATTGTAAGTTATGTTCAACCTTTTTAATTTAATGTCTCGTAGCTAAGTTATTATTATGCTTATTTAATCCGAAGTAATCATGATGTTGGGCTAAAAATATTAAAATTGGGTAATTGGACTTTGTACCATAATTGGGGTTTGGACAAAAGAACGACACTTGTGGAAATTAGACTATGGGCTATTAATGGGCTTTATATTTGTTTAACTAAATGATAGTTCGTTAATTTTAATATAAAGATTTACAATTGGACGTCCCTATAAATAACCATATACACTCAATTGGACACGATGGGCGGGGTATTTATATGTACGAATAATCGTTCATTTAACCGGACACGGGAATGGATTAATAGTCTATGGAATTATTAAAACAGGGGTGAAATTATGTACAAGGACACTTGGCATAATTGATAACAAAGTATTAAAACCTTGGGTTACACGCAGTCGATAACCTGGTGTAATTATTAAACAAAGTATTAAAACCTTGTTACAGAAAAAAAAATATAAAAACACTCGGGCCTGCTACTGTAGCAGCCCGTAACCTGGCCCAAAATTCAAGCTCATGCAATCGCATGAGCCCGAAGGCATAAACTCATGCGATCGCATGAGAGTATCTGACACGCCACAGTTTACCCTAATTCAGCATTTATTACGGGTATTATTTATTATTATACTTAAAACCCTAATTAGGGTTAGTATTTTTTATTATTTAGTTTTAGTTTTTATATTTAATTTATATATTTAGTTTAATTAGTTTAATTAGTTTGTAAAATTAATAGTTTTATTAAATAAATAATATAAAAATAATATTTTTATAAAAATTGTACTTTTTACAACTTTTAGTATATTTTTATATTTTATCCCTTTTTATTCGTTTTAGCGTAATTTTTGTATTTTTTTTTGTTCGTATTTAGCTTTAAATATAGTTTTTGCCATAGTTATTTTTATTTATAGATTTTTAGGCTTTGCCGTAAAATCCCTTAAGTGCTTTTTCTTTAGACTAAGATTTAGGTGCTTTAGAATCTTGCGACGCATTTTTATATTTTAGTACCTTTTTAAGATATTGCCATTTGGGATATAGTATTTCTTTTAAGCTTTAATATTTTTAGACGCAACTTTTAAGTTTTTAGTTTTTAGTTCCTTTTTAAGTTTCAACGCGCTACTTTCTTATTTTTATTTTTTTTTCGACGCCTTTTACCTATGTATCAATTATCACTCCAATTAGTTTGCAATTTTAATTTTAAGTTAGTGATAGTAATAAGGTTGGGTTAGTCGAGTGTTTTAAAGTTTTATAAGTCACTCTTTTTCTTTCTTATTTTTCGACGCCTTTTATTTTTCAACCCTTTTCTTTTTCGACCTTTTTCGACGCGCTCTTTTTCTTTCTTATTTCTCGCTATTCTAGTTTTTAGGACTTAGAATTTTCTCTACTTCTTATCTAAATTTCTTAAAATTACGAAAATTTATTTTAAGTGGTTAAATTGATAGACATCAAAATTTTCTGGTTCGTAGTAATAGTTGGATCTGTACGTGGACCGGGTTATTGGAGCCAAACAGTCCTCAATTATATTGAGACCAAACGAATCCTGCCCCTCTGCTGCATCTTTTGGCTATTCGAAACGTGGGCAAAATCAGAAAAGTCTATTAATTGGATAACTTATATAATTTTTCTTTCCTTTTAAAAACTAATAGGATATTCAGTGAATGCACCGAGCAAGACGTTCACCACCTTTTGTACGTTCACCACCTGTAACTCGATCAAGACATCTAGCTAATATTACCGCCGTTCATTTTCCTTTAGAATCGTCATCCAGTCGACCAAGTACTCCAATTCAAATTTTCGATAATCCATTTTTTGAACCCGACCTCACAATTGAGAATCCGGAGAATATTCAGGGACAAATCATAGATCCTGAACCATTAATTTTTCCTCCGGAACCACCAATCATTCAAACAGAGATTGTTGAGGAACGAACCATTAAATCAGAATCCTCTATTGATTCAGATTCAACAAATTCAATTATGGAAAATCTGGAACCTTTAAGTATGGAAGACCGAATGAGAGCTAAACGCACTGGCCAAGGTCACGCAATTACTCATCCAGACATTAATGCGCCAGATTATGAAATCAAAGGACAAATTCTACACATGGTGACTAATCAATGCCAATTTAGTGGTGCGCCGAAGGAAGATCCAAATGAACATCTTCGTACCTTTAATATGATCTGCACACTATTTAAAATAAGAAAAGTTGAGGATGAACAGATATATCTCATGTTATTTCCCTGGACTTTAAAGGGAGAAGCCAAAGATTGGTTGGAATCGTTACCTGAAGGGGCGATTGATACATGGGACGTTTTAGTTGAAAAATTTCTTAAACAATTCTTTTCGGCATCTAAAGCCGTAAGACTTCAAGGAGAAATTGTTACGTTCACACAGAAACCAAATGAAACTCTATATGAGGCATGGACAAGATTTGAAAAGTTATTAAGAGGATGTCCGCAACATGTTTAGACACCTGTCAAATAGTACAAATATTCTACCAAGGATGCGACATCACTACAAGAAAAGACATAGATATAGCAGCTGGTGGTTCTATTATGAAGAAAACCGAAACTGATGCTTATAAAATTATTGATAACACTGCTTCCCACTCACATGAGTGGCACCAAGACAAAGATATCGTTAGATCATCTAAAGCAGCTAGAGCCGATTCTAGCCATGACTTAGATTCCATTTCGGCAAAGATAGATGCTGTCGAAAGACGAATGGAAAAGATGACTAAAGATATACACTCAATACGAATTAGTTGTGAGCAGTGTGGAGGACCACATTTGACAAAAGATTGTATCAGTATTGAACTAACAATGGAACAAAGAGAGAATATTTCATACATAAACCAAAGGCCTGTAAATAATTATCAGAATAATTATCAACCGTCAAGACCGATTTACAATCAAAACCAGAATTATAACCGAAATGTTCCATACAACAACCAACAAGGTCCTAGTAATCAACAAGTATCCAATAATACTTACAACCAGCAAAGACCTAATTTTCAAAACAAACCACCACAACCCGATGATAAAAAGCCGAATTTAGAAGATATGATGACGAAGCTAGTTGAAACTCAAACACAGTTTTTCACATCTCAGAAACAAACTAATGAACAAAATGCTCAAGCATTTAGAAATCAACAAGCTTCTATTCAAAATTTGGAACAAGAAGTAAGTAACCAAGCAAGGTTAATAGGTGAAAGAAAACCGGGAAGTTTACCTAGTGATACAAATGCAAACCCCCGGAATGAAACAGCTAAAGCCATTACCACAAGAAGTGGTACAACACTTAAACCACCTGAAATACCTGTAATTTCTGATGAAGCTATTCCTACTCCACAAGAACCACAACCTGAACAAGATAAGAAAAAATAACCGGTAGTTGAAAAGGTTAATGAAGATAACACAGTTAAGGCTAAACCTTATGTTAAACCATACCAACCACCACTTCCTTACCCGAGTAAAATGAAAAAAGAGAAACTTGAAGCCGAGCAATCCAAATTCTTGGATATGTTTAAACGGATAAATGTAAATCTTCCTTTCGTTGATGTAATTTCAGGAATGCCTAGATATGCTAAATTCTTGAAAGATCTGATCACGAATAGAAAGAAAATGGAAGAACTCTCGGCTGTTACTATGAATGCTAATTGTTCAGCAGTGCTGTTGAATAAGATACCAGAAAAATTATCTGATCCAGGAAGTTTCACAATTCTATGTTTTCTTGGTAGTCTTAGTTTAATAGAAGCATTGGCAGACTTAGGTGCTAGTATAAATTTAATGCCGTATTCACTATACGCTAAACTAGACCTGGGAGAATTGAAACCAACAAGAATAAGCATACAACTAGCCGATCGATCAATAAAATATCCTAGAGGGATAATGGAGAACATGCTAGTTAAAGTTGGTACTTTAGTATTTCCAGTAGATTTTGTTGTTCTGGACATGGAAGAAGATTCTCAAGTTCCTCTCATATTAGGAAAACCATTCTTAAACACGGCTAAAGCAATGATAGACGTGTTTGGTAAAAAACTGACCCTAAGTATAGAGGATGAGAGTGTTACCTTTTCAGTTGATAGAGCAATGCAACAATCGCAATCTGCAGATGATACATGTTATTATATTCAAACTATAGATTCACATGCAGAATTGTTAGAAGAATTTTCAGAATTACAAGGAACAGGAGAATGTTCTTTAGGAGAAGGAACTGAACCAATTGATGAAACTGAAATGTTAGCTACACTAATGGCTAATGGATATGAACCAACAACAGAAGAAATTCAAATGCTAAAAGAAGAAGACAGATATCGATACAAATCATCGATAGAAGAACCTCCGACATTAGAGTTAAAGCCACTTCCAAACCATTTGGAATACGCTTATTTACATGGTGAATCTGAATTACCTGTAATAATATCGTCTTCTCTTACTGAAAATGAAAAATCTCAACTCATTTCTGTATTAAAAGCTCATAAACCAGCCATTGCATGGAAGATTCATGATATCAAAGGAATAAGTCCTTCGTATTGCACACATAAAATCCTTATGGAAGAAGGTCATAAAACGTATGTGCAACGCCAATGAAGACTAAATCCTAATATGCAAGATGTAGTTAAGAAAGAAATTATTAAACTGCTAGATGCAGGTTTAATTTATCCAATTTCTGATAGTCCATGGGTAAGCCCAGTTCAATGCGTGCCTAAGAAGGGTGGCATGACTGTCATTACAAATGAAAAAAATGAGCTTATTCCTACTAGGACTATAACAGGATGGCGTGTATGTATTGATTATAGAAAATTAAATGATGCCACCAGAAAAGATCACTTTTCCTTACCTTTTATTGATCAAATGTTGGAAAGATTAGCCGGAAATAGTTACTATTGTTTTCTTGATGGTTTTTCCGGATATTTTCAAATTCCAATAGCACCCGAGGACCAAGAGAAAACCACATTCAAGTGCCCTTATGGTACTTTTGCTTACAAACGCATGCCATTTGGACTTTGCAACGCCCCTGCAACCTTTCAAAGGTGCATGATGGCGATTTTTCACGACATGATAGAAGAATGCATGGAAGTTTTCATGGATGACTTTTCAGTCTTCGGTGATACACTTGAATCATGTCTAGCTAATCTTGAACGAATGCTTATTAGATGCGAACAATCAAATCTAGTACTTAATTGGGAGAAATGCCATTTCATGGTTAAAGAAGGCATCGTTCTTGGTCATAAAATCTCAAAGGAAGGAATTGAAGTGGATAGAGCTAAAGTAGATGTAATTGCTAAACTTTCACATCCCACCAATGTTAGAGGAGTTAGGAGTTTTCTAGGGCATGCCGGTTTTTACCGACGTTTCATAAAAGATTTTTCTAAAATTGCCACTCCTGTGAATAAACTCCTAGAAAAGGATGCTCCATTCATCTTTTCAGATGAGTGTATCAAATGTTTTAATATTCTTAAAGAGAAACTCACTAATGCGCCGATCATGATAACTCCAATTAGAACCACACCTTTTAGACTCGTTTACGGAAAAGCATGTCATCTTCCAGTAGAAATTGAACACAAAGTATTTTGGGCTTTGAAGACATGTAATCTTGATTTACATGAAGCTGGACGTCTACGGTTAAGTCAATTAAACGAATTAGAAGAATTAAGACATGATGCATACGAAAATTCGTTAATCTATAAGGAAAGAACGAAGAAATGGCATGATAAAAGAATCAGAAGTTCAAAAGAATTTAAAGAAGGAGACAGAGTTCTTCTTTTCAATTCACGATTCAAGCTATTTCCTGAAAAATTGAAATCAAGATGGTCTGAACCATTCATAGTCAAAAGAGTTTTCCCATACGGAATGATAGAATTAATAAATTCAAATGGGATTGAATTTAAGGTTAATGGTTACAGAGTTAAACATTACATAGATAGTCTGATGGAAGTTGACAACGAAGTTAATCACAATTTCGATACCACAGCTAACTAAGTGTGGAGAGAATCAAGTCTTTAAAGGATAATATGAATTTCTGTTAGAGTTAGATTTTCTGTTTTCGTGTAGTTCTCGAAAATGGAACCCAAATGGTCTTTCCCTAGCAGACCCTAAAGAACTAGTCTTCTCCCCCCATTCTGAATTTTTATTTTTTTAGGTTTTTACGAAATGAAGACTTCCTGTGAACTAAACCATGGTCTAATGCTACACGCTTTGATCACTAAACGTAATAATGACACACTACCGAGTGAACTGGTATCAGTAATCAGAGAAAAATTGGACGGAGTAAGAAAAGAATCCAGATGCGAAGATAATAAGTTACAATTTGGTAAAGGAAAATCAAAATCCGCAGCGAAAAGAAGAGCACGACACCTTGAAAAATGTCACAAATGCGGAAAATGGTCACACGAAGGTAAATGTTCAAATAATCTAACCTATTCAAATACCGAATTTGTTACTTTATGCAGAGATGGACCGTTCATATCTTTAGAAGAAAAAACATTAAATGCTCGAGGTTACGCCTATGTAGCCATGGAAAACCAATTAGTCCGACTATCTTATGAGTGGGCTAAAGCATATCACTAAGAAATATATTTCACAGGTAAGTTTGTACAGTTTTCATTTTTATTTTTATTTTTATTTTTAACCTTTTGATAATAAACGCTAATTTGTTCGCTATAAAGTATTAAATTGGTATTCAATAAAATTAGGTCTTGCGACCGAAATTATTGATATCATTCAAAAATTTATTACATCACTGCGAAATTTAACGTTTATTCTTAAGGTATAAATATCTTTAATCAATCAACCCAAAATATTTCAAAAATTCGTCATGAGTTAAATTAGGTCATGGAACCGAAATTACTTTACCGAAAAGAGGGGCGTATATTTTTGATAATATTTGATTGATTAAAGTGGGATAAAAGCCAAAAAGATTTTTAATTTTATTTTTACCATGTTTTTAAAAAAATTAATATATAAATCTTAAATTGATATTGTAAACTTTTTAATCAATATATTTAAGTTTGTAAATATTTGAGAAATTAATATTTTTAATATAAGTTGTATGTATAAAAGCAAAAATATAATTTAAGTTTGGTGTGAATTTTTAAAATATGAATTTTTAATTTTATGCATTTTAAATTTAAGTTTGGTGTGAATTTTAAAAAAAAAACAAAAATTTACTTTATTTCGCTAAGTTAAAAATATGATTTTTAAATTCGTCTTGAGTTGAAGACTAGGTCTTTGAACCGAAATTGCTTTACCCGATGGAGGGACGAGAACTTTTATTATCATTATTTTTAATCTTATTGAATTAAAGTATGCCAAAAAAAATTAAAAAACCCAAAAATCTTTGCTTTTAAAACGACGCTTAAAGAATGACAAAATTTAAAATTTTGTCGAGGGACGGACTAGGACAACGATCCGAAACGCCCTCATCATAAAAGGAAAGCAAATTGTTAAAATTATATTAATTTTATGTTTTATAAAGTGTAAGTTAAATATAAAAAAAACACTGTAGCCGGGCACCCATGCGATCGCATGGGATTCTCCCTACACCTCCATGCGATCGCATGGAGGTAAATTTCGGGCCAGACACAAATAGCTCAGAGAGCTGTGTTCTTCACACCACAACGCACACATACTCGAAAATACTCTCAAATCACCTCTAAAATTCATAATTTTTCACCGTAATTCGTCATTTTTCTTGCTCTAATCATGCCTAGATTCGCATTCTTCAGCAAAAAGATATATATATATATATATATATATATATATATATATATATATATATATATATATATATATATATATATATATATATATATATATATAAATTACACCCCTAAACTCTATAAATTCCTAGTTTTTGTGATAATTACCAATATTTTACCTAATGCAATTTTGTTGATTTCTAGTGTAATTAGTGTTTAATTGTTAGTATTTTATGCATGTATAACCTAGATTGATGCTATTTAACATGATTTGAAGCCAAAAACTTCAAAATTTTTAGAAATCTAGGGTTTGTGTTCTTGAGCAATTTGGGGCTTTTTGATATAAACAGGTTATGACCGATTTTTGTCATGAATTATTGCTAAATTGAGTAGTGTAACATGTTTAGGTAGTTAAATGATCCAAACATTGATCCTAAACATGATTTTTGGAGATTAAAGTGGACTTTTTAAGTCCAAAATTCATGAACTTGATTAATTTGATATATTTGCCATTTGAGACTTGTTTAATTATTAGTAATGACTATTTTAACATGTTATTTGAGTTAAATGCTTATGAACTTTGTATACATTTTCATATGTGATTATTTGAAAAGTGTAGAATTGTGAAAAATTGTGAAAATGTTTATAAGTTTAATTTTGATTTAACATGTTATAGTGATTGTTTTAAGTTGTTATTTTGCTAACACTAATGCATATTTGGATGCACAAATTTTGTGTTTAATGTGTTTTACAGAAAGCCGATACGGGAGGTTCAGGAGCATCATCATCTAGACAGCCTGCTCCAGCTCCAGAACCAGAACCAGAAATGCAATATGAACCTGAACAACAACCACAACAGGAACAACAACATCAGCCTGAACAACACGTACCCTATTATGATCCACTACAGTTACCTAATGAATTCACAGTATTTCCCCCACATCCACCTGTCGAATACCCAACAATTCCGGAACACACGTTACATCCTAATCTGAGATTCGACAGACGATGGAGAGATTACCTGGCATATCAAAGTAATAAGTTCAAGTTAGTAACAAAAGAGGTAGAGGTGCCAAGGGTAATTGATTGGAATCCTTTGGAAACGGTCCATCTAGCTGACCGTGTTAGACAGCATTTGGTACAAAGGTATGGCAGTTCTTCTTTTACAGATTGGGAACGTCTTTTCACCATTCGTAGACCTGTATATAAGGAATGGTGTGTTGAGTTGATGAGTACTATAGCATTAAACGTAGATGTAGATAGGTTAGATGATAGAAGTTTTCTTAGATTTATCCTTGGCGGTAGGATGTACAGAATGTCCATGATGGACATGGCCAGGGCATTACAGATTTACACTCCTAGTGAATTGTTACTACCCGATTGTATGAGTTTGATTTATCATGGGAAAGGGTAGATAGGAACTTTGACGCTGACGCCGTTTGGAGGCGTATGTCAAACCATAATGTTTTTAAACTAGGAGGAAAACACTCCTACTTACATATTAACAAAGCTGGGCTTCGTGTGATTCATAGATTTTTGGCTAACTCGATTACACAGAGAGGTCATAATAAGGAGAAACTGGCCTTACATGATTTATTCTACCTAAAGTGTATTCGGGACCCGAGAAGCTTTGTTAATATCCCTTACTGTGTTGGTTTTTATTTATCTAAAATGGTAGAAGGAATGCAGGAAGGGAGTATAATAGGAGGAGGTATTTTTGTTACTCTCATTGGAGAGTATTTAGGTGTTGATAGGAACCGAGAGGGTCCATTACTGGTTTGTAGAGAACAGGTTGAGCCTTTAGGATTAAAAGTTTATGTGGGTGCTAAGGTATTGAAAAGTAGACGCAACCAGGTAGTGTCCTATGAAGGTAATCATCCACAGGTAGAAAGGGGTTCAGACGAAGAAATGGAGGAAGTGGAAGACATCAGGGATGTCATTCGAGATGCTATTCTTGACGTGCACGTTCGTATAGATGAGGAATCAATGACGAGCGCGGCCAGACATAGTATGTACGAGCAGTGGAACTCCGAGCGAGCATACGAGGATTATAGGCAACGCCAACACGATAGCTGGTTAGTTCATCAGCACCAAATCATGAGCCAGCTATCATATCAGGTACTAAATAATTACGTGCCTACTCGACCTGCTCATTTTCCGCCATACAGCCCCGATATCCGACCACCCTTTAACCGGTATGACTATAACCAAGCCTATCAGGACACCTATAACCAACAATGGAACCCACCTGACGAGATGAACTGGAACCCCTATCTAGACTGATTTGGTTCCATTTGGTTATTTTTATGATTTTTATGTTTTTATCTTTTGACTTTTTCATATTTAAACTTATGTTATTGGATATATTTGTGTAATTTTTATCATTTTTATTATTATTGTGTACTAATATTTCACATTTAGGATTTGAAAGTGGGATATTAAGTCCCATTTCAAATTGCCATGCATGTTTATATTTGTATGTATGTATATTGTCGATTGTACAAAACAGGGTAAAACAGCGCATTTTCAAAGACTGGCATTAAGTTCAGCAAAAGCTAGTATTTTTGAGGACAAAACGAAAAACAAATGTGATGAAACAACAAGACGGAATGAACAAATGATATGCACCATTTATCATTCAGCAAACAAAGAACAATATGTTTGGAAACTTTGGTAAAATTTAATCATTTTTCTACGCTAATCACCCTCAATAATTTAAATTGTTACTGATTTCTTGCAAATGAGGGCATTGCAAGATCTTAAGTGTGGGAAGGGGTTAAATTCTTTCAGATTTTAAAAATTTTTGATTTAAACACTTGGTTACCATTAAAAAATACTAATAACGCAGTAGTTGTATTAGAATCTAGTGCTCTCTGATAATAAAGAACAGCCCTAGTCTTATATACTGACTACCCAATTCTAGTAAAAATTTTCAAAATTTTCAACTAAATGAATTCAAAATCATGTTTATACATATTTATGAACGATAAAACTAGGTGTTAACACCGAAATTATTGTTACCTTGGAAAGGACATAAATTGAGAAACAAACCAAAATGTTAAAATTCATTTAAAATGGAATAGAGGACAATAAAAAGGAAAATAAAAGTCAAGTGTGGGAAAATTTACCAAAGTATTTTAAACATATGTCACATATTTCTGTAACAAATAATTAAAGATACTTTTGCTTTGGACTAAACTAAATAGTTTTACCCGATTTACTGTAAGAAAGATGGATCTATACGATGAATCAATTCCATCATTAAAAGGAAGTAAAGTCTTTCGAAAAAGAAACGCGCTTCTTGATTTAGGTCATGAAGTTGTCGTCCAGACCAGCTGTAGGTTGACGAAAAACCTAGAAAAGTCATCACTAAAATCAGCAGGAAATTCACGGACCTCAGCATCAAAAAGGGTCGCCAAGTGGTCAGACTTATCCTAACCATGAGAGGATCTGTCTTGTAAAATGGGGAGGACGCCGTGCAAATTAGCTGGATAAGACTAATGAATCAGATCCCCAGAAAAGGATAATCTCCTTAAAAGATCAAAAATCAGCTTTTAAGCCTGATATTACTCAATCCTTGAGATTGACCTTAAAGATTGAGAATTCAAACTCATAGAATTCAATGATATCTAAACTCGAGCTTGAACGAGAAAATATTTTGATCAAATTATAAACCGATTTGGTTTCTGAAAACCCATTTTCAATGCGTTCATTACCATTGAACGTAAAATCCTAGGAATTCAACTAGAATTCATTAGGTCACCTGAACCAAATCGGGTGTCAACCGTAAGAACGGTGGTTACATAGCATGGTCAAAGACAGGACCTTGTGCCAGACTGAGAAATTATAAGGGTGAGCTTTACTATTGCTCCTACCAAGGATAGTAATTGCGTCCGACACGTTATAAGACCATAATTAAAAGCATGTCAGGGGACATTGCCTTAACAGTTGCTTGTTCAACGCTTTCCTTTACAACCGGACGATAGTTTATCGAAAGGTAATATTTGGAGCAAGTATACTGGACGTGTTGCTTTCCTAATACAAGGTTAGCAAGTGGGTGACACAAAACCGCAAGTTTTGAGCTAAAATTTTCAAATCTTAAACCTACCAAACCCATAAAAATATTTTGCAAACACTGGTGAAGGGTTATTCCGGAAAAATTATCTAGGGTAAAAGCTAGATTTAATTTTCAAAAAGATCAAATGTTTTCATAAAGATCCAATTTCCTTAATGGATCTAAATTTTATAGTCATGTGGGACTGTAAACCATATCATTACTACCATTGTTTATACCGCCGTAAAGAAATCACTGATGTACAAAGTGTGAAGAATAAAGAAGTGATTCTAGTATTTCAAGACTATATTGCTTGAGGACAAGCAACGCTCAAGTGTGGGAATATTTGATAATACTAAAAACGAACATATATTTCATAGCATTATCCCTCAAGAAAGACAAGTTTTTAGTTGCAATTGTTCTATTTACAAGTGATATTCGTTTAAATAATAAAAGGTGAAGACAAAAGACAGATTCGACGAATTGAAGACGCAACCGACCAAAAAACTCAAAAGTACAAAATACAATCAAAGAGGTTCCAATTATTGATGAGAAACGTTTCAAAATTACAAGAGTACAAGATTCAAAACGCAAAGTACAAGATATTAAATTGTACGCAAGGTCGTTCAAAAATCCGGAACCGGGACCAGAGTCAACTCTCAACGCTCGACGCAACGGACTAAAAATTACAAGTCAACTATGCACATAAATATAATATAATATTTAAATAATTACTAAAATTATTTATATATTATATTTATTTATATAATCCGTCGGTAAACAAGAAAACAAAGACCTGTGAGCTGGAAAAAGGGGCCATGCGATCGCATGGCCTGGAAGGCAAAAAGCCATGCGATCGTATGGTGGTAGGTGACATGCCACATCCCTATAAAAATCGAGCTTTGGTGCACCATATATCCATCCTTTAATCTCTCTATCTAAACGTGTGTGTGTGTGTGTGTATATATATATATATATATATATATATATATATATATTTTTTTTAATTTTAATTTTAATTTTAATTTTAATTTCTAATAATAAGGGTATGTTAGCGAATGTTGTAAGGGTGTAAGTCGAAATTCTGTCCGTGTAACGCTACGCTATTTTTAATCATTGTAAGTTATGTTCAACCTTTTTAATTTAATGTCTCGTAGCTAAGTTATTATTATGCTTATTTAATTCGAAGTAATCATGATGTTGGGCTAAAAATGTTAAAATTGGGTAATTGGGCTTTGTACCATAATTGGGGTTTGGACAAAAGAACGATACTTGTGGAAATTAGACTATGGGCTATTAATGGGCTTTATATTTGTTTAACTAAATGATAGTTTGTTAATTTTAATATAAAGAATTACAATTGGACGCCCCTATAAATAACCATATACACTCGATCGGACACGATGGGCGGGGTATTTATATGTACGAATAATCGTTCATTTAATCGGACACGGGAATGGATTAATAGTCTATGGAATTATTAAAACAGGGGTGAAATTATGTACAAGGACACTTGGCATAATTGATAACAAAGTATTAAAACCTTGGGTTACACGCAGTCGATAACCTGGTGTAATTATTAAACAAAGTATTAAAACCTTGTTACAGTTTAAGTCCCCAATTAGTTGGAATATTTGACTTCGGGTATAAGGATAATTTGAAGAGGATACTCGCACTTTATATTTATGACTGATGGACTGTTATGGACAAAAACCAGACGGACATATTAAATAATCCAGGACAAAGGACAATTAACCCATGGGCATAAAACTAAAATCAACACGTCAAACATCATGATTACGGAAGTTTAAATAAGTATAATTATTTTATTTCATATTTAATTTCCTTTATTTTATATTTAATTGCACTTCTAATTATCGCACTTTTATTTATTGTTATTGTATTTAATTGCACTTTTAATTATCGCACTTTTTAATTATCGCAATTTTATTTTATCGCACTTTTATTTATCGCAATTTCATTATCGTTATTTACTTTACGCTTTAAATTAAGTCTTATATTTATTTAATATTTTACATTAAGTTTTAACTGCGACTAAAGTTTTAAAAATCGACAAATCGGTCATTAAACGGTAAAAACCCCCCTTTATAATAATAATATTACTTATATATATATTTATATTTTTATAAAATAAAACTAATATAGCGTTAAGCTTTGTTTAAAAGATTCCCTGTGGAACGAACCGGACTTACTAAAAACTACACTACTGTACAATTAGGTACACTGCCTATAAGTGTTGTAGCAAGGTTTAAGTATATCCATTCTATAAATAAATAAATATCTTGTGTAAAATTGTATCGTATTTAATAGTATTTCCTTGTAAAATTTAATAGTATTTTATACCCCTTAGCTTTAACATCAATCACTGTATCATGTTACTGTTTCACTAGTTGCTTGTGACTCTTTCACTACTATCTAAATCTCATTCTTTATGTATATATATACAATATATGCCCATTCCTATATGCTAATATATTAGAGATAGATATATGTAGATGAGTAAAAATGCTGAATCAAACACCTTCTACTTCACCTACAATCCCACCTCAAACCACCATCGATTCCCTTTCAAACCACCACCCTCACCATACTTTTGAGCCAAAAACCAATCATCAATCACTAAAACCCATCCCCACCTCCCTCATCCCTTAAACACCACCACAAACCACACCATCGCCACCTTCTAAATTGCTGTTGCTACAGCCGCTGTGATGATTAAATTCGAGCAAACCGAGAACCACCATGATCACCACAGCCGGCCACCATGGCCACCATCAAACACCAACCCGCCACCACCTTTCCTTCCTCTCTCTCTCTCTCTCTCTCTTTTCTTTTCTCTCTCTCCTTCTTCCTTGTGAACTACACACGATTACGAGATTTGAAAACTGCTATTGTGTTTCTAATACTCGTAAGTTGTTACTATAATTAGTTCATTTTAACCTGTCACATTTAAAACTGCAACATGCTACTTCTGCAGCCACTGTTTATCTGTTTCCACCACCACCATCATTAACACACTACTTCACTTAATGATTTACTGTTGTTGCTAGAGTGTTAAGCTTTTAATACTCGCAACTAGTCCCTGTTTTTGTTCAATTGTAGACCTCAAACAAACCCACATCCACCTGCAACATTAATTCACGATGATGATGAAAATTTTTGAAGATGATGAATAGTCGAATTATACTACTCGAACCTGTTACGATTTTGTTTGTTCGATATTTAATGATGATTATGAGTGTGATTAATGATGATGATGATGATGATGATGATGGAGGATAGTTATATTTTTCTAAAATAATGATGATGAATTTTTTTTTTTTCCGATTGATATGATGATTATGATTTTGATGATCATGGTGATCATGATAAGAATGATATGATTACGGTTGGATGATGAGATGAAATAGCTAAAATGATAATTTTGAGGTTGATGAATAGTTCTGGGTCTTGATTTAGAAGAAGAAGGAAAAGAGACACAGAAATGGGTTATATGGAATTAAATCGAAAGATAAATCAGAAACGTATAGACAGAAGGATGGTTAGGAGTTTGTGTGCTGAACTAGAGGTCTCGGGTTTGATCCTCGCTTTGTACAACTATATTTTTTTAAAAGGCTTCCAAGGTAGTTTTTTTTTCAGGACCAAAATTATTATTATTATTATTATTATTATTATTATTATTATTATTATTATTATTATTATTATTATTATTATTATTATCATTTTCATAATTATTATTATTATTATTATAAAATTTTCATTTTTATTACTAAAATTATCATTTTTATTAAAGACTATCATTTTTGTTAAAAAAAATATATCATTTTTATTATTATTATTTTGACATTAATATTATTATTTTAATATTATTATTATTATCATTTTTATTAATACTAGTATCATTATTATTATTATTATTATCATAACAACTATTATTATTATTATAAAACGAAACAACTTTTTAGTTATTATTATTAATAATATCAAATAACTATTAAGTTATATAAAACTATACTTGCTACATATAATATAACTACATTTTATTTATGTAAAGTACATAAAATGAATATAGTTATGAAACATACAAGTTATTAATATAAAATGATATCATTAATAAATATATACATAAATTTATTCGATTACAACTATATGTGTTAATATATATATATAAATGATATAGGTTCGTGAATCCGAGATCAACCTTACACTTATTAAATGACGTCATATGTATTTTTACTACAAAATACAGTATGGTGAGTTTCATTTGCTCTCTTTTTAATTGCTTTTCCAATATATATTTTTGGGCTGAGAATACATGCGCTGCTTTTATAAATGTTTACGAAATAGACACAAGTACTTAAAATATATTCTACGTTGAGTTGTACCACCCTGCATATCTTCCCTAATAGCTTGGTAACTACTATTTACATGTGGTATTGTAAACGCGAATCCTGTTGATAGATCTATCGGGCCTGACAACCCCAATCGGACTGGACGACCAGTATTCAACGGTTGCACAGTACTTCATTTCGTGACTACATTTGGTATGGTGTAGTGAGATTTCATAATAAAGGGAATATGCGACGTTGATTAAATGTTAAGTATGGTTACCAAGTGCTCAACCACTTAGAATATTTTTATTAAAACGTTTATGAATATGAAATCTTGTGGTCTATTAATATATTGAAATTATTGTTATGATAAACATATGAACTCACCAACCTTTTGGTTGACACTTTTAAGTATGTTTATTCTCAGGTACGAATTAAGTCTTTCGTTGTGCATTAGCTCATTTTAAGGACATTACTTGGAGTCGATCATCGCAATGGGACCAAATGTTGATGACTTCGTCCAGGTGGATAAGGACGGGTCGTTACATAAAACTTCAACAAAATTGTTGGTGCGTTATAGGTTTAACCTACATATTATCAAATCATAATAATAGACCACAAGATTTCATTTTTATAACACATCTCATATCAGGCATTTTGCAAACTGCATAGAGATAAAAAAAATCATTCATATGTTGAACACCTGGTAACCGACCTTAACAAGATGCATATAGAATATCCCCATCATTCCGGGACTCTCATCGGATATGATAAATCGAAGTACTAAAGCATCCGTAACTCGGATGAGGCTTGTTGGGCCAAATAGATCTATCTTTAGGATTCGTGTCAATTAGGGGCCATTTTCCTAATTCTTAGGCTACCAAGCTAAAAAGGGGCATATTCGGTTCGATAATCCAACATAGAAAGTATTTTCGATTACTTGTGTCTATTTTGTAAAACATTTATAAAATCGCATGTATTTTCATCCCAAAAAAATAATAGATTTTAAAAGTGGGACTATAACTCACTTTCACAGATTTTTACTTCGTCGGGAAGTAAGACTTGGCCACTGGTCAATTCACGAACCTATAACAAATATGTACATATATATCAAAGTATGTTCAAAATATATTTACAACATTTTTAATACGTTTTAATGTTTTAAGTTTATTAAGTCAGCTGTCCTCGTTAGTAACCTACAACTAGTTGTCCATAGTTAGATGTACAGAAATAAATCGATATATATTATCTTGGATCAATCCACGACCCAGTGTATACACGTCTCAGGCTAGATCACAACTCAAAGTATATATATTTTTGGAATCAACCTCAACCCTGTATAGCTAACTCTAACATTACGGCATATAGAGTGTCTATGGTTGTTCCAAATAATATATATACATGGGTAGATATGATATGTCAAAACATTTGCATACGTGTCTATGGTATCCCAAGATTACATAATATATTATAATACATGTAATACAATATAAGTTAGCTAGGATATGATTAATATAGATTTGTTACCAATTTTCACGTAGCTACAACAAGAAAAATTATCCAATCCTGTTTTACCCATAACTTCTTCGTTTTAAATCCGTTTTGAGTGTTTCAAGTTGCTATGGTTTTATATTGAACTTAAGTTTATGAATCTAAACAGAAAAATTATATGTTTATAGTCGGAAATACATGTTACAAGTTGTTTTTGTAAAGACAGTCATTTCAGTCAAAAGAACGACGTCTAAATGACCATTTTGGAAAACATACTTCTACTTTGAGTTTAACCATGATTTTTTGATATAGTTTCATGTTCATAAGAAAAATCATTTTTCCAGAAGAACAACTTTTAAATCAAAGTTTATCATAGTTTTTAATTAACTAACCCAAAACAGCCCGCTGTGTTACTACGACGGCGTATATCCGGTTTTATGATGTTTTTCGTGTTTCCCGGTTTTAAATCATTAAGTTAGCATATCATATAGATATAGAACATATGTTTATTTGATTTTAAAAGTCAAGTTAGAAGGATTAACTTTTGTTTGCGAACAAGTTTAGAATTAACTAAACTATGTTCTAATGATTTCAAGTTTAAACCTTCGAATAAAGTAGTTATATATATATATATGAATCGAATGATTTTATGAACATCATTACTACCTCAAGTTTACCTACTATAAGTGACAAGAAATGATCTAGCTTCAAAGGATCTTGGATAGCTTGAAAGTTCTTGAAGCAGAATCATGACACGAAAACAAGTTCAAGTAAGATTATCACTCGAATTAAGATAGTTATAGTTATAGGAATTGAATTAAAGTTTGTATATGAGTATTTCCTTGATTTAGAATGATATCTTACTGTAAACAACAAGGATTTCTTGAGGTTGGATGATCACTTTACAAGATTGGAAGTGAGCTAGTAAACTTGAAAGTATTCTTGATTTTATGAAACTAGAACTTGTAGAATTTATGAAGAACACTTAGAACTTGAATATAGAACTAGAGAGAGATCACTTAGATGAAGAAAATTGAAGAATGAAAGTGTTTGTAGGTGTTTTTGGTCGTTGGTATATGGATTAGATATAAAGGATGTGTAATTTTGTTTACATGTAAATAAGTCATGAATGATTATTAATATTTTTGTAATTTTATGAGATATTTCATGCTAGTTGCCAAATGATGGTTCCCACATGTGTTAGGTGACTCACATGGGCTGCTAAGAGCTGATCATTGGAGTGTATATACCAATAGTACATACATCTAAAAGCTATGTATTGTACGAGTACGGATACGGGTGCATACGAGTAGAATTGTTGATGAAACTGAACGAGGATGTAATTGTAAGCATTTTTGTTAAGTAGAAGTATTTTGATAAGTGTCTTGAAGTCTTCCAAAAGTGTATGAATACATATTAAAACACTACATGTATATACATTTTAACTGAGTCGTTAAGTCATCGTTAGTCGTTACATGTAAATGTTGTTTTGAAACCTTTAGGTTAACGATCTTGTTAAATGTTGTTAACCCATTATTTATTATATCTAAAGAGATGTTAATTTATTATATTATCATGATATTATGATATATTAATATATCTTAGTATGATATATATACAGTTAAATGTTGTTACAACGATAATCGTTACATATATGCCTCGTTTCGAAATTCTTAAGTTAGTAGTCTTGTTTTACATATGTAGTTCATTGTTAACACACTTAATGATATACTTAGTTATCATTTTATCATGTTAAACATAGTGTATCAATATCTTAATATGATTCATATGTATTTAGTAAGACGTTGTTATAACGATAATCGTTATATATATCGTTTCGAATTTCTTAATTCAATAAACTCATTTTTATGTATATCACTCATTGTTAATATACTTAGTGAGATACTTACTTATCATAATCTCATGTTAACCATATATATATCCATATATATATATATATATATATATATATATATATATATATATATATATATATATATATATATATATATATATATATATCATCATGTAGTTTTTACAAATTTTTAACGTTCGTGAATCGCCGGTCAACTTGGGTGGTCAATTGTCTATATGAAGCACATTTCAAATAATCAAGTCTTAACAAGTTTGATTAATTAACATGTTGAAAACATTTAATCATGTAAATATACCAATTTCATTTAATATATATAAACATGGAAAAGTTCGGGTCACTACAGTACCTACCCGTTAAATAAATTTCGTCCCAAAATTTTAAGCTGTTGAAGGTGTTGACGAATATTCTAGAAATAGGTACGGATATTTTAGCTTCATTTGATCTTCACGCTCCCAGGTGAACTTGGGTCCCCTACGAGCATTCCATCGAACCTTGACGATCGGTATCTTATTTTGCTTGAGCCTTTTAACCTCACGATCCATTATCTCGACGGGTTCTTCAATGAATTGTATTTTTTTCATTGATTTAATTTCGTCTAAAGGAATAGTGAGATCTTCTTTGGCTAAGCACTTCTTCAGATTCGAGACGTGAAAGGTATTATGTACATTGGCGAGTTGTTGAGGTAATTCAAGTCGGTAGGCTACTGGTCCGACACGATCTAAAATCTTGAATGGTCAAATGTATCTTGGATTTAGTTTCCCCCGTTTACCAAATCGAACAACGCCTTTCCAAGGCGAAACTTTAAGCATGGCCATCTCCCCAATTTCAAATTCTATATCTTTCCTTTTAAGGTCCGCGTAGCTCTTTTGTCGACTCTGAGCAGTTTTCAACCGTTGTTGAATTTGGATGATTTTCTCTGTAGTTTTGGATTATCTCCGAACTCGTAATCTGTCTATCCCCCAATTCATTCCAACAAATTGGAGATCTGCACTTTCTACCATAAAGTGCTTCGAACGGTGCCATTTCGATACTCGAGTGGTGACTGTTGTTGTAGGAAAATTCTGCTAATGGTAGATGTCGATCCCAACCGTTTCCAAAATCAATAACACATGCTCGTAGCATGTCTTCAAGAGTCTATATCGTCCTTTCGCTCTGCCCATCGGTTTGTGGATGATAGGCAGTACTCATGTCTAGACGAGTTCCCTATGCTTGTTGTAATGTCTGCCAAAACATAGAAACAAATCTGCCATCTCTATCAGAGATAATAGAGATTGGTATTCCATGTCTAGAGACAACTTCCTTCAAGTATAATCTCGCCAACTTCTCCATTTTATCATCTTCTCTCATTGGCAGAAAGTGTGCTGACTTGGTGAGACGATCAACTATTACCCAAATAGTATCATAACCACATGCAGTCCTTGGCAATTTAGTAATGAAATCTATGGTAATGTTTTTCCATTTCCATTCTGGGATTTCGGGTTGTTGAAGTAGACCTGATGGTTTCTGATGTTCAGCTTTGACCTTAGAACACGTCAAACATTCTCCTACGTATCTAGCAATATCAGCTTTCATACCCGACCACCAAAAGTGTTTCTTGAGATCTTTGTACATCTTTCCCGCTCTGGGATGTATTGAATATCTGGTTTTATGTGCTTCCTTAAGTACCTTTTCTCTCACATCTCCAAACTTTGGTACCTAAATTCTTTCAGCCCTATACCGGATTCCGTCTTTCCGAATATTAAGATGTTTCTCCGATCCTTTGGGTATTTCATTCTTCAACTTTCCTTCTTTTACAACTCCATGTTGCGCCTCCTTTATTTGGGTAGTAAGGTTAGTACGAATAATTATATTCATAGCTTTTACCCGCATTGGTTCTCTATCCTTTCTACTCAAAGCGTCGGGTACCACATTTGCCTTCCCCGGGTGGTAACGAATCTCGAAATCGTAATCATTCAATAACTCAATCCACCTACACTGCCTCATGTTCAGTTGTTTCTGATTAAATGTATGTTGGAGACTTTTGTGGTCGGTATATATGATACTTTTGACCCCATATAAGTAGTGCCTCCAAGTCTTTAATGCAAAAACAACAGCGCCCAATTCCAAATCGTGAGTCGTATAATTTTGCTCGTGAATCTTCAATTGTCTGGACGCATAAGCAATTACCTTCGTTCGTTGCATTAATACACAACTGAGGCCTTGCTTTGAGGCATCACAATATATCACAAAATCATCATTCCCTTCAGGCAATGACAATATAGGTGCCGTAGTTAACTTTTTCTTCAACAATTAAAACGCTTTCTCCTGCTCATCCTTCCATTCAAATTTCTTTCCTTTATGCGTTAATGCAGTCAAGGGTTTTGCTATTTTGGAAAAATCTTGGATGAACCTTCTGTAGTAACCAGCCAGTCCTAAAAATTGGCGTATATGCTTCGGAGTTTTCGGGGTTTCCCACTTTTCAACAGTTTCAATCTTTGTCGGATCCACTTGAATACCTTCTTTGTTCACTATGTGACCGAGGAATTGAACTTCTTCCAACCAAAATGCACACTTTGAAAACTTAGCGTACATTTTTTCTTTCCTCAACAACTCTAACGCTTTTCTCAAATGTTCTTCGTGCTCTTGATCATTCTTTGAGTAAATAAGTATGTCATCGATAAAAACAATGACAAACTTGTCAAGGTATGGTCCACACACTCGGTTCATGAGGTCCATGAACACAGCTGGTGCGTTAGTCAACCCAAACGGCATAACCATAAACTCGTAATGACCGTAACGCGTCCTGAAAGCAGTCTTTGGAATATCATCCTCCTTCACCCGCATTTGATGATACCCAGAACGTAAATCAATCTTCGAATAAACTGACGAGCCTTGTAGTTGATCAAATAAGTCATCGATTCTTGGTAGTGGATAACGATTCTTAATGGTAAGTTTGTTCAACTCTCGGTAGTCGATACACAACCTGAATGTACCATCCTTCTTTTTGACAAACAAAATAGGAGCTCCTCATGGTGATGTACTTCGTCGTATAAAACCACGCTCTAAAAGTTCTTTTAGTTGGCTTTGGAGTTCTTTCATTTCACTGGGTGCGAGTCTGTATGGAGCACGAGCTATTGGTGCAGCTCCTGGTACGAGATCTATTTGAAATTCAACAGATCGATGTGGAGGTAGTCCCGATAATTCTTTCGGAAATACATCGGGAAATTCTTTTGCGACGGGAACATCATTGATGTTCTTTTCTTCAGGTTTGACTTCTTTGATGTGTGTTAGAACGGCATAGCAACATTTTCTTATTAGTTTTTGCGACTTCAAATTACTAATAAGATTTAGCTTCGCGTTGCTCTTTTCTCCGTACACCATTATAGGTTTTTCTTTTTCTCGTACAATGCGAATTGCATTTTTGTAATATACGATTTCCGCTCTCTCCTTTTTCAACCAGTCCATGCCGATTATCACATCAAAACACTCTAACTCTACTGGTATCAAATCGATCTTAAACGTTTCGCTAACCAGTTTAATTTCTCGATTCCGACATATTTTATCTGCCGAAATTAATTTACCGTTTGCTAATTCGAGTAAAAATTTATTATTCATAGGCGTCAATGGACCACTTAATTTAGCACAAAAATCTCTACTCATATAACTTCTATCCATACCCGAATCAAATAAAACATAAGCAGGTTTTTCATCGATAAGAAACGTACCCGTAACAAGCTCCGGGTCTTCCTGCGCTTCTTCCGCATTAATGTTAAAAACTCTCCCACGGCTTTGCCCATTATTATTTCCCTGGTTTGGACACGCAGTTTTGTAGTGGCCCTTCGTCCCGCATCCAAAACAAATAATGTAGGCATTACTTGTTCCTTTACCCGATGGTCCATAAATTTCACACTTCGTTGTATCATGACTCTTTCTATTACATTTAGTACATTTTGCTGGACAAAAAGTAGTTGGATGGTACCCTTCACACCTCAGACACGGAATTTTCTGATTTTGATTACCAGTGTTGTTATTGAGATTGTTGTTGGGATTTTTGTTGTTGCGGTTGGTATTATTGTTGTGATGATTGTTGTAGTTGTTGTTGTTGAAATGGTTGTTGTTGAAATGGTTTTTGTTGCGTTTGTTGTTGCGAAAAATGGTGCGATTGTGGTTGTGATTGTGGTGTTGATTGTTGAAATTGTGACTCTTGTCATTGTGTTCTTCCCACTTTCTCTTGACTTGTTTCATTTTAGCATCCTCGGCCGCCTGCTCTTTAATCCTTCCCTCGATCTGGTTTATAAGTTTGTGATCCATTCGGCTTGCCTTTTGCATTGAAGTGGGCGCACTTGAACTCACATCCTACTGAATTCTCTCTGGTAACCCCTTTACAAATGCATCGATCTGCTCTTCTTCATCTTCGAACACTCTTGGGCACAATAAGCACAACTCGGTGAATCGTTGTTCGTATGTGGTGATATCGAATCCCTTCGTTCGTAATTCTCTAAGCTCTATCTTGAGCTTATTGACTTCGTTTCTGGGATGGTACTGCTCGTTCATCAAGTGTTTGAATGCTGACCACGGTAGTGCGTAAGCAACATCTTGTCCCACTTGTTCGAGATAGGTATTCCACCATGTTAACGCAGTACCTGTGAAGGTATGCGTGGCGTACTTTACCTTATCTTCCTCAGCACATTTGTTTATAGCAAACACAGATTCGACCTTTTCGGTCCATCGTTTCAGTCCGACTGGTCCTTCAGTTCCATCGAATTCTAAAGGTTTACAGGCAGTAAAAGCCTTGTAGGAGCATCCTACATGGTTTCCTGTGGAGTTAACTCCACTGCTAGACCCTGAGTTATTGTTGTTTTGCATTGCAGCCTGTACTGCGGCTATATTTACTGCAAGGAAAGCACAGAAGTCTTCCTCACTCATGTTCAAGTTCTGATGAGTAGTCGGTGCCATTTCCTTCAAAAATAGCCAAAAGAATTAAGTTAATCATATAGAATATTAAGAGTAGTCAATAGTATTCTGTAGCATAATATGAACTCATTTATAAAAGTTTTTTCTTCATATTAGCGTTTTATAAGTTTTAATTCGGGTAATACCTACCCGTTAAGTTCATACTTAGTAGCTAACATACAATTCAACTACTACAATTCTATATGAAAAACTGATTATAATAATATTTCACATTCAAACTTTTATACAATATTTTGCAAACTTACAATACCGCTATTTTATATATAGCATGAAATATAGCACATAAAAACTCTGATACAAAACAGTTGCGAAGACAATTCTAGTTAATACGCAAGTCGTTCAACAAAGGCAATAAAGACACGTAATTCATACGTCCAGAAACAAGTCATGCATTCTGGTTTTACTAAGACTACTTCCCATCCTTGGTCTTGTGGAACATAACCGTTGTGACCATTGACAAGACAGCATGTTGTAATGTCGTTAAAAGGACGAGGGTTTCGTAATGTCCAACAGCTCCGTAATAATCTAAAAACCTTGTTTCTCACCCCAACTACTGAATCCGTCACTTGTGGGAAGGTTTTATTTAAAAGTTGCAATCCAATGTTCTTTTTCTCACTTTAGTAAGAAGCGAACATCACTAACCCGTAAGCATAACATGCTTCTTTATGTTGTATGTTAGAAGCTCTTTCTAATTCACGAAATCCTATGTTGGGATATGTTGAGTCAAAATAAGTTCTTAACCCGTAGCGTAAAATTGCATTTGGGTTCCCCGCATTTAACGCTTTAAAGAAAACACGGCGTAACTTACACTCTCCCCAATGTGATATACCCCAACTATCAAAGGAAAGCCTTTTATAAAATAAGGCATTTCTGGAAAGTCTTTCAAATGTTTGACAAGTTAATTTCGCCATAACTAATTGTGCTGATGAATTCTGACCGACTCTAGACAAGATTTCATCAATCATATCCTCTGGTAGGTCTTCTAAAATATTCGGTTTTCTACCCTTAACGTCCATTTTGTGTTTTTATACTGTAAAAATAGACGAGGGTTAGATTCATAAAAGATAATTAACAAATAATACAAGCAATTTTTACATAGAACATAAAAGTACAAGCACTCTACAATACATATAATACACAACATGATTACAACCCTCTAATCTGAATCACTGGTTTCTTCTTCTTCGGACTTGGTTCGTTTTCCTAATTTTCTAGGAATATATGGTGTTCCTCTAATACTAGCCATCATTTTCCACAATGGTTTAGAAAAACCTGGTGGTTTAGAGGTTTCTGGGTCATTGTTACATTTTAGGAAATACGGATGTTGCCGATACATATAAAGTTCATCGGGGTTGGAATTGGATTTCTCTATTTTTATACCTTTTCCCTTATTATTTTCTTTCGCTTTATTAAATTGGGTCGAGGTAATTTCTATAACATCATCGGAATCCTCATCGAGATCCGATTCATCGGAAAATTGGTAATCTTCTCAATATTTTGCTTCCTCGGCGGAAACACCATTGACCATTATTAACTTTGGTCTGTTAGTTGAGGATTTTCTTTTATTTAATCGATTTACTATAGGTATCAATATTTATTCCTCCGGAACCTCCTCCTCTTCCTATTCCTCCTCTTCCGATTCCTCATCTTCCGGTTCCTCTTCTTCCGGTTCCTCTTCGGGAATTTGTGAATCTTCCCAAAATTTATTCGACTCTTCATTATTATTAGGTGAATCGATGGGATTTGTACTAGTGGTAGACATCTATCACACAATATCAAACACATTATGAGGTTAATATATCACATAATATTTACTTGTTAATAATATATAGTTTCCAAAAAAAGTGTTAAGAAATCATTTTTAACGAAAACACGGTCGAAGTCCAGACTCACTAATGTAACCTAACAAACTCGATAAGACACACTAATACAAATTTCTGGTTCTCTAAGACCAACGCTCGGATACCAACTGAAATGTCCCGTTTATATTGATTATAAACGTTCCATATAAATTGATTTCGTTGCGAGGTTTTGACCTCTATATGAGACGTTTTTCAAAGACTGCATTCGATTTTAGAACAAACCATAACCTTTAAAATATTACGATGATTATCAAATAATGATAATCTAAAATATAGCGTTTTTCACACGACTATTACATAATGGTTTACAATTATATTACGCATCAACATAAGTCTTCGAATGCAGTTTTTAAACAATATTATACAAGCATTGACTCCAAATCTTGTCCTTAATTTAGTAGGCAACAGCGGAAGCTCTTAATAATCACCTGAGAATAAACATGCTTAAAACGTCAACAAAATTGTTGGTGAGTTATAGGTTTAACCTACATATTATCAAATCATAATAATAGACCACAAGATTTCATTTTTATAACACATCTCATATCAGGCATTTCGCAAACTGCATAGAGATAAAAAAATCATTCATATGTTGAACACCTGGTAACCGACCTTAACAAGATGCATATAGAATATCCCCATCATTCCGGGACTCTCATCGAATATGATAAATCAAAGTACTAAAGCATCCGTAACTCGGATGAGGCTTGTTAGGCCAAATAGATCTATCTTTAGGATTCGTGTCAATTAGGGGCCATTTTCCTAATTCTTAGGCTACCAAGCTAAAAAGGGGCATATTCGGTTCGATAATCCAACATAGAAAGTATTTTCGATTACTTGTGTCTATTTTGTAAAATATTTATAAAATCGCATGTACTCTCATCTCAAAAAAAATAATAGATTTTAAAAGTGGGACTATAACTCACTTTCACAGATTTTTACTTCATCGGGAAGTAAGACTTGGCCACTGGTCAATTCACGAACCTATAACAAATATGTACATATATATATCAAAGTATGTTCATGTAATGACCCGCACTTTTTTGATCATTCTATACTTGTAAGATTAATATTTACATAAATTAAACCTTACCAACATGATAAGCAATCCAAATTGTTGAGATTTATGTTTTTGAAAAGAGTTTTTACACAACGTTTGACCGTCTAGTTTAACCGATGATATCACGAACTATATAACATATGATAATTATACGTTTGTGTATATATATGTATATATACATATTTAACATGATCTAAGAATGTTTTAATATCTCATTTTGTATTAATAACAATAAGTTATATGTATATTTTGAAACTACTAACTTAAGTTTTCAAAACGATAACCATACGCAACGTTATTTGACTTAAATACTTATGACCTATAATGTTTATACATATATCGTATAAGTAATGAATTTAATCACTTTTAAGAACTTAAATACATAAAACCATATAAGTGTATTCACAAAAGATAGCTATATTTGAATCCTCATTCCATTTTTCACAAAATTTCTATACGTATATCTAGAGTATATGTACTCGTATCATACGCAGCTTCTAGATGTATTTACTATTGGTATATACCAATAAAAATCTGCTCCTTAGCAGCCTTAAATGATTAAGAAACATGTGGAACCAACCATTTGTCAAGTAGCATGAATTATTTAGCAAGAAAACAAAGTTAGGTATCTTTTTTTTCCTTTATAACCTAAAAACGTTTTTATGCATGCACACCATTTCTTCACCCCATTTTCTCATACTTACACTTCCATTTCTCTCTCAAAATACTCTTAACTTCATACTTGATCATCTCCAAGCATTTTCTCCATCATTTAGCTTCAAAAACAACACTTAAATCTCATAAGAAAACCTTACAAAAACACTTCAAGAAATCCTTCCAAGAACACAAACTTACTTCCAATCTTTCATCCAATTCCATCACCCTTTTGGTTCTAGGTTCTTACTCCTCTTTTACAGAAACCTTGTCCAAGGAACTTGAGGTAGTATCTATGTTCATAACCTTATTCGATTCATATATATATAGCTATCATATTTTGTGGTATACAATTTTAACAACAAGAACATAGTTTGAATGTTTTCAAACTTGTTTGCAAACTAAATAGATCCTTCTAACTTAACTTTTAAAATACTTCAAGACCTGTAATATAACTTAAATATATGCTAATTTAACAAGGTATAACTTGGTTTTTCAAAGAACACCTTAAAAACTGTTTTTACGACGTCGGAGTGTAACCGGGGGCTGTTTTGGGTTGGATAATTAAAAACCATCTTAAACTTTGAATTGAAGGTTTATGTTCTGGAAAAATGATTTTTACTATGAATATGGTAACACATAAAAATTTCATGATTTAATTCAAAGTATAAGTATTTTTAGAAAAATAATCATTTAAGGTTGCCTACATAAAGGAAAAGGTTTAACTTCATAAGTTTCACTAAAGTTTCACCTATGCCGTGTGATTTTGAATACAAAGTAAGATATTTACAGTTCATAGTCTTAAAGAGGAACTCGATCCAAGGAGATGGCAAGTTGAATCAACGAAAACGGAGTTGTAACGAAGAAACTATGACCGAAACAAAATTGGCTATCCAAGACTAGTTTAACTTCGGGATTAATTGGAGAAAATTAAAATAAATCACATCTTTTTAAGATAACATGATATTTTATATATATGTACTCATAATTCAATTTTATATGGTTCAGGATCACCCGTAAACAACACGAGAAGATTAATCATAAGATCCCATGTTTGTACGCAACACGTCATTTGACAACACCGGTACTTTATGTACGCAACACGTCATTTGACAACACCGGTACCGTGGGTCAAGATTAATCTCGACCAATACATATACGATGGGGATTTTTATTTATTTCATTGGGGGTTTATTAAACACCTAAAAATGAACCATTAAAATTGAATTACTAACATCGGACTGCTAACTACGAACTAAGAAATTATTAAAACTATTAAAAGTATAAAAAGTATATATATGTGACGATTGTTTAAAATAGAAATATATTGATAAACTATATATGGATAGGTTCGTGATATCAATCGGAGACCAAGTCGAAATTACATATCTTCAAGACAAAAGTGAGTATATAGTCCCACTTTTAAACTCTAAGTATTTCGGGATGAGAATACATGTATTTTATGTTTTACGTTATGGACACAAGTAACTGAAAAATATATTCTACGTTGAGTTGTACCACTGGCATACTTCCCTGTAGCTTGGTAACTGTTATTTACAGCGGTATTGTAAACGCGAATCCTGTTGATAGATCTATCGGGCCTGACAACCCCAACCGGACTGGACGACCAGTATTCAACGGTTGCACAGTACTTCGTTTTGTGACTACACTTGGTACGGTGTAGTAAGATTTCATAATAAAGGGAATATGCGACGTGATTAAATGTTAAGTATGGTTACCAAGTGCTCAACCACTTAGAATATTTTTATTAAAATGTTTATATATGAAATCTTGTGGTCTATATTTATATCGCTGCCGGCATTAAACCTATATCTCACCAACTTTATGTTGACGTTTTAAACATGTCTATTCTCAGGTGATAATTAGAAGCTTCCGCTGCAACATGTTGAATTTAAACAAGATCTTGAGTATGCATATTTGTGTCAAAAATAAAACTGCATATCGGAGGATTTGTAATGTAAAATATGCTAGAAATCGTATTGTTATCATCACATGTAAAGTTTGTAAGTCTAAGATTATCGCTAAACGATAATCATCTTTATTTTGTCTAAAGCTTGTATCAAAATAAGAATTATGGTTTGTAATGTAAAATATATGCAGTTGTTCTTTTAAAAATGTCGCATATAGAGGTCAATACCTCGCAATGAAATCATACGTTATCTAACACGTTCTTATGGTTAAGGACGGGTTATGACATGTGGTATCAGAGCGGTGGTCTTAGCGAACCAGGTTTGCATTAGTGTGTCTAACTGATAAGTCGTTAGGATACATTAGTAAGTCTGGACTTTGACCGGGTCTGATTTAAAAACCATTGCTTATCATTGTTGGTTAAAATTTATATGTAAATATTATGTAGTACTAATGGGTTAGTTGTTGTGTGATAGATGTCGGGCTCAAAACTTGTTATCACATTCAGCGACTCCGAACCAGAATCTTCAGATGGTGTTCCAGTCATTAACCTATCCGATGACGAAAATAATATCTTTGGGGAAGACTCACAAATTCCGGATGAACTGACTATAGAGAACCCGGAAAGTGAACCCGAGGAGGAAAGTGAACCCGAGGAGGAAAGTGAACCCGAGGAGGAAAATGAACCCGAGGAGGAAAGTGAACCCGAGGAAGAAATACAGGAAATTACAAAAGAAGAGTTCGAACTAGGAAAGAAACGAAAGGCTAATGAATTAGAAAATTCAAATCCTGAGTTTAATAAGGATGATGTGGCACCAACTCCACTAGACACTACCACCCCTATTCCCGCTATTCCTATTCGTTCTATCCTGGCATCCAGTTCTTCAGTCCCACAGCCAAAATATAGGCAGACAGCCAGGATAAGCGTTAAGCGATTCTTTGAACCTAAACGTCCTAGAAAATAGACCAAACGATGCGCTGCCGTATTAAACCATGGGATCATATAATGTTTTGTATAATATTATTAGTGTGGTTTGCTTAATGTTCGATGTAAGATAAGCATATGTAAAATAGTGAAGTGTGAAATGCAATAATTTTCCATGGTTAAGTATTACTTAGATGGTAGTAATTGATTCTGTACTAAGCTATTAAGTATGGACATTAACGGGTAGGTACTACCCTAGATATAATTATAAAACGCTAATAAGAAGAAAAGGCTTTTATAATAATACCTGGTTCATATTATTAATAAGCTATAATGTACTGTAAATATACACTACATCTATAATATTCCATGTGAATAATTATTTTCTTTTCATTCTTATAGAAGAATATGGCGCAATTGAACCGAATGACGGAACAAGAAATCCAGGAACTCATCAATCAGCGAGTGAACGACAGAATGTTATGGGTCGAGGCTGCAAGAGGTGCTGCAGTTAACCCAAATCCTCGTGTGGGGTGCACTTACAAAACTTTTCAAGCTTGCAAGCCCTCATCATTCAGTGGAACAGAAGGACCGATCGGTTTAACCCGGTGGATAGAAAAGATGGAGACTGTGTTTAAAATAAGTGGTTGTGTTGAAAAGGACATGACCAAGTATGCATCGTGCACTTTACAAGATAGTGCACTCACGTGGTGGAAAAATTATGTGAAGGCTGTAGGAGGAGATGTAGCTTATGATACTCCTTGGGAAGAATTCAAAACAATGTTAATCAACGAGTATTGTCCAAGGAACGAGGTTAGGAAGTTGGAAGATGAATTACGAAGCCTGAAGGTTGTTGGTACTGAAATCACCAACTACAATCAGCGATTCATGGAATTAGTTTTGCTATGTCCTGAATTGGTTCCAACCGAAGAACGGAAGATTGAAATGTACAAAGATGGTTTGCCCAAAAAGGTCAAGGCAAATGTTACAGCATCGAAACCTAAGACAATTCATGAAGCTATAACCATGGCAAACGAGCTAATGGATCAGGTCATCATGGATAAGAAAGTATCCAATACTGATGTGAAGGTATCAGGTAACAAAAGAAAGTGGAATGGAAATTATGATCGAGGTAACCAACAACAATCTTTTAAGAAACAAGAAAACACGCAAGGTACGGGTAGTGGTTTAAGCTTTGGTTATAAAGGACAAAATCCTTTATGCAACCGATGCCACAAACATCACTCTGGTTACTGTAATGTGGTATGCAACAAATGTAATCGAAAGGGTCATCTTGCTGAAGATTGTAGGGCTCTCGTTACAAATATAAATAGTACCAAGACTCCTGCCACCAATGCAAATAGAACTGCTTTGGCTACCATTACTTGTTTTGGGTGTGGAAAACAAGGTCACTATAAGAGCCAGTGCCCGAATCCAGAGAAGAATATCGGACCTGCACGTGGAAGAGCATTTGTTATTAATGCTAAAGAGGCATGTGAAGACCCGGAGCTTGTTACGGGTACGTTTACCATTAATAACTTATCCGCATCTATTATATTTGATACTGGTGCTAATAGAAGTTACGTGTGTAGAGACTTTCACGCTAAATTGAATTGTTCATCATTACCTCTCGATGCTAAGTACATGATTGAGTTAGCTAATGGTAAACTAATTAAAGCCGATAAAATTTGCCGTGATTGTAAAATAAATTTAGCCGGAGAAACATTTAAAATTGACTTGATACCCGTAGAATTAGGAAGTTTTGATGTAATAGTCGGCATGGACAGGATGTCCAAAATAGGAGCTGAAGTTGTGTGCGCCAAGAAGGCAATTCGCATTCCTCGTAAGGATAAAACGCCAGTAATGATTTATGGAGAGAAGGGTAACTCAAAGCTAAAACTCATTAGTTATTTGAAAGCTCAAAAGTGCTTGAAGAAAGGGTTCTATGCTATCTTAGCACATGTTAATAAAGTCGAAACAAAGGAAAAAGTGAAGAGCATCAATGACGTGCCTGTGGCAAGAGATTTTCCTGAAGTCTTTCCGGAAAAGTTGCCGGGATTACCTCCATTTAGATCTGTAGAATTTCAAATAGATTTAGTACCAGGAGCTGCACCAGTGGCTCGTGCTCCATATTGACTTGCACCGTCCGAGTTAAAAGAACTTCAGAGTCAGTTAAAAGAATTACTGGATCATGGATTCATACGACCAAGTACTTCACCGTGGGGAGCTCCGATTCTATTTGTTAAAAAGAAAGATGGATCTTTTAGGATGTGTATAGATTATCGTGAATTAAATAAGTTAACTATCAAGAATCGGTATCCACTACCGAGAATTGACGACTTATTTGATCAACTCCAAGGATCATGTGTGTACTCAAAAATTGACTTAAGGTCGGGCTATCATCAATTACGTGTCAAAGAAGAGGACATTCCGAAAACTGCTTTTCGGACACGTTATGGTCATTACGAATTTTTGGTCATGCCGTTTGGATTGACGAATGCGCCAGCTGTATTCATGGACCTCATGAATCGAGTTTGTAGTCCATATTTAGATAAGTTTGTTATCGTTTTCATTGATGATATTCTTATCTATTCCAAGAGTGAGCAAGAGCATGAGCAGCATTTAAGGTTGATATTAGAGTTGTTGAGAAAAGAACAGCTATATGCTAAATTTTCTAAATGTGCTTTCTGGTTGAAAGAAGTGCAATTTCTTGGCCACGTTGTTAGTAGCAAAGGAATTCAGGTTGATCCAGCAAAAATTGAAGCCATTGAAAAATGGGAGACTCCTAAGACACCAACGCAGATACGTCAATTTTTGGGTTTAGCCGGTTATTATAGAAGGTTTATTCAAGATTTTTCCCGAATAGCTAAGCCGTTGACAGCGTTAACGCAAAAAGGGAAGAAATATGAATGGACTTCTGAGCAGGAGAGTGCATTTCAATTACTAAAGAAGAAGTTAACTACGGCGCCTATTTTATCGTTACCATAAGGGAACGATGATTTTGAAATATATTGTGACGCTTCGCGACAAGGTTTTGGTTGCGTTCTTATGCAACGAAAGAAAGTTATTGCATACGCATCCCGACAATTGAAGATTCACGAGCAGAATTATACGACGCATGATCTAGAACTGGGAGCAGTCATGTTTGCATTGAAGATATGGAGACACTACTTGTATGGGGTTAAATGCACTGTGTTTACTGATCATAAAAGCCTTCAACATATTTTTGATCAGAAACAGCTGAACATGAGACAACGTAGGTGGGTCGAGTTAATAAACGACTATGATTGTGAAATTCGTTATCATCCCGGGAAGGCGAACGTGGTGGCCGATGCTTTAAGCAGAAAGGAACGAGAACCAATTCGAGTACGAGCGATGAACATAAAAATTCGCATGAATCTCAACTCACAAATCAAAGAAGTTCAACGAGAAGCACTTACTAAAGAAAATATAGGAAATGAAATAATGAAGAAGTATGAGAAGCAACTCGTTATGCGGGAAGATGGAATTTGATATTTTGCAAATCGTATTTGGGTACCGAAGTTGGGTGGATTAAGGAAGTTGATATTGAACGAGGCACATAAGACAAGATATTCGATACATCCTGGAGTTGGAAAGATGTACCAAGATCTTAAGACACATTATTGGTGGCCTAATTTAAAGACAGACGTTGCAACATATGTTGGGGAATGTTTAACTTGTTCCAAAGTCAAAGCTGAACACCAGAAGCCGTCAGGGTTACTTCAACAACCAGAAATCCCAGAATGGAAATGGGATGGTATTACCATGGATTTCATCACGAAGTTACCAAAGACTGCCTGGGGATACGACACCATTTGGGTGATTGTTGATCGTCTCACCAAGTCTGCACACTTCTTGCCTATAAAGGAAACGGATAGAATGGAGAAACTATTACGATTGTATATAAAGGAAGTTGTTTCAAGGCATTGAATACCTATTTCCATTATATCCGATCGTGATAGTAGATTTACATCAAAGTTCTGGCAATCACTACAGGAGGCCCTAGGAACTCGTTTGGATATGAGTACCGCGTATCATCCGCAAACCGACGGGCAGAGTGAAAGAATGATTCAGACTCTTGAAGACATGCTCAGGGCATGTGTAATCGATTTTGGAAACGGATGGGATAAATATCTACCATTAGCAGAATTCTCGTATAATAATAGTTATCATGCGAGCATTAAAGCTGCGCCATTCGAAGTATTGTACGGAAGGAAGTGTAGATCTCCTATTTGTTGGAACGAAGTAGGAGATCGACAATTAACTGGTCCCGAGATCATACACGAAACGACTGAGAAGATAGTACAAATCAAGGAGAGATTGAAAACAGCCCGTAGTCGCCAAAAGAGCTACGCCGATGTTCGAAGGAAACCATTAGAGTTTCAGATCGGTGACATGGTTATGTTAAAGGTGTCACCTTGGAAAGGTGTAATACGTTTTGGAAAAAGGGGTAAACTAAACCCAAGGTATGTAGGCCCGTTCAAGATCATCGAACGCATTGAACCGGTAGCTTATCGACTCGAGTTACCGCAACAACTCGCCGGAGTACATAATACCTTTCACGTCTCAAACCTTAAGAAGTGTCTTGCAAAGGAAGACCTCACCATTCCTCTTGAAGAAATCCATGTCGACGAGAAACTACAATTCATCGAAGAACCAATCGAAATCATGGATCGTGAAGTTAAACGGCTCAAGCAGAGCAACATACCGATCGTTAAGGTTCGTTGGAATGCTCGAAGGGGTCCCGAGTTTACTTGGGAACGAGAGGATCAAATGAAACAAAAGTATCCACACTTGTTTCCCGATGACGCAAAATAGGTACAATTTTAAAATTCCGGGACGAAATTTATTTAACGGGTAGGTACTGTAATGACCCGCACTTTTTCGATCATTCTATACTTGTAAGATTAATATTTACATAAATTAAACCTTACCAACATGATAAGCAATCCAAATTGTTGAGATTTATGTTTTTGAAAAGAGTTTTACACAACGTTTGACCGTCTAGTTTAACCGATGATATCACGAACTATATAACATATGATAATTATACGTTTGTGTATATATATGTATATATACATATTTAACATGATCTAAGAATGTTTTAATATCTCATTTTGTATTAATAACAATAAGTTATATGTATATTTTGAAACTACTAACTTAAGTTTTCAAAACGATAACCATACGCAACGTTATTTGACTTAAATACTTATGACCTATAATGTTTATACATATATCGTATAAGTAATGAATTTAATCACTTTTAAGAACTTAAATACATAAAACCATATAAGTGTATTCACAAAAGATAGCTATATTTGAATCCTCATTCCATTTTTCACAAAATTTCTATACGTATATCTAGAGTATATGTACTCGTATCATACGCAGCTTCTAGATGTATTTACTATTGGTATATACCAATAAAAATCTGCTCCTTAGCAGCCTTAAATGATTAAGAAACATGTGGAACCAACCATTTGTCAAGTAGCATGAATTATTTAGCAAGAAAACAAAGTTAGGTATCTTTTTTTTCCTTTATAACCTAAAAACGTTTTTATGCATGCACACCATTTCTTCACCCCATTTTCTCATACTTACACTTTCATTTCTCTCTCAAAATACTCTTAACTTCATACTTGATCATCTCCAAGCATTTTCTCCATCATTTAGCTTCAAAAACAACACTTAAATCTCATAAGAAAACCTTACAAAAACACTTCAAGAAATCCTTCCAAGAACACAAACTTACTTCCAATCTTTCATCCAATTCCATCACCCTTTTGGTTCTAGGTTCTTACTCCTCTTTTACAGAAACCTTGTCCAAGGAACTTGAGGTAGTATCTATGTTCATAACCTTATTCGATTCATATATATATAGCTATCATATTTTGTGGTATACAATTTTAACAACAAGAACATAGTTTGAATGTTTTCAAACTTGTTTGCAAACTAAATAGATCCTTCTAACTTAACTTTTAAAATACTTCAAGACCTGTAATATAACTTAAATATATGCTAATTTAACAAGGTATAACTTGATTTTTCAAAGAACACCTTAAAAACTGTTTTTACGACGTCGGAGTGTAACCGGGGGCTGTTTTGGGTTGGATAATTAAAAACCATCTTAAACTTTGAATTGAAGGTTTATGTTCTGGAAAAATGATTTTTACTATGAATATGGTAACACATAAAAATTTCATGATTTAATTCAAAGTATAAGTATTTTTAGAAAAATAATCATTTAAGGTTGCCTACATAAAGGAAAAGGTTTAACTTCATAAGTTTCACTAAAGTTTCACCTATGCCGTGTGATTTTGAATACAAAGTAAGATATTTACAGTTCATAGTCTTAAAGAGGAACTCGATCCAAGGAGATGGCAAGTTGAATCAACGAAAACGGAGTTGTAACGAAGAAACTATGACCGAAACAAAATTGGCTATCCAAGACTAGTTTAACTTCGGGATTAATTGGAGAAAATTAAAATAAATCACATCTTTTTAAGATAACATGATATTTTATATATATGTACTCATAATTCAATTTTATATGGTTCAGGATCACCCGTAAACAACACGAGAAGATTAATCATAAGATCCCATGTTTGTACGCAACACGTCATTTGACAACACCGGTACTTTATGTACGCAACACGTCATTTGACAACACCGGTACCGTGGGTCAAGATTAATCTCGACCAATACATATACGATGGGGGTTTTTATTTATTTCATTGGGGGTTTATTAAACACCTAAAAATGAACCATTAAAATTGAATTACTAACATCGGACTGCTAACTACGGACTAAGAAATTATTAAAACTATTAAAAGTATAAAAAGTATATATATGTGACGATTGTTTAAAATAGAAATATATTGATAAACTATATATGGATAGGTTCGTGATATCAATCGGAGACCAAGTCGAAATTACATATCTTCAAGACAAAAGTGAGTATATAGTCCCACTTTTAAACTCTAAGTATTTCGGGATGAGAATACATGTATTTTATGTTTTACGTTATGGACACAAGTAACTGAAAAATATATTCTACGTTGAGTTGTACCACTGGCATACTTCCCTGTAGCTTGGTAACTGTTATTTACAGCGGTATTGTAAACGCGAATCCTGTTGATAGATCTATCGGGCCTGACAACCCCAACCGGACTGGACGACCAGTATTCAACGGTTGCACAGTACTTCGTTTTGTGACTACACTTGGTACGGTGTAGTAAGATTTCATAATAAAGGGAATATGCGACGTGATTAAATGTTAAGTATGGTTACCAAGTGCTCAACCACTTAGAATATTTTTATTAAAATGTTTATATATGAAATCTTGTGGTCTATATTTATATCGCTGCCGGCATTAAACCTATATCTCACCAACTTTATGTTGACGTTTTAAACATGTCTATTCTCAGGTGATAATTAGAAGCTTCCGCTGCAACATGTTGAATTTAAACAAGATCTTGAGTATGCATATTTGTGTCAAAAATAAAACTGCATATCGGAGGATTTGTAATGTAAAATATGCTAGAAATCGTATTGTTATCATCACATGTAAAGTTTGTAAGTCTAAGATTATCGCTAAACGATAATCATCTTTATTTTGTCTAAAGCTTGTATCAAAATAAGAATTATGGTTTGTAATGTAAAATATATGCAGTTGTTCTTTTAAAAATGTCGCATATAGAGGTCAATACCTCGCAATGAAATCATACGTTATCTAACACATTCTTATGGTTAAGGACGGGTTATGACAGTTCAAAATATATTTACAACATTTTTAATACGTTTTAAGGTTTTAAGTTTATTAAGTCAGCTGTCCTCGTTAGTAACCTACAACTAGTTGTCCATAGTTAGATGTACAGAAATAAATCGATATATATTATCTTGGATCAATCCACGACCCAGTGTATACACGTCTCAGGCTAGATCACAACTCAAAGTATATATATTTTTGGAATCAACCTCAACCCTGTATAGCTAACTCCAACATTACTGCATATAGAGTGTCTATGGTTGTTCCAAATAATATATATACATGGGTCGATATGATATGTCAAAACATTTGCATACGTGTCTATGGTATCCCAAGATTACATAATATATTATAATACATGTAATACAATATAAGTTAGCTAGGATATGATTAATATAGATTTGTTACCAATTTTCACGTAGCTACAACAAGAAAAATTATCCAATCTTGTTTTACCCATAACTTCTTCGTTTTAAATCCGTTTTGAGTGTTTCAAGTTGCTTTGGTTTCATATTGAACTTAATTTTATGAATCTAAACAGAAAAAGTATATGTTTATAGTCGGAAATACAGGTTACAAGTCGTTTTTGTAAAGGCAGTCATTTCAGTCAAAAGAACGACGTCTAAATGACCATTTTGGAAAACATACTTCTACTTTGAGTTTAACCATGATTTTTTGATATAGTTTCATGTTCATAAGAAAAATCATTTTTCCAGAAGAACAACTTTTAAATCAAAGTTTATCATAGTTTTTAATTAACTAACCCAAAACAGCCCGCTGTGTTACTACGACGGCGTATATCCGGTTTTACGATGTTTTTCGTGTTTCCCGGTTTTAAATCATTAAGTTAGCATATCATATAGATATAGAACATGTGTTTAGTTGATTTTAAAAGTCAAGTTAGAAGGATTAACTTTTGTTTGCGAACAAGTTTAGAATTAACTAAACTATGTTCTAATGATTTCAAGTTTAAACCTTCGAATAAAGTAGTTTTATATATATGAATCGAATGATTTTATGAACATCATTACTACCTCAAGTTTAGTAGGTAAACCTACTGGAAGTGACAAGAAATGATCTAGCTTCAAAGGATCTTGGATGGCTTGAAAGTTCTTGAAGCAGAATCATGACACGAAAACAAGTTCAAGTAAAATTATCACTCGAATTAAGATAGTTATAGTTATAGGAATTGAATAAAAGTTTGTATATGAGTATTACCTTGATTTAGAATGATATCTTACTGTAAACAACAAGGATTTCTTGAGGTTGTATGATCACTTTACAAGATTGGAAGTGAGCTAGTAAACTTGGAAGTATTCTTGATTTTATGAAACTAGAACTTGTAGAATTTATGAAGAATATTTAGAACTTGAAGATAGAACTTGAGAGAGATCACTTATATGAAGAAAATTGAAGAATGAAAGTGTTTGTAGGTGTTTTTGGTCGCTGGTATATGGATTAGATGTAGTGACCCGAACTTTTCCATGTTTATATATATATTAAATGAAATTGTTATTTACATGATTAAGTGTTTCCAACATGTTAAGCAATCAAACTTGTTAAGACTTGATTAATTGAAATAGGTTTCATATAGACAATTGACCACCCAAGTTGACCGGTGATTCACGAAGGTTAAAAATTGTAAAAACTATATGATGACATATATATGGTTATATATATAGTTAACATGATATTATGATAAGTAAACATATCATTAAACAATGAACTACATATGTAAAAGCAAGACTACTAACTTAATGATTTTGAAACGAGATATATATGTAACGATTATCGTTGTAACGACATTTAATGTATATATATCATATTAAGAGATATTCATACATCATAATATCATGATAATATAATAATTTAAAATCTCATTTGATATTATAAACATTGGGTTAACAACATTTAACAAGATCGTTAACCTAAAGGTTTCAAAACAACACTTACATGTAACGACTAACGATGACTTAACGACTCAGTTAAAATGTATATACATGTAGTGTTTTAATATGTATTCATACACTTTTGAAAGACTTCAAGACACTTATCAAAATACTTCTACTTAACAAAAATGCTTACAAGTACATCCTCGTTCAGTTTCATCAACAATTCTACTCGTATGCACCCGTATTCGTACTCGTACAATACACAGCTTTTAGATGTATGTACTATTGGTATATACACTACAATGATCAGCTCTTAGCAGCCCGTGTGAGTCACCTAACACATGTGAGAACCATCATTTGGCAACTAGCATGAAATATCTCATAAAATTACAAAAATATGAGTAATCATTCATGACTTATTTACATGAAAACAAAATTACATATCCTTTATATCTAATCCATACACCAACGACCAAAAACACCTACAAACACTTTCATTCTTCAATTTTCTTCATCTAATTGATCTCTCCCAAGTTCTATCTTCAAGTTCTAAGTGTTCTTCATAAATTCTACAAGTTCTAGTTTCATAAAATCAAGAATACTTTCAAGGTTGCTAACTTACTTCCAATCTTGTAGAGTGATCATCCAACCTCAAGAAATCTTTTTTATTTATAGTAAGATATCTTTCTAATATAAGGTAATATTCAAATTCAAACTTTGGTTCAATTTCTATAACTATAGCAATCTTATTTCGAGTGATGATCTTACTTGAACTTGTTTTCGTGTCATGATTCTGCTTCAAGAACTTCGAGCCATCCAAGGATCCGTTGAAGCTAGATCCATTTTTCTCTTTTCCAGTAGGTTTATCCAAGGAACTTAAGGTAGTAATGATGTTCATAACATCATTCAATTCATACATGAAAAGCTATCATATTCAAAGTGGTAAACTTGTAATCACTAGAACATAGTTTAGTTAATTCTAAACTTGTTCGCAAATAAAGTTAATCCTTCTAACTACACTTTTAAAATCAACTATACACATGTTCTATATCTATATGATATGCTAACATAATGATTTAAAACCCAAAAACACGATAAACACCATAAAACCGGATTTACGCCGTCGTAGTTACAACCGGGGGCTGTTTTGGTTTGGATAATTAAAAACTATGAAAAACTTTGATTTAAAAGCTATACTTCTGGGAAAATGATTTTTCTTATGAACATGAAACCATATCCAAAAATCATGGTTAAACTCAAAGTGAAAGTATGTTTTTCAAAACAGTCATCAAGATGTCATTCTTTCGACGGAAATGACTACCTCTTTCAAAAACGACTTGTAACTTGTGTTTCTGACTATAAACCTATACCTTTTATGTTTAGTTTCATAAAGTCAAGTTCAATACGAAACCGTGGCCGCTTAAATCACTCAAAACGGATTAGAAACGAAGAAATGACGAGCAAAACAAAATTGATAAAAACTACTCATTTTAGCTACGTGAAAATTGGTAACAAATCTATTCCAACCATAACTTAATCAACTTGTATTGTATATTATGTAATCTTGAGATACCATAGACACGTATACAATGTTTCGACCTATCATGTCGACACATCTATATATATTTCGGAACAACCATAGACACTCTATATGTGAATGTTGGAGTTAGCTATACAGGGTTGAGGTTGATTCCAAAATATATATAGTTTGAGTTGTGATCAATACTGAAATATGTATACACTGGGTCGTGGATTGATTCAAGATATATATATTAAATTATTTATGTCCGATCAATTGTGGACTTCTAAATCGAACCGCTAACTGGACAACTAAAAATCATCAACACGTAATAAAGAAAATATTGTGAATATATTTCGATCATATTTTGATATATGTATATATTGTTATAGGTTCGTGAATCAACCAGTGGCCAAGTCAAATTCTCGACGAAGTGATATTTGGTGAAAGTGAGTTATAGTCCCACTTTTAAAATCTAATATTTTTGAGATGAGACATTAATATTAAAATCTTCACTGATCGCCGAACTCGAAATATTCCACAGAAGAGACATTAATTAGATTACTTTTTAATATTAAATCTTATCTTATACTTAAAAAGAGATGATTTTCACACACACTTTTTTGATCCTCACACACCTATTTTAACCTTTTACCCTTCTAATAATACTCAATTGGTGTGTAAGAATCAAAAAAGTGTGTGTGAGAATCATCCCCTATACTTAAATGATCCTGATTACTTTAATATTAGAATCTCTACTCTAATACACAAAATAATATGCCAATACCCTTTATTCTATTCTATCTAATTTGATATTAGCGAGATATAAATTAGTTTTCCTTTGGTAAGAAACTAATCCAATTGTTTGAAATGTAAACTTGTCTTTTGAATATTTGATATTCTAGAACTATGCTTATAAATGAAACAAAATAAACTGTTATTTGGATCGAAGTTTTGGTTGTAACTGATCACACTCATATCCAATTGAAAAGATTTTGCAAAGATATCACTAAATATTAAACATTACAAACTAGCTTACTTTTACAAAAACAATTTAGGGAAACTATTATTATCAATTCAATTAAACCAAATTCTTAGAAGAAGCCTCAGGCAGCCTAGTTATCATCAATGTGATTTCAGTCGGTAATTCCAACATTTTTATTTATAAATCATCATCGGCTTCATTTTCTGAATTTAATAAAAAAAAATTAAAAATTAACAAGAAAATAGAAATGTGATCACATAAAACGGCTCTGTGAATGAACGGAAACAAATCAGTTCACAGGTTCCTATAAAAATGCAAAAGGCACAAAAGCTTGTTATCGGTTCAATCATAGCATCTTCGGTCAATGCAACTTTTGGCTACCGTCGATATGGCATCGAACCTTAACGATAAATTTTGTATCGTTTATCAATTTATCAAATAAATTCAAATGAAAAAGAATAGAAAAAAAAAATTAACTAAAAACAACATCAGAATGCATTTAGGAATTCAGAAAAATGAACAGATAATGTAAACAGCTGAAGATATGAATGCGGTATAAGAAAACGAAGGATGGTGTATATGTAGAGAACTGTGATTGTAAACCCTAATTTTCAGAACAATAATTTAGGGGTTAGTCGGCCCATTAAAAAGCTGCCTAAAGCCCGTTTTGATCTCGGTCTAGTAAAGGCCTTTTAGTTGTGATATGTGCATATTATAGTCGAGATATCATATGGGCCATAAGCCGGCACATGTCATCGAAGTTAAATTTCAAAATAATATTTACATTTTTAAACTTCAATTTTATTTTCTTGACATAAAATACACGATCCTTTTCGGTAGTGTTGTTTCAAGTCCTAAAACTCAAAATAATGTTGAGACGACAAATGTAAATAATTTCTTATTATCAAATGGACAATCCTTTACTATTTAGGTTTTGTTAATGTATACTACGAGACACACGTTAAGCTGCATTTAATAAAACTCATAATGTTCTTAAGTTTTGAAATTTGTAATTAACAAGAATATGGGCTGACCCAATTGGGCCAAATGGGCTGGATAGTTGTTATGGGGAAAAAGATAGAAATGGAAGGCATTCATGGTATTCAAACCCAGAACCCTCCGCTAATCAACACACACTCCAGGCTATTGAACCGCTGATGTCTTCGCTATTTAGATAAGGTACTTAATATTTAAAGGTTAAAATGTTTTACTTAATATTTAAAGGTTAAAATGTTTTGGGTTACTATTGAGGAATAGTAACCCACTTTTGCTCCAATGTAATATTATTAATTAATTAATACGTAGTATTAATTTAATATATAATTTTCCATGTAAAATCTCGAGACCTAATTATAATTCTTACAAGAAAATAATCATTGAGCTGTATATATGATAGTATAGAACTTTAGAAGGTAGAATTGAACAAAATCATACTAAGGAATAGATAAAAATGAACACGTACGATGATTAATCGTTAAAACTTGTGGGTATTAAAAAGGCGGATTCCGGTACGTATCGAACTTGATAAAAGAGATATAGATTTGGATTCCGTTAGATCTTCTTTATGTGATGATGATGTGGAAACCATTGAGCATACTTTAATCTTTTGTCGTCATGCAATGGATATTTGAGTTCGGGTCTATAAATGGTGGGGCTTAGGTGCGGTTTCAAACTTAAGCATAAATGAAGTATTTCGGGGCAAATGTAATCATTCCTTATCCCCTCTTTGGTCGAGTGTTTGAAATGTCCCGTTCTTATTGATTAAAAACGTTCCATATTAATTGATTTCGTTGCGAGGTTTTGACCTCTATATGAGACGTTTTTCAAAAACAGCATTCATTTTAAAACAAACCATAACCTTTATTTCATCGATAAAGGTTTAAAAAGCTTTACGTAGATTATCAAATAATGATAATCTAAAATATCCTGTTTACACACGACCATTACATAATGGTTTACAATACAAATATGTTACAACAAAATAAGTTTCTTGAATGCAGTTTTTACACAATATCATACAAGCATGGACTCCAAATCTCGTCCTTATTTAAGTATGCGACAGCGGAAGCTCTTAATAATCACCTGAGAATAAACATGCTTAAAACGTCAACAAAAATGTTGGTGAGTTATAGGTTTAACCTATATATATCAAATCATAATTATAGACCACAAGATTTCATATTTCAATACACATCCCATACATAGAGATAAAAATCATTCATATGGTGAACACCTGGTAACCGATATTAACAAGATGCATATATTTAAGAATATCCCCATCATTCCGGGACACCCTTCGGATATGATATAAATTTCGAAGTACTAAAGCATCCGGTACTTTGGATGGGGTTTGTTAAGCCCAATAGATCTATCTTTAGGATTCGCGTCAATTAGGGTGTCTGTTCCCTAATTCTTAGATTACCAGACTTAATAAAAAGGGGCATATTCGATTTCGATAATTCAACCATAGAATGTAGTTTCACGTACTTGTGTCTATTTTGTAAATCATTTATAAAACCTGCATGTATTCTCATCCCAAAAATATTAGATTTTAAAAGTGGGACTATAACTCACTTTCACAGATTTTTACTTCGTCGGGAAGTAAGACTTGGCCACTGGTTGATTCACGAACCTATAACAATATATACATGTATATCAAAGTATGTTCAAAATATATTTACAACACTTTTAATATATTTTGATGTTTTAAGTTTATTAAGTCAGCTGTCCTCGTTAATAACCTACAACTAGTTGTCCACAGTTAGATGTACAGAAATAAATCGACAAATATTATCTTGAATCAATCCACGACCCAGTGTATACGTATCTCAGTATTGATCACAACTCAAACTATATATATTTTGGAATCAACCTCAACCCTGTATAGCTAACTCCAACATTCACATATAGAGTGTCTATGGTTGTTCCGAAATATATATAGATGTGTCGACATGATAGGTCGAAACATTGTATACGTGTCTATGGTATCTCAAGATTACATAATATACAATACAAGTTGATTAAGTTATGGTTGGAATAGATTTGTTACCAATTTTCACGTAGCTAAAATGAGAAAAATTATCCAATCTTGTTTTACCCATAACTTCTTCATTTTAAATCCGTTTTGAGTGAATCAAATTGCTATGGTTTCATATTGAACTCTATTTTATGAATCTAAACAGAAAACGTATAGGTTTATAGTTAGAAAAATAAGTTACAAGTCATTTTTGTAAAGGTAGTCATTTCAGTCGAAAGAACGACGTCTAGATGACCATTTTAGAAAACATACTTCCACTTTGAGTTTAACCATAATTTTTGGATATAGTTTCATGTTCATAATAAAAATCATTTTCTCAGAATAACAACTTTTAAATCAAAATTTATCATAGTTTTTAATTAACTAACCCAAAACAGCCCGCGGTGTTACTACGACGGCGTAAATCCGGTTTTACGGTATTTTTCGTGTTTCCAGGTTTTAAATCATTAAGTTAGCATATCATATAGATATAGAACATGTGTTTAGTTGATTTTAAAAGTCAAGTTAGAAGGATTAACTTTTGTTTGCGAACAAGTTTAGAATTAACTAAACTATGTTCTAGTGATTACAAGTTTAAACCTTCGAATAAGATAGCTTTATATGTATGAATCGAATGATGTTATGAACATCATTACTACCTTAAGTTCCTTGGATAAACCTACTGGAAAAGAGAAAAATGGATCTAGCTTCAATGGATCCTTGGATGGCTCGAAGTTCTTGAAGCAGAATCATGACACGAAAACAAGTTCAAGTAAGATCATCACTTGAAATAAGATTGTTATAGTTATAGAAATTGAACCAAAGTTTGAATATGATTATTACCTTGTATTAGAATGATAACCTACTGTAAGAAACAAAGATTTCTTGAGGTTGGATGATCACCTTACAAGATTGGAAGTGAGCTAGCAAACTTGAAAGTATTCTTGATTTTATGAAACTAGAACTTTTGGAATTTGATGTTATGCGAGGTGTATACGAAATAGTTTATATTTTACTAGGAAAAACTATTAAATACGATACAATTTTACACAAGATATTTATTTATTTATAGAATGGATATACTTAAACCTTGCTACAACACTTATAGGCAGTGTACCTAATCGTAAAGTAGTGTAGTTTTTAGTAAGTCCGGTTCGTTCCACAGGGAAATCTTTAAACAAAGCTCAACGCTATATTAGTTTACTTTTATAAAAATACAAACATATATATAAGTAATATTATTATTATAAAGGGGGTTTTTACCGTTTAATAACCGGTTTGTCGATTTTAAGACTTTAGTCGCAGTTAAAACCTAATGTAAAATATAAAATAAATACAAGACTTAAATTAAAGCGTAAAGTAAATAACGATAATGAAATTGCGAATAATAAAAGTGCGATAAAATAAAATTGCGATAATTAAAAAGTACGATAATTAAAAGTGCGATTAAATAACAATAAATAAAAAGTACGATAATTAGAAGTGCAATTAAATATAAAATAAAGGAAATTAAATATGAAATAAAAGAATTATGCTTATTTAAACTTCCGTAATCATGATGTTTGACGTGTTGATTTTAGTTTTATGCCCCATGGGTTAATTGTCCTTTGTCCTGGATTATTTAATATGTCCGTCTGGTTTTTGTCCATAACAGTCCATCAGTCATAAATATAAAGTGCGAGTGTCCTTGTCAAATTATTATTATACCCGAAGTTGAATATTCCAACTAATTGGGGATTCGAATTGTAACAAGGTTTTAATACTTTGTTTAATGAATACACCAGGTTATCGACTGCGTGTAAACCAAGGTTTTACTACTTTGTTAACAATTACACCAATTACCCTTGAATGTAATTTCACCCCTGTTTTAATTATTCTAGTGGCTATTAATCCATTCCCGTGTCCGGTTAAATGAACGATTATTCGTACATATAAATACCCTGCCCATCGTGTCCGATCGAGTGTATATGGTAATTTATAGGGACGCCCAATTGTAAATCTTTATATTAACATTAACAAACTTTCATTTAGTTAAACAAATATAAAGCCCATTAATAGCCCATAGTCTAATTTCCACAAGTGTCGTTCTTTTGTCCAAACCCCAATTATGGTACAAAGCCCAATTACCCAATTTTAGTAATTAGCCCAACATCATGATTACTTCGTTTTAAATAAGCATAATAATAACTTAGCTACGAGACATTAATGTAAAAAGGTTGAACATAACTTACAATGATTAAAAATAGCGTAGCGTTACACGGACAGAATTTCGACTTACACCCTTACAATATTCGCTAACATACCCTTATTATTAGAATTATAATTAAAATTAAAATATAAATTATATATATATATTTTACGTATATATGAGAGAAGAGAGAAATAGATTGATATTTGCGATCAGAATTCGGTTGGCTTTATAGGGATTTTCGTTTTTTGGGGCTCCGCGACTCGCGGTGAATTTTGCCTTCAAACTCCGCGAGTCGCGGAGGTTACTTTTACAGCTCAGAGGAGTTTGGCTCTTTGTTTACCGACGATTTATAATATATATATATAATATATATATAATTAATATAATTAATTATATATTATATTATATTTATATACATAGTTAACTTGTAATTTTTAGTCCGTTGCGTCGAGCGTTAAGAGTTGACTCTGGTCCCGGTTCCGGATTTTCGAACGTCCTTGCGTACAATTTTATATTTTGTACTTTGCGTTTTGAATCTTGTACTCTTGTAATTTCGAGACGTTTCTTATCAATAATTGGAACCTTTTTGATTGTCTTTTGTACTTTTGAGCTTTTTGGTCGTTTGCGTCTTCAATTCGTCGAATCTGTCTTTTGTCTTCACCTTTTATTATTTAAACGAATATCACTTGTAAATAGAACAATTGCAACTAAAAGCTTGTCTTTCTTGAGGAATAATGCTATGAAATATATGTTCGTTTTTAGCATTATCAAATATTCCCACACTTGAGCGTTGCTTGTCCTCAAGCAATATCGTCTTGAAATACTAGAATCACTTCTTTATTCTTCACACTTTATACATCAGTGATTTCTATACGGCGGTATAAACAATGGTAGTAACGATATGGTTTACAGTCCCACATGACTATAAAAATTTAGATCCATTAAGGAAATTGGATCTTTATGAAAACATTTGATCTTTTGAAAATTAAATCTAGTTTTTACCCTAGATAAGTTTTCCGGAATAACCCTTTACCGGTGTTTGCAAAATATTTTTGTGGGTTTGGTGGGTTTCAGATTTGAAAATTTTAGCTCAAAACTTGCGGTTTTGTGTCACCCACTTGCTAACCTTGTATTTGGAAAGCAACACGTCCAGTTTACTTGTCCCGTATATTACCTTTCGGTAAACTACCGTCCGGTTGTAAAGGAAAGCGTTGAACAAGCAACTGTTAAGGCAATGTCCCGTGACATGCTTTTGATTATGGTCTATAACGTGTCGGACGCAATTACTATCCTTGGTAGGAGCAATAGTAAAGCTCACCCTCATAATTTTTCGGTATGGCACAAGGTCCTGTCTTTGACCATGCTATGCAACCACCGTTCTTACGGTTGACACCCGATTTAGTTCAGGTGACCTAATGAATTCCAGGTGAATTCCTAGGATTTTACGTTCAATGGTAATGAACGCATTGAAAATAGGGTTTTCAGAAAACAAATCGGTTTATAATTTTGATCAAAATATTTTCTCGTTCAAGCTCGAGTTTAGATATCATTGAATTCCATGAGTTTGAATTCTCAATCTTTAAGGTCAATCTCTAGGATTGAGTAATATCAGTCTTAAAAGCTGATTTTTAATCTTTAAGGAGATTATCCTTTCTGGGGATCTGATTCATTAGTCTTATCCAGCTAATTTGCATGGTGCCCCCCCATTGTACGAGATAAATCCTTCTCATGGTTAGGATAAATCCGACCACTTGGCGACCCTGTTTAATGCTGAGGTCCGTGGATTTCCTGCTGATTTTAGTGATGACTTTTCTAGATTTTTCGTCAACCTACAGCTGGTCTGGACGACAACTTCATGACCTAAATCAAGAAGCGCGTGTCTTTTTCGGAAGACTTTACTTCCTTTTAATGATGGAATTGATTCATCGTGTAGATCCATCTCTTCTTTTCTTTCATCGGGTAAAAACAGTTTAGTTTAGTCCAAAGCAAAAGTATTTTCAGTTATTTGTTACAGATATATGTGACATATGTTTAAGATAACTTGGTAAATTTTCCCACACTTGGCTTTTATTTTCCTTTTTATCGTCCTCTATTCCATTTTAAATGAATTTTAACATTTTAGTTTGTTTCTCAATTTATGTCCTTTCCGAGGTAACAATAATTTCGGTGTTAAAACCTAGTTTTATCGTTCATAAATATGTATAAACATGATTTGAATTCATTTAATTGAAAATTTTGAAAAATTTTACTAGAATTGGGTAGTCAGTATATAAGACTAGGGCTGTTCTTTTTTATCAGAGAGCACTAGATTCTAATACAACTACTGCTTTACTAGTATTTTTAATGGTAACCAAGTGTTTAAGATAAAAATTTTAAAATCCGAAAGAATTTAACCCCTTCCCACACTTAAGATCTTGCAATGCCCTCATTTGCAAGAAATCAGTAACAATTTAAATTATTGAGGGTGATTTGTGTGAAAATGATTAAATTTTTACCAAAGTTTCCAAATATATTGGCGTTTGTTTGCTGAATGATAAATGGTGCACATCATTTGTTCATTCCGTCTTGTTGTTATTTCACATATATTTTGCATCTTGTCGTCAAAATTAGTTGCTTTTGCTGAACTTAATGCCAGTCTTTGAAAATGCATTGTTTTACCCTGTTGTGTACATAAGTGATAATGCTAAAAACGAACATATATTTCATAGCATTATTCCTCAAGAAAGACAAGCTTTTAGTTGCAATTGTTCTATTTACAAGTGATATTCGTTTAAATAATAAAAGGTGAAGACAAAAGACAGATTCGACGAATTGAAGACGCAAACGACCAAAAAGCTCAAAAGTACAAAAGACAATCAAAAAGGTTCCAATTGTTGATAAGAAACATCTCGAAATTACAAAAGTACAAGATTCAAAACACAAAGTACAAGATATTAAATTGTACGAGAGGACGTTCGAAAATCCGGAATCGGGACCAGAGTCAACTCTTAACGCTCGACGCAACGGACTAAAAATTACAAGTTAACTATGTATATAAATATAATATAATATATAATTAATTATATTAATTATATATATATTATATTTATATATAAAAAACCGTCGGCAGAGAAAACTCCAAGGACTGAGCTGTAAATACTATCTCCGCGACTCGCGGAGATTGAAGGGGTTTTTGCCGCGAGTCGCGGAGCCCCAAAATTCTACTCTGGCTATAAAGCAAACCGAATTCTGATCAAATTTCATATCTTATTTCATCTCTCTCAATATATACGTAATATATATATATATATATATATTTATATTTTAATTTTAATTTTAATTATAATTCTAATAATAAGGGTATGTTAGCGAATGTTGTAAGGGTGTAAGTCGAAATTCTGTCCGTGTAACGCTACGCTATTTTTAATCATTGTAAGTTATGTTCAACCTTTTTATATTAATGTCTCGTAGCTAAGTTATTATTATGCTTATTTAAAACGAAGTAATCATGATGTTGGGCTAATTACTAAAATTGGGTAATTGGGCTTTGTACCATAATTGGGGTTTGGACAAAAGAACGACACTTGTGGAAACTAGACTATGGGCTATTAATGGGCTTTATATTTGTTTAACTAAATGAAAGTTTGTTAATGTTAATATAAAGATTTACAATTGGGCGTCCCTATAAATTACCATATACACTCGATCGGACACGATGGGCGGGGTATTTATATGTACGAATAATCGTTCATTTAACCGGACACGGGAATGGATTAATAGCCACTAGAATAATTAAAACAGGGGTGAAATTACATTCAAGGGTAATTGGTGTAATTGTTAACAAAGTAGTAAAACCTTGGTTTACACGCAGTCGATAACCTGGTGTATTCATTAAACAAAGTATTAAAACCTTGTTACAATTCGAATCCCCAATTAGTTGGAATATTTAACTTCGGGTATAAGAATAATTTGATGAGGACACTCGCACTTTATATTTATGACTGATGGACTGTTATGGACAAAAACCAGACGGACATATTAAATAATCCAGGACAAAGGACAATTAACCCATGGGCATAAAACTAAAATCAACACGTCAAACATCATGATTACGGAAGTTTAAATAAGCATAATTCTTTTATTTCATATTTAATTTCCTTTATTTTATATTTAATTGCACTTTTTAATTATCGCAATTTTATTTTATCGCATTTTTATTATTCGCAATTTCATTATCGTTATTTACTTTACGCTTTAATTTAAGTCTTGTATTTATTTTATATTTTACATTAGATTTTAACTGCGACTAAAATCTTAAAATCGACAAACCGGTCATTAAACGGTAAAAACCCCCCTTTATAATAATAATATTACTTATATATATGTTTGTATTTTTATAAAAGTAAACTAATATAGCGTTGAGCTTTGTTTAAAGATTTCCCTGTGGAACGAACCGGACTTACTAAAAACTACACTACTGTACGATTAGGTACACTGCCTATAAGTGTTGTAGCAAGGTTTAAGTATATCCATTCTATAAATAAATAAATATCTTGTGTAAAATTGTATCGTATTTAATAGTATTTTCTGCTAAAATTTAATAGTATTTTATACCCCTTAGCTCAAACATCAAGTATTTTTGGCGCCGCTGCCGGGGAACGCCGAAGCGAAACGCCATATTTTTAAATTTTAAGTTATAATTTGTTTTTGTAAAATTTATATTTTTGTTTAAAAAATTAAAAAATCTTTTAAAATCGAAAAAAAAAATATATATATATATTTTAAAGTGTATTTTAAGTTTTTCTTTATTATTTAAAAAATATTAAAGTATTTGTATTTTATTTTAGTAATTTATTAAGTTTTTATTTAAATTATATATTTATATCTTATATTATATATAAAACAGAAATTAAAAATAAATATTAAATAATTACGTGACCTGTCATTTGAACCAGTCCAATTGAACCAGTTCAGGGTGTTCATGCGAGTCGCATGACCCACCCCCTTATTCCATGCGACTCGCATGAAGGGGTTGACCAGGCCACATCCAAACCCTAATTCCGCATTTATTACGTATATTATTTAATTATTATTACTAAAACCCTAAAACTATTATTATTATTATAATTAAAGTTTTTAATTTATTTAGTTATTTTTACTTTTGTTTAAGTTTTATTATTTATTTACTTAATACTATAATATAAAAAAAAATATAAAAATAATATTTTTATAAAATCTAATATTTTTATAACTTTTTATAACTTTTATATTTTGTCCCTTTTTAATCGTTGTAGCGTAATATTTGTATTTTTAGCTCATATTTAATTTTAAACTTAGTTTTTGCTATAGTTATTTTTACTCCTAGATTTTTAGGCTTTGCCGTAGAATTCCTTAAGTGCTTTTTCTTTAGACTAAGATTTAGGTGCTTTAGAATTTTGCGACGCCTTTTTAAGTTTTAGTTTCTTTTTTAAGTTATTTCCATTTGGGATTTAGTTTTTCCTTGTAAGCTTTAATATTTTTAGACCTTTTACTATGTACCAATTATCATTTCAATTAGTAATTTCAATTTGCGATTATAATTTTAAGTTAGTTGTAGTAATAAGGTTAGGTTAGTCAAGTATTTTTAAGTTTTTATAAGTTTCTTTTATTTTTCCGTCACCTTTTATTTTTCAACCATTTTTTTTTCTTTTTCTACCTTTTTCGACGCGCAATCTTTTTCTCTCTTATTTCTCGCTATTCTAGTTTTTAGGACTTAGAATTTTTTCTACTTCTTATCTAAATTTCTTAAAATTACGAAAATTTATTTTGAGTGGTTAAATTAATAGACATCAAAATTTTCTGGTTCGTAGTAATAGTTGGATTTGTACGTGGACCGGGTTATTGGAGCCAAACAGTCCTCAATTATATTGAGACCAAACGAATCCTGCCCCTCTGCTGCATCTTTTGGCTATTCGAAACGTGGGCAAAATCAGAAAAGTCTATTAATTGGATAACTTATTATAATTTTTCTTTCCTTTTTAAAAACTAATAGGATATTCAGTGAATGCACCGAGCAAGACGTTCATCACCTTTTGTACGTTCACCACCTGTAACTCGATCAAGACATCGTTTAACAAATATAACCGCCGTTGATTTTTCTTTAGAATCATCATCCAGTCAACCAAGTACTTCAGTTCAAATTTCCGATAATCCATTTTTTGAACCCGACCTCACAATTGAGAATCCGGAAAATATTCAGGAACGGTTCATAGATCCTGAACCACTAAACTTTCCTCCGGAACCACCAATCATTCAAACAGAGATTGTTGAGGAACGAACCATTAAATCTGAAGCATCTAGTGATACCGATTCAACAAATTCAATTATGGAGAATCTGGAACCTTTAAGTATGGAAGACCGAATGAGAGCTAAACGCACTGGCCAAGGTCACGCAATTACTCATCCAGACATTAATGCGCCAGATTATGAAATCAAAGGACAAATTTTACACATGGTGACTAATCAATGCCAATTTAGTGGTGCGCCGAAGGAAGATCCAAATGAACATCTACGTACCTTTAATAGGATCTGCATACTATTTAAAATACGAGAAGTGGAGGATGAACAGATATATCTCATGTTATTTCCCTGGACTTTAAAGGGAGAAGCCAAAGATTGGTTGGAATCGTTACCTGAAGGGGCGATCGATACATGGGATGTTTTAATTGACAAATTTCTTAAACAATTCTTTCCTGCATCTAAAGCCGTAAGACTTCAAGCAGAAATTGTTACGTTCACACAGAAACCAAATGAAACTCTATATGAGGCGTGGACAAGATATGGAAAGTTATTAAGAGGATGTCCGCAACATGGTTTAGACACCTGTCAAATAGTACAAATATTCTACCAAGGATGCGACATCACTACAAGGAAAGACATAGATATAGCAGCTGGTGGTTCTATTATGAAGAAAACCGAAACTGATGCTTACAAAATTATTGATAATACTGCTTCCCACTCACATGAGTGGCACCAAGAAAAAGACATCATTAGATCATCTAAAGCAGCTAGAGCCGATTCTAGCCATGACTTAGATTCCATTTCGGCAAAGATAGATGATGTGGAGAGACGAATGGAAAAGATGACTAAAGATATTCACTCAATACGAATTAGTTGTGAGCAGTGTGGAGGACCACATTTGACAAAAGATTGTCTAAGTATTGAATTAACAATGGAACAAAGAGAGAATATTTCATACATAAACCAAAGGCCTGGAAATAATTATCAGAATAATTATCAACCGCCAAGACCGATTTACAATCAAAACCAGAATTATAACCGAAATATTCCATACAATAACCAACAAGGTCCTAGCAATCAACAAGTATCCAATAATACTTACAATCAGCAAAGACCAAATTTTCAAAACAAACCACCACAACAAACCGATGATAAAAAGCCGAATTTAGAAGATATGATGACAAAGCTAGTTGAAACTCAAACGCAGTTTTTCACATCTCAAAAACAAACCAATGAACAAAATGCTCAAGCATTTAGAAATCAACAAGCTTCTATTCAAAATCTGGAACAAGAAGTAAGTAACCTAGCAAGGTTAATAGGTGAAAGAAAACCGGGAAGTTTACCAAGCGATACAAATGCTAACCCCCGGAATGAAACAGCTAAAGCTATTACCACAAGAAGTGGTACAACACTTAAATCACCTGAAATACCTGTAACTTCTGATGAAACTATTCCTACTCCACAAGAACCACAACCTGATCAAGATAAGGAAAAAGAACCGGTAGTTGAAAAGGTTAATGAAGATAACACAGTTAAGGATAAACCTTATGTTAAACCATACCAACCACCACTTCCTTACCCGAGTAAAATGAAGAAAGAAAAACTTGAAGCCGAGCAATCCAAATTCTTGGATATGTTTAAACAGATAAATGTAAATCTTCCTTTCATTGATGTGATTTCAGGAATGCCAAGATATGCTAAATTCTTGAAAGATCTAATCACGAATAGAAAGAAAATGGAAGAACTCTCGGCTGTTACTATGAATGCTAATTGTTCAGCAGTACTGTTGAATAAGATACCAGAAAAACTATCTGATCCAGGAAGTTTCACAATTCCATGTTTTCTGGGTAGTCTTAGTTCAATAGAAGCATTGGCAGACTTAGGTGCTAGTATAAATCTAATGCCGTATTCACTATACGCTAAACTAGACCTTGGAGAATTAAAACCAACCAGAATAAGCATACAACTATCCGATAGATCAATAAAATATCCTAGAGGGATAATGGAGAACATGCTAGTTAAAGTTGGTACTTTAGTATTTCCAGTAGATTTTGTTGTTTTGGAGATGGAAGAAGATTCTCAAGTTCCTCTCATATTAGGAAGACCATTCTTAAACACGGCTAAAGCAATGATAGACGTGTTCGGTAAGAAACTGACCCTAAGTATAGAGGATGAGAGTGTTACCTTTTCAGTTGATAGAGCAATGCAACAACCACAATCTGCAGATGATACATGTTATTATATTCAAACTATAGATGCACATGCAGAATTATTAGAAGAATTTCCAGAATTACAAGGAACAGGAGAATGTTCTTTAGGAGAAGGTAATGAACCAATTGATGAAGCTGAAATGTTAGCTACACTTATAGCTAATGGATATGAACCAACAACAGAAGAAATTCAAATGCTAAAAGAAGAAGATAGATATCGATATAAATCATCGATAGAAGAACCTCCGAAATTAGAGTTAAAGCCACTTCCAAACCATTTGGAATACGCTTATTTACATGATGAATCTGAATTACCTGTAATAATATCGTCTTCTCTTACTGAAAATGAGAAATCACAACTCATTTCTGTGTTGAAAGCTCATAAACCAGCCATTGCATGGAAGATTCATGATATTAAAGGAATAAGTCCTTCGTATTGCACACATAAAATCCTTATGGAAGAAGGTCATAAAATGTATGTGCAACGCCAAAGAAGACTAAATCCTAATATGCAAGATGTAGTTAAGAAAGAGATTATTAAACTGCTAGATGCAGGTTTAATTTATCCAATCTCTGATAGTCCATGGGTAAGCCCAGTTCAATGCGTGCCTAAGAAGGGTGGCATGACTGTCATTATAAATGAGAAAAATGAGCTTATTCCTACTAGGACTGTAACAGGATGGCGTGTATGTATTGATTATAGAAAATTAAATGACGCCACCAGAAAAGATCACTTTCCCTTACCTTTCATAGATCAAATGTTGGAAAGATTAGCCGGAAATAGTTACTATTGTTTTCTAGATGGATTTTCCGGATATTTTCAAATTCCAATAGCACCCGAAGATCAAGAGAAAACCACATTCACGTGCCCTTATGGTACTTTTGCTTACAAACGCATGCCATTTGGACTTTGTAACGCCCCTGCAACCTTTCAAAGGTGTATGATGGCGATTTTTCATGACATGATAGAAGAATGCATGGAAGTTTTCATGGATGACTTTTCAGTCTTCGGTGATACATTTAAATCATGTCTAGTTAATCTGGAACGAATGCTAATTAGATGCGAAAAATCAAATCTAGTACTTAATTGGGAGAAATGCCATTTCATGGTTAAAGAAGGCATCGTTCTTGGACATAAAATTTCAAAAGAAGGAATTGAAGTGGATAGAGCTAAAGTAGATGTAATTGCTAAACTTCCACATCCCACAAATGTTAGAGGAGTTAGGAGTTTTCTAGGGCATGCCGGTTTTTACCGACGTTTCATAAAAGATTTTTCTAAAATTGCCACTCCTATGAATAAACTCCTAGAAAAGGATGCGCCATTCATCTTTTCAGATGAGTGTATAAAATCTTTTAATATTCTTAAAGAAAAACTCACTAATGCACCGACCATGATAACACCAAATTGGAATCTACCATTTGAACTAATGTGCGATGCAAGTGATTTTGCAATGGGAGCCGTTTTAGGACAAAGGATTGAAAAACGATTTCAACCTATATATTATGCTAGTAAAACGTTACAAGGAGCACAAATGAACTATACAACTACTGAAAAAGAACTCCTTGCTATTGTCTTTGCTTTTGACAAATTTCGATCATATCTCGTTCTAGCAAAAACGGTGGTCTATACCGACCATTCTGCTCTTAGATACCTATTTTCAAAACAAGATGCTAAACCAAGATTAATCCGTTGGATCTTACTCTTACAAGAGTTTGATATTGAAATCCGAGATAAAAGAGGAGCAGAAAATCTCGCCGCTGATCATCTTTCTCGTCTTGAAAATCCCGAATTAGAAGTTCTGAATGAATCGGCCATACAAGACAACTTTCCTGATGAATATCTATTGAAGATAGATTATAAAGAAATCCCATGGTTTGCAGACTATGCAAACTATTTAGTTTGTGGATTCCTTGAAAAAGGATTATCGTACCAAAGACGAAAGAAATTTTTCAGTGATATAAAACACTATTTCTGGGAAGATCCACATCTGTTTAAAAGTTGTCCCGATGGAATAATACGCCGATGTGTATTTGGAAATGAAGCTAGTAAAATTTTAAACCATTGTCACACAGGACCAACAGGAGGGCATTATGGGCCTCAACTAACAGCAAGAAAAGTTTATGAAGCTGGATTCTATTGGCCTACAATTTACAAAGACGCACACCTTCTTTGCAAATCCTGTGATGCATGTCAAAGGACCGGAAAAATAAGTCAACGTGATGAAATGCCACAAAATGTCATCCAAGTATGTGAAGTATTTGACATTTGGGGTATTGACTTTATGGGTCCATTTCCAAAATCTCATAATAATCTATATATACTCGTAGCCATTGATTATGTATCTAAATGGGCGGAAGCACAAGCTCTCCCAACTAACGATGCACGAGTTGTAGTCAACTTTTTAAAACGTCTTTTTGCAAGGTTTGGAACACCGAAAGCTTTAATAAGTGATCGGGGTACTCATTTCTGTAATAATCAACTTGAGAAAGTTCTTAAAAGATATGGAGTAACTCATAAAATCTCCACCGCATATCATCCACAAACAAGTGGACAAGTTGAAAATACCAACCGAGCTTTAAAACGTATTCTAGAGAAAACCGTAGGATCAAATTCGAAGGAATGGTCCATTAAATTGGAGGATGCACTCTGGGCTTTTAGAACAGCCTACAAAACTCCAATTGGAACCACACCTTTTAGACTTGTTTATAGAAAAGCATGTCATCTTCCAGTAGAAATTGAACACAAAGCATTTTGGGCTTTGAAAACATGTAATCTTGATTTACATGAAGCTGGACGTCTACGATTAAGTCAACTAAACGAATTAGAAGAATTAAGACATGAAGCATACGAAAATTCATTAATCTATAAAGAAAGAACGAAGAAATGGCATGATAAAAGAATCAGAAGTTCAAAAGAATTTAAAGAAGGAGACAGAGTTCTTCTTTTCAATTCACGATTCAAGCTATTTCCTGGAAAATTGAAATCAAGATGGTCTGGACCATTCATAGTCAAAAGAGTTTTCCCATACGGAACGATAGAATTGATAAATTCAAATGGGATTGAATTTAAAGTTAATGGTCACAGAGTTAAACATTACATACATGGTCCGATGGAAGTCGACAACGAAGTTAATCACAATTTTGACACCAAAGCTAACTAAGTGTGGGGAGAATCAAGTCTTTAAAGGATAATATGTATTTCTGTTAGAGTTAGATTGTCTGTTTTCATGTAGTTCTCGAAAATGGAACACGTATGGTCTTTCCCTAGCAGACCCTAAAGAACTAGTCTTCTCCCCCCATTCTGAATTTTTATTTTTTTTAGGTTTCTACGAAATGAAGACTGCCTGTGAACTAAACCATGGTCTAATGCTACACGCTTTGATCACTAAACGAAATAATGATATACTCCCGAGTGAACTAGTATCAGTAATCAGAGAAAGAATGGACGGAGTTAGAAAAGGATCCAGATGCGAAGATAATAAGTTACAATTTGGTAAAGGAAAATCAAAATCCGCAGCGAAAAGAAGAGCACGACACCTAGAACGATGTCACAAATGCGGAAAATGGTCACATGGAGGTAAATGTTCAAATAATCAAACCTATTCAAATACCGAATTTGTTACTTTATGCAGAGACGGACCGTTCATATGTTTAGAAGAAAAGACAATGAATGCTCGAGGTTACGCCTATGTAGCAATGGAAAACCAATTAAACCGACTATCTTATGAATATAATAGATCATATAACTAAGAAATCTATTTCACAGGTATGTCTGTACAGTTTTTATTTTATTTTTATTTTTAACCTTTTGATAATAAACGCTAATTTGTTCGCTAAAAAGTATTAAATTGATATTGAATAAAATTAGGTTTGGCGACCGAAATTATTGATATCATTCAAAAATTTATTACATCACTGCGAAATTTAACGTTTATTCTTAAGGTATAAATATCTTTAATCAATCAACCCAAAATATTTCAAAAATTCGTCATGAGTTAAATTAGGTCTTGGAACCGAAATTACTTTACCGAAAAGAGGGGCGCATATTTTTGATAATATTTGATTTATTAAAGTGGGATAAAAAGACAAAAAGATTTTTAATTTTATTTTTACCATGTTTTTAAAATTAATATTTAAATCTTAAATTGATATTGTAAACTTTGTAAAAACAATATATTTAAAATTGTAAATATTTGAAAAATTAATATAAGTTTGATATGAATTTATAAATTTTTAAATTAAGTTTGGTGTGAACTTTTAATTTTTAAAATATGAATTTTTAATTTTATGCATTTCAAATTTTAAGTTTGGTGTAAATTTTTAATTTTTAATTTTGAATTTTATATTTAAGTTGTGTGAATTTAAAAACAAAAATTTACTTTATCTCATTAAGTTAAAAATATGATTTTTAAAATTCGTCGTAAGTTGAAGACTAGGTCTTTGAACCGAAATTGCTTTACCCGAAGGAGGGACGAGAACTTTTATTATCATTATTTTTAATCTTATTGATTTAAAGTATGCCAAAAACATTGAAAAAACCCAAAAATCTTAGCTTTTAAAACAATCGCTACAAAAAGACAAATTTTAAAATTTTGTCGAGGGACGGACTAGGACATCGATCCGAAACGACCTCGTCCTAAATAACAAGGGAAACAAAATTTTAAAATTAATTACTAAATTGTTTTAATAAGTTAAAGATTATAAAAAAAAAAAAAAAAAAATACCAAACTCCGCGACTCGCGGAGTTTGGAGGGTAAATCCCCGCGACTCGCGGAGAGACCGGATTACAGAAAAAAAAATAAGAGCTGCAAACGATCAGTTCACTCACCCACACACAAAACAGAAATATACTGCGAAAAAACACCCCGAAAAAACCCGAAAATCACCCCCAAAAATCCCAATTTTTAACCGTTAATCACCAAATTTTTTGCTAAAATCATGTTAAGAAGGATGCTATCTAAGAATTTCTCAAGAAAAACGGTAAATTTCTACACCTAAACACCATTAATTCGAAATTAGGTGTTCTTGAGCTATTTTTTCCCCAATTTGATTTTGATGCTTTTTAGTGTAATTAGACTTAAATTGTTTATGTATTATGCTTGTATAACCTAGATTGATGCTGTTTAACATGATTAGAAGCCTTAAACTTCAAATTTTGAATAATCTAGGGTTTGAGTTCTTGAGCAATTTGGGGCTTTTTGATATAAACAGGTTATGGCCGATTTTTGTCATGAATTGTTGCTAAATTGAGTAGTGTAACATGTCTAGGTAGTTAAATGATCAAAACTTTGAGCCTAAACATGATTTTGAGAATTAAAGTGGACTTTTTCAAGTCTAAAAATTCATGAACTTGATTTTTGAAAGATAATGCCATTTGAGACTTGTTTGATTGCTAGTAATGATTATTTTGACATGTTATTTGAGTTGAATGCTTATGAACTTGGCGAAAATTTTCGTATATGCTTATTTGAAAAAGTGTAGATTTGATAAAAATGTGAAAATAAGCTTAAGTTTGATATAAATTGATAATGTCATTGTAATTATTTTAATTGATGATTTTGCTGACACTAATGCATATTTGGATGCACAAAATTTGTGTTTGATGTGTTTTGCAGAATGAAAGGGGTGAATCTTCATCCCAAGCCCGCCATGCTCCTGCTGAGAATTTGGAACAACAGGAGGTAGATAACTACTACAAGCAGGATGTACCTCATCCAGTCATGACCTTTTCCGATATGCATTTGGAAGAGTTGCACCCGAACCTGAGATTTGACAGACTTTGGATAGATTATCCAAAATATCAACGGGGTTTGCATACTCTTCATTCCAAGGTTGTTGAGGTACCGAGGGTCATAGAATGGGGACCCTTAGAAGCTGTAGAATTGGCCGGGCCAATTAGGGAATTACTTGTACAGAGGTATGGTAATTCTTCTTTTAATGACTGGATATGTTTATTCACCATACGCAGACCTGTATATAAAGTATGGTGTGAAGAGTTGTTATGTAGTATAGAGTTGAATGATCGGGTAGCTAGTTTAACCGATCGTTCTTTTATTAGATTTTTGTTAGGCGGTTCGATGCGCCACATGTCTTTACTGGACATGGCTCAGGCTTTACGTATATATACGCCTGAGGAGTTAGCGTCTGCCGATTGTAGAGGATTGATACTAAACGGTAGAAAGATAGATGAGAATTTTGATACACACGGTGTGTGGAGTCAAATGACAAGCCATCACCGTTTCAAAGGGGGAAACTACTCTTATTTGGATATAGATAGAGCCGAATTAAGAGTAATACATAGGTTTTTAGCTAATTCGATTACACAAAGGGGTAAAAACAAAGAAAAGGTAAATGAACAAGATTTGTTTTACCATATGTGTATTCGAGACCCACAGAGCGCTGTAAGTATACCATATTGTGTGGGTTATTATTTATCAGCTATGGTTCGGGGGATGCGTCCACATAGCATAATAGGAGGTGGTATTTTTATTACTTTGATTGGTGAATATCTCGGTGTGGATATAAGTCGGGGGGGATTATTACTAGAAGAGCCGGAACCCCGCGACACTATAGGTTTAAATGTATACCATGGTGCGAAAGTTTTGAAGCGACGAAATAACGCCGCAGTACGACACCATGGTAGACATCCACAGGTGGAGAGAAACCAGGAGCAAGGTAATGTAGGAGGGGGGAATGAGATGCAAGAAATGCATAGGTTTATAGCTTCTCAGGAATACGAAAATGCTAGACAGAGAGCATTTGAAGATTGGCAAGTTCATCAGAACCAGATCATAGCGCATTGCCAACATATAGGTAGAAACTATATTCCTACACCGAAACCCGTCTTCCCTCCTTGGTCGATAGAGATGCAGCCACCATATCCTACGTATGACCCTGCCGAAGCATTCTATAGCACTTATGGTTATGCGTGGAACCCCTATTGGTACCAATATCATCCTTAGTTTACTTATTATTTTTTTTATTTTGTAATTTGTAATTATTGATACATTTAATATTTTTGTTAATATTGTAATCATTTTTATCTAACTTTTATTCTTAGATTTTAATAATTTTTGAATGTGGGGTAATATACCAAACTTCAAAAATATGTATATATGTTTGCAACAGGGTAAAACAATGCATTTTCAAAGACTGGCATTAAGTTCAGCAAAAGCAACTAATTTTGACGACAAGATGCAAAATATATGTGAAATAACAACAAGACGGAATAAACAAATGATGTGCACCATTTATCATTCAGCAAACAAACGCCAATATATTTGGAAACTTTGGTAAAAATTTAATCATTTTCACACAAATCACCCTCAATAATTTAAATTGTTACTGATTTCTTGCAAATGAGGGCATTGCAAGATCTTAAGTGTGGGAAGGGGTTAAATTCTTTCGGATTTTAAAATTTTTATATTAAACACTTGGTTACCATTAAAAATACTAGTAAAGCAGTATTTGTATTAGAATCTAGTGCTCTCTGATAAAAAAGAACAGCCCTAGTCTTATATACTGACTACCCAATTCTAGTAAAAATTTTCAAAATTTTCAATTAAATGAATTCAAAATCATGTTTATACATATTTATGAACGATAAAACTAGGTTTTAACACCGAAATTATTGTTACCTCGAAAAGGACATAAATTGAGAAACAAACTAAAATGTTAAAATTCATTTAAAATGGAATAGAGGACGATAAAAAGAAAAATAAAAGCCAAGTGTGGGAAAATTTACCAAGTTATTTTAAACATATGTCACATATATCTGTAACAAATAACTGAAAATACTTTTGCTTTGGACTAAACTGTTTTACCCGATGAAAGAAAAGAAAAGATGGATCTACACGATGAATCAATTCCATCATTAAAAGGAAGTAAAGTCTTCCGAAAAAGACACGCGCTTCTTGATTTAGGTCATGAAGTTATCGTCCAGACCAGCTGTAGGTTGACGAAAAATCTAGAAAAGTCATCACTAAAATCAGCAGGAAATCCACGGACCTCAGCATTAAACAGGGTCGCCAAGTGGTCAGATTTATCCTAACCATGAGAAGGATTTATCTCGTACAATGGGGGGGCACCATGCAAATTAGCTGGATAAGACTAATGAATCAGATCCCCAGAAAGGATAATCTCCTTAAAGATTTAAAATCAGCTTTTAAGACTGATATTACTCAATCCTAGAGATTGACCTTAAAGATTGAGAATTCAAACTCATGGAATTCAATGATATCTAAACTCGAGCTTGAACGAGAAAATATTTTGATCAAAAATTACAAACCGATTTGTTTTCTGAAAACCCTATTTTCAATGCGTTCATTACCATTGAACGTAAAATCCTAGGAATTCACCTGGAATTCATTAGGTCACCTGAACTAAATCGGGTGTCAACCGTAAGAACGGTGGTTGCATAGCATGGTCAAAGACAGGACCTTGTGCCAGACCGAAAAATTATAAGGGTGAGCTTTACTATTGCTCCTACCAAGGATAGTAATTGCGTCCGACACGTTATAGACCATAATCAAAAGCATGTCACGGGACATTGCCTTAAACAGTTGCTTGTTCAACGCTTTCCTTTACAACCGGACGGTAGTTTGCCGAAAGGTAATATACGGAACAAGTAAACTGGACGTGTTGCTTTCCAAATACAAGGTTAGCAAGTGGGTGACACAAAACCGCAAGTTTTGAGCTAAAATTTTCAAATCTGAAAACCACCAAACCCACAAAAATATTTTGCAAACACCGGTAAAGGGTTATTCCGGAAAACTTATCTAGGGTAAAAACTAGATTTAATTTTCAAAAGATCAAATGTTTTCATAAAGATCCAATTTCCTTAATGGATCTAAATTTTTATAGTCATGTGGGACTGTAAACCATATCGTTACTACCATTGTTTATACCGCCGTATAGAAATCACTGATGTACAAAGTGTGAAGAATAAAGAAGTGATTCTAGTATTTCAAGACGATATTGCTTGAGGACAAGCAACGCTCAAGTGTGGGAATATTTGATAATGCTAAAAACGAACATATATTTCATAGCATTATTCCTCAAGAAAGACAAGCTTTTAGTTGCAATTGTTCTATTTACAAGTGATATTCGTTTAAATAATAAAAGGTGAAGACAAAAGACAGATTCGACGAATTGAAGACGCAAACGACCAAAAAGCTCAAAAGTACAAAAGACAATCAAAAAGGTTCCAATTGTTGATAAGAAACATCTCGAAATTACAAAAGTACAAGATTCAAAACACAAAGTACAAGATATTAAATTGTACGAGAGGACGTTCGAAAATCCGGAACCGGGACCAGAGTCAACTCTTAACGCTCGACGCAACGGACTAAAAATTACAAGTTAACTATGTATATAAATATAATATAATATATAATTAATTATATTAGTTATATATATATTATATTTATATATAAAAAACCGTCGGCAGAGAAAACTCCAAGGACTGAGCTGTAAATACTATCTCCGCGACTCGCAGAGATTGAAGGGGTTTTTGCCGCGAGTCGCGGAGCCCCAAAATTCTACTCTGGCTATAAAGCAAACCGAATTCTGATCAAATTTCATATCTTATTTCATCTCTCTCAATATATACGTAATATATATATATATATATTTATATTTTAATTTTAATTTTAATTTTAATTTTAATTATAATTCTAATAATAAGGGTATGTTAGCGAATGTTGTAAGGGTGTAAGTCGAAATTCTGTCCGTGTAACGCTACGCTATTTTTAATCATTGTAAGTTATGTTCAACCTTTTTATATTAATGTCTCGTAGCTAAGTTATTATTATGCTTATTTAAAACGAAGTAATCATGATGTTGGGCTAATTACTAAAATTGGGTAATTGGGCTTTGTACCATAATTGGGGTTTGGACAAAAGAACGACACTTGTGGAAACTAGACTATGGGCTATTAATGGGCTTTATATTTGTTTAACTAAATGAAAGTTTGTTAATGTTAATATAAAGATTTACAATTGGGCGTCCCTATAAATTACCATATACACTCGATCGGACACGATGGGCGGGGTATTTATATGTACGAATAATCGTTCATTTAACCGGACACGGGAATGGATTAATAGCCACTAGAATAATTAAAACAGGGGTGAAATTACATTCAAGGGTAATTGGTGTAATTGTTAACAAAGTAGTAAAACCTTGGTTTACACGCAGTCGATAACCTGGTGTATTCATTAAACAAAGTATTAAAACCTTGTTACAATTCGAATCCCCAATTAGTTGGAATATTTAACTTCGGGTATAAGAATAATTTGATGAGGACACTCGCACTTTATATTTATGACTGATGGACTGTTATGGACAAAAACCAGACGGACATATTAAATAATCCAGGACAAAGGACAATTAACCCATGAGCATAAAACTAAAATCAACACGTCAAACATCATGATTACGGAAGTTTAAATAAGCATAATTCTTTTATTTCATATTTAATTTCCTTTATTTTATATTTAATTGCACTTTTTAATTATCGCAATTTTATTTTATCGCATTTTTATTATTCGCAATTTCATTATCGTTATTTACTTTACGCTTTAATTTAAGTCTTGTATTTATTTTATATTTTACATTAGATTTTAACTGCGACTAAAATCTTAAAATCGATAAACCGGTCATTAAACGGTAAAAACCCCCCTTTATAATAATAATATTACTTATATATATGTTTGTATTTTTATAAAAGTAAACTAATATAGCGTTGAGCTTTGTTTAAAGATTTCCCTGTGGAACGAACCGGACTTACTAAAAACTACACTACTGTACGATTAGGTACACTGCCTATAAGTGTTGTAGCAAGGTTTAAGTATATCCATTCTATAAATAAATAAATATCTTGTGTAAAATTATATCGTATTTAATAGTATTTCCTAGTAAAATAATAACTATTTTATATACACCTCGCATAACATCAATAAGATAAACTGCAAACATATATACATATTTTTGAAGTTTGGTATATTACCCCACATTCAAAAATTATTAAAATCTAAGAATAAAAGTTAGATAATTATAAAAATGATTACAATATTAACAAAAGTATTAAACGTATCAATAATTACAAATTACAAAATAATAAAAAATAATAAGTAAACTAAGGATGATATTGGTACCAATAGGGGTTCCAGGCATAACCATAAGTGCTATAGAATGCTTCGGCAGGGTCATACGTAGGATATGGTGGCTGCATCTCTATAGACCAAGGAGGGAAGATGGGTTTCGGTGTAGGAATATAGTTTCTACCTATATGTTGGCAATGAGCTATGATCTGGTTCTGATGAACTTGCCAATCTTCAAATGCTCTCTGTCTAGCATTTTCGTATTCCTGAGAAGCTATAAACCTATGCATTTCTTGCATCTCATTCCCCCCTCCTACATTACCTTGCTGCTGGTTTCTCTCCACCTGTGGATGTCTACCATGGTATCGTACTGCGGCGTTATTTCGCCTTTTCAAAACTTTCGCACCATGGTATACATTTAAACCTATAGTATCGCGGGGTTCTGGTTCTTCTACTAATAATCCCCCCCGACTTATATCCACACCGAGATATTCACCAATCAAAGTAATAAAAATACCACCTCCTATTATGCTATGTGGTCGCATCCCCCGAACCATAGCTGATAAATAATAACCCACACAATATGGTATACTTACAGCGCTCTGTGGGTCTCGAATACACATATGGTAAAACAAATCTTGTTCATTTACCTTTTCTTTGTTCTTACCCCTTTGTGTAATCGAATTAGCTAAAAACCTATGTATCACTCTTAATTCGGCTCTATCTATATCCAAATAAGAGTAATTTCCCCCTTTGAAACGGTGATGGCTTGTCATTTAACTCCACACACCGTGTGTATCAAAATTTTCATCTATCTTTCTACCGTTTAGTATCAATCCTCTACAATCGGCAGACGCTAACTCCTCAGGCGTATATATACGTAAAGCCTGAGCCATGTCCAGTAAAGACATGTGGCGCATCGAACCGCCTAACAAAAATCTAATAAAAGAACGATCGGTTAAACTAGCTACCCGATCATTCAACTCTATACTACATAACAATTCTTCACACCATACTTTATATACAAGTCTACGTATGGTGAATAAACATACCCAGTCATTAAAAGAAGAATTACCATACCTCTGTACAAGTAATTCCCTAATTGGTCCGGCCAATTCTACAGCTTCTAAGGGTCCCCATTCTATGACCCTTGGTACCTCAACAACCTTAGAATGAAGAGTATGCAAACCCCGTTGATATTTTGGATAATCTATCCAAAGTCTGTCAAATCTCAGGTTCGGGTGCAACTCTTCCAAGTGCATATCAGAAAAGGTCATGACTGGATGAGGTATATCCTGCTTGTAGTAGTTATCCACCTCCTGTTGTTCCAAATTCTCAGCAGGAGCATTGCGGGCTTGGGATGAAGATTCACCCCTTTCATTCTGCAAAACACATCAAACACAATTTTTGTGCATCTAAATATGCATTAGTGTCAGCAAAATCATCAATCAAAATAATTACAATGACATTATCAATTTATATCAAACTTAAGCTCATTTTCATATTTTCATCAAATCTACACTTTTTCAAATAAGCATATACGAAAATGTTCGCCAAGTTCATAAGCATTCAACTCAAATAACAAGTCAAAATAATCATTACTAGCAATTAAACAAGTCTCAAATGGCATTATCTTTCAAAAATCAAGTTCATGAATTTTAGACTTGAAAAAGTCCACTTTAATTCTCAAAATCATGTTTAGGCTCAAAGTTTGGATCATTTAATTACCTAGACATGTTACACTACTCAATTTAGCAACAATTCATGACAAAAATCGGCCATAACCTGTTTATATCAAAAAGCCCCAAATTGCTCAAGAACACAAACCCTAGATTACTCAAAATTTGAAGTTTAAGGCTTCTAATCATGTTAAACAGCATCAATCTAGGTTATACAAGCATAATACATAAACAATTTAAGCTTAATTACACTAAAAAGCATCAAAATCAAATTGGGGAAAAATTTGCTCAAGAACACCAAATTTCGGATTAAATGGTGTTTAGGTGTAGAAATTTACCGTTTTTCTTGAGTAATTCTTAGATAGCATCCTTCTCAACATGATTTTAGCAAAAGATTTGGTGATTAACGGTTAAAAATTGTGATTTTTGGGGTGTTTTTGGGTGGTTTTTCGGAGTTTTTTCGCAGCAGTTTTTGAGTTTGTGGAGTGTGAAATTGAGCTGTTGCAGCTCTTATTTTTTTTTTCTGTAATCCGACTCCTCCGCGAGTCGCGGGGATTTACCCTCCAAACTCCGCGAGTCGCGGAGTTTGGTATATATATATATATATATATTTTTTTTTTATAATCATTAACTTATTAAAACAATTAAGTAATTAATTTTAAAATTTTGTTTCCCTTGTTATTTAGGACGAGTTCGTTTCGGATCGATGTCCTAGTCCGTCCTTCGACAAAATTTTAAAATTTGTCTTTTTGTAGCGATTGTTTTAAAAGCTAAGATTTTTGGGTTTTTTCAATGTTTTTGGCATACTTTAATTCAATAAGATTAAAAATAATGATAATAAAAGTTCTCGTCCCTCCCTCGGGTAAAGCAATTTCGGTTCAAAGACCTAGTCTTCAACTTACGACGAATTTTAAAAATCATATTCTTAACTTAATGAGATAAAGTAAATTTTTGTTTTTAAATTCACACAACTTAAATATAAAATTCAAAATTATTATTAAAAATTCACACCAAACTTAAAATTTAAAATGCATAAAATTAAGAATTTATATTTTAAAAATTAAAAGTTCACACCAAACTTAATTTAAAAATTCAAAAATTCATATCAAACTTATATTAATTTTTCAAATATTTACAATTTTAAATATATTGTTTTTATAAAGTTTACAATATTAATTTAAGATTTAAATATTAATTTTAAAAACATGGTAAAAATAAAATTAAAAATCTTTTTATCTTTTTATCCCACTTTAATCAATCAAATATTATCAAAAATATGCGCCCCTCTTTTCGGTAAAGTAATTTCGGTTCCAAGACCTAATTTAACTCATGACGAATTTTTGAAATATTTTGGGTTGATTGTTTAAAGATATTTATACCTTAAGAATAAACGTTAAATTTCGCAGTGATGTAATAAATTTTTGAATGATATCAATAATTTCGGTCGCCAAACCTAATTTTATTCAATACCAATTTAATACTTTTTAGCGAACAAATTAGCGTTTATTATCAAAAGGTTAAAAATAAAAATAAAAATAAAAACTGTACAGACATACCTGTGAAATAGATTTCTTAGTTATATGATCTATCTCATTCATAAGATAGTCGGTTTAATTGGTTTTCCATGGCTACATAGGCGTAACCTCGAGCATTCAGTATCTTTTCTTCTAAACATATGAACGGTCCGTCTCTGCATAAAGTAACAAATTCGGTATTTGAATAGGTTTGATTATTGGAACATTTACCTCCGTGTGACCATTTTCCGCATTTGTGACATCTTTCTAGGTGTCGTGCTCTTCTTTTCGCTGCGGATTTTGATTTTCCTTTACCAAATTGTAACTTATTATCTTCGCATCTGGATTCTTTTCTAACTCCGTCCATTCTTTCTCTGATTACTGATACTATATCACTCGGTAGTATGTCATTATTACGTTTAGTGATCAAAGCGTGTAGCATTAGACCATGGTTTAGTTCACAAGCAGTCTTCATTTTGTAAAAACCTAAAAAAAATAAAAATTCAGAATGGGGGGAGAAGACTAGTTCTTTAGGGTCTGCTAGGGAAAGACCATTCGGGTTCCATTTTCGAGAACTACACGAAAACAGACAATCTAACTCTAACAGAAATACATATTATCCTTTAAAGACTTGATTCTCCCCACACTTAGTTAGCTGTGGTGTCGAAATTGTGATTAACTTCGTTGTCGACTTCCATTGGACCATGTATGTAATGTTTAACTCTGTGACCATTAACTTTAAATTCCATCCCATTTGAATTTATTAATTCTATCGTTCCGTATGGGAAAACTCTTTTGACTATGAATGGTCCAGACCATCTTGATTTCAATTTTCCAGGAAATAGCTTGAATCGTGAATTGAAAAGAAGAACTCTGTCTCCTTCTTTAAATTCTTTTGAACTTCTGATTCTTTTATCATGCCATTTCTTCGTTCTTTCTTTATAGATTAACGAATTTTCGTATGCTTCATGTCTTAATTCTTCTAATTCGTTTAGTTGACTTAATCGTAGACGTACGGCTTCATGTAAATCAAGATTACATGTTTTCAAAGCCCAAAATGCTTTGTGTTCAATTTCTACTGGAAGATGACATGCTTTTCCATAAACAAGTCTAAAAGGTGTGGTTCCAATTGGAGTTTTGTAGGCTGTTCTAAAAGCCCAGAGTGCATCCTCCAATTTAATGGACCATTCCTTCGGATTTGATCCTACGGTTTTCTCTAGAATACGTTTTAAAGCTCGGTTGGTATTTTCAACTTGTCCACTTGTTTGTGGATGATATGCGGTGGAGATTTTATGAGTTACTCCATATCTTTTAAGAACTTTCTCAAGTTGATTATTACAGAAATGAGTACCCCGATCACTTTTTAAAGCTTTCGGTGTTCCAAACCTTGTAAAAAGACGTTTTAAAAAGTTGACTACAACTCGTGCATCGTTAGTTGGGAGAGCTTGTGCTTCCGCCCATTTAGATACATAATCAATGGCTACGAGTATATATAGATTATTATGAGATTTTGGAAATGGACCCTTAAAGTCAATACCCCAAATGTCAAATACTTCACATACTTGGATGACATTTTGTGGCATTTCATCACGTTGACTTATTTTTCCGGCCCTTTGACATGCATCACAGGATTTGCAAAGAAGGTGTGCGTCTTTGTAATTTGTAGGCCAATAGAATCCAGCTTCATAAACTTTTCTTGCTGTTAGTTGAGGCCCATAATGCCCTCCTGTTGGTCCTGTGTGACAATGGTTTAAAATTTTACTAGATTCATCTCCAAATACACATCGGCGTATTATTCCATCGGGACAACTTTTAAATAGATGTGGATCTTCCCAAAAATAGTGTTTTATATCACTAAAGAATTTCTTTCGTCTTTGGTACGATAATCCTTTTTCAAGGAATCCACAAACTAAGTAGTTTGCATAGTCTGCAAACCATGGGATTTCTTTATAATCTATCTTCAATAGATATTCATCAGGAAAGTTGTCTTGTATGGCTGATTCATTTAGAACTTCTAATTCGGGATTTTCAAGACGAGAGAGATGATCAGCGGCGAGATTTTCTGCTCCTCTTTTATCTCGGATTTCAATATCAAACTCTTGTAAGAGTAAGATCCAACGGATTAATCTTGGTTTAGCATCTTGTTTTGAAAATAGGTATCTAAGAGCAGAATGGTCGGTATAGACCACCGTTTTTGCTAGAACGAGATATGATCGAAATTTGTCAAAAGCAAAGACAATAGCAAGGAGTTCTTTTTCAGTAGTTGTATAGTTTGTTTGTGCTCCTTGTAACGTCTTACTAGCATAATATATAGGTTGAAATCGTTTTCCAATCCTTTGTCCTAAAACGGCTCCCATTGCAAAATCACTTGCATCGCACATTAGTTCAAATGGTAGATTCCAATTTGGTGTTATCATGATTGGTGCATTAGTGAGTTTCTCTTTAAGAATATTAAAAGATTTGATACACTCATCTGAAAAGATGAATGGCGCATCCTTTTCTAGGAGTTTATTCATAGGAGTGGCAATTTTAGAAAAATCTTTTATGAAACGTCGGTAAAAACCGGCATGCCCTAGAAAACTCCTAACTCCTCTAACATTTGTGGGATGTGGAAGTTTAGCAATTACATCTACTTTAGCTCTATCCACTTCAATTCCTTCTTTTAAAATTTTATGTCCAAGAACGATGCCTTCTTTGACCATGAAATGGCATTTCTCCCAATTAAGTACTAGATTTGATTTTTCGCATCTAATTAGCATTCGTTCCAGATTAACTAGACATGATTTAAATGTATCACCGAAGACTAAAAAGTCATCCATGAATACTTCCATGCATTCTTCTATCATGTCGTGAAAAATCGCCATCATACACCTTTGAAAGGTTGCAGGGGCGTTGCAAAGTCCAAATGGCATGCGTTTGTAAGCAAAAGTACCATAAGGGCACGTGAATGTGGTTTTCTCTTGGTCCTCGGGTGCTATTGGAATTTGAAAATATCCGGAAAATCCATCTAGAAAACAATAGTAACTATTTCCGGCTAATCTTTCCAACATTTGATCTATGAAAGGTAAGGGAAAGTGATCTTTTCTGGTGGCGTCATTTAATTTTCTATAATCAATACATACACGCCATCCTGTTACAGTCCTAGTAGGAATAAGCTCATTTTTCTCATTTGTAATGACAGTCATGCCACCCTTCTTAGGTACGCATTGAACTGGGCTTACCCATGGACTATCAGAGATTGGATAAATTAAACCTGCATCTAGCAGTTTAATAATCTCTTTCTTAACTACATCTTGCATATTAGGATTTAGTCTTCGTTGGCGTTGCACATACGTTTTATGACCTTCTTTCATAAGGATTTTATGTGTGCAATACGAAGGACTTATTCCTTTAATGTCATGAATCTTCCATGCAATGGCTGGTTTATGAGCTTTCAACACAGAAATGAGTTGTGATTTCTCATTTTCAGTAAGAGAAGACGATATTATTACAGGTAATTCAGATTCACCATGTAAATAAGCGTATTCCAAATGGTTTGGAAGTGGCTTTAACTCTAATTTCGGAGGTTCTTCTATCGATGATTTATATCGATATCTGTCTTCTTCTTTTAGCATTTGAATTTCTTCTGTTGTTGGTTCATATCCATTAGCTATAAGTGTAGCTAACATTTCAGCTTCATCAATTGGTTCATTACCTTCTCCTAAAGAACATTCTCCTGTTCCTTGTAATTCTGGAAATTCTTCTAATAATTCTGCATGTGCATCTATAGTTTGAATATAATAACATGTATCATCTGCAGATTGTGGTTGTTGCATTGCTCTATCAACTGAAAAGGTAACACTCTCATCCTCTATACTTAGGGTCAGTTTCTTACCGAACACGTCTATCATTGCTTTATCCGTGTTTAAGAATGGTCTTCCTAATATGAGAGGAACTTGAGAATCTTCTTCCATGTCCAGAACAACAAAATCTACTGGAAATACTAAAGTACCAACTTTAACTAGCATGTTCTCCATTATCCCTCTAGGATATTTTATTGATCTATCGGCTAGTTGTATGCTTATTCTTGTTGGTTTCAATTCTCCAAGGTCTAGTTTAGCGTATAGTGAATACGGCATTAGATTTATACTAGCACCTAAGTCTGCCAATGCTTCTATTGAACTAAGACTACCCAGAAAACATGGAATTGTGAAACTTCCTGGATCAGATAGTTTTCTGGTATCTTATTCAACAGCACTGCTGAACAATTAGCATTCATAGTAACAGCCGAGAGTTCTTCCATTTTCTTTCTATTTGAGATTAGATCTTTCAAGAATTTAGCATATCTTGGCATTCCTGAAATCACATCAATGAAAGGAAGATTTACATTTATCTGTTTAAACATATCCAAGAATTTGGATTGCTCGGCTTCAAGTTTCTCTTTCTTCATTTTACTCGGGTAAGGAAGTGGTGGTTGATATGGTTTAACATAAGGTTTATCCTTAACTGTGTTATCTTCATTAACCTTCTCAACAACGGTTCTTTTTCCTTATCTTGATCAGGTTGTGGTTCTTGTGGAGTAGGAATAGTTTCATCAGAAGTTACAGGTATTTCAGGTGGTTTAAGTGTTGTACCACTTCTTGTGGTAATGGCTTTAGCTGTTTCATTTCGGGGGTTAGCATTTGTATCACTAGGTAGACTTCCCGGTTTTCTTTCACCTATTAACCTTGCTAGGTTACTTACTTCTTGTTCCAGATTTTGAATAGAAGCTTGTTGATTTCTAAATGCTTGAGCATTTTGTTCATTAGTTTGTTTTTGAGATGTGAAAAACTGCGTTTGAGTTTCAACTAGCTTCGTCATCATATCTTCTAAATTCGGCTTTTTATCATCGGTTTGTTGTGGTGGTTTGTTTTGAAAATTAGGTCTTTGCTGATTGTAAGTATTATTGGATACTTGTTGATTGCTAGGACCTTGTTGGTTGTTGTATGGAATATTTCGGTTATAATTCTGGTTTTGATTGTAAATCGGTCTTGGCGGTTGATAATTATTCTGATAATTATTTCTAGGCCTTTGGTTTATGTATGAAATATTCTCTCTTTGTTCCATTGTTAATTCAATACTGAGACAATCTTTTGTCAAATGTGGTCCTCCACACTGCTCACAACTAATTCGTATTGAGTGAATATCTTTAGTCATCTTTTCCATTCGTCTCTCCACAGCATCTATCTTTGCGGAAATGGAATCTAAGTCATGGCTAGAATCGGCTCTAGCTGCTTTAGATGATCTAACGATGTCTTTTTCTTGGTACCACTCATGTGAGTGGGAAGCAGTGTTATCAATAATTTTGTAAGCATCAGTTTCGGTTTTCTTCATAATAGAACCACCAGCTGCTATATCTATGTCTTTCCTTGTAGTGATGTCGCATCCTTGGTAGAATATTTGTACTATTTGACAGGTGTCTAAACCATGTTGCGGACATCCTCTTAACAACTTTCCATATCTTGTCCACGCCTCATATAGAGTTTCATTTGGTTTCTGTGTAAACGTAACAATTTCTGCTTGAAGTCTTACGGCTTTAGATGCAGGAAAGAATTGTTTAAGAAATTTGTCAACTAAAACATCCCATGTATCGATCGCCCCTTCAGGTAATGATTCCAACCAATCTTTGACTTCTCCCTTTAAAGTCCAGGGAAATAACATGAGATATATCTGTTCATCCTCCACTTCTCGGATTTTAAATAGTGTGCAGATCCTATTAAAGGTACGTAGATGTTCATTTGGATCTTCCTTCGGCGCACCACTAAATTGGCATTGATTAGTCACCATGTGTAGAATTTGTCCTTTGATTTCATAATCTGGCGCATTAATGTCAGGATGAGTAATTGCGTGACCTTGGCCAGTGCGTTTAGCTCTCATTCGGTCTTCCATACTTAAAGGTTCCAGATTCTCCATAATTGAATTTGTTGAATCGGTATCACTAGATGATTCTGATTTAATGGTTCGTTCCTCAACAATCTCTGTTTGAATGATTGGTGGCTCCGGAGGAAAGTTTAATGGTTCAGGATCTACGAACCGTTCCTGAATATTCTCCGGATTCTCAATTGTGAGGTTGGGTTCAAAAAATGGATTATCGGAAATTTGAACTGAAGTACTTGGTCGACTGGATGACGATTCTAAAGAAAAATCAACGGCGGTTATATTTGCTAAATGTCTTGATCTAGTTACAGGTGGTGAACGTACAAAAGGTGATGAACGTCTTGCTCGGTGCATTCACTGAATATCCTATTAGTTTTTTAAAAAGGAAAGAAAAATTATAATAAGTTATCCAATCAATAGACTTTTCTGATTTTGCCCACGTTTCGAATAGCCAAAAGATGCAGCAGAGGGGCAGGATTCGTTTGGTCTCAATATAATTGAGGACTGTTTGGCTCCAATAACCCGGTCCACGTACAAATCCAACTATTACTACGAACCAGAAAATTTTGATGTCTATCAATTTAACCACTCAAAATAAATTTTCGTAATTTTAAGAAATTTTAGATAAGAAGTAGAAAAAATTCTAAGTCCTAAAAACTAGAATGGCGAGAAATAAGAAAGAAAAAGAGTTCGTCGCAAAAGGTCGAAAAAGAAAAAAAAATGGTTGAAAAATAAAAGGTGACGGAAAAATAAAAGAAACTTATAAAAACTTAAAAATACTTGACTAACCTAACCTTATTACTACAACTAACTTAAAATTATAATCGCAAATTGAAATTACTAATTGGAATGATAATTGATACATAGTAAAAGGTCTAAAAATATTAAAGCTTACAGGAAAAACTAAATCCCAAATGGAAATAACTTAAAAAGAAACTAAAACTTAAAAAGGCGTCGCAAAATTTTAAAGTACCTAAATCTTAGTCTAAAGAAAAAGCACTTAAGGAATTCTACGGCAAAGCCTAAAAATCTAGGAGTAAAAATAACTATAGCAAAAACTAAGTTTAAAATTAAATATGAGAGAAAAATACAAATATTATACTACAACGATTAAAAAGGGACAAAATATAAAAATATACAAAAAGTTATAAAAAGTACAATTTTTATAAAAATATTATTTTTATATTATTTATTTAATAAAACTACTAATTTTACAATTTAATTAAACTTATTAATACTAAATACATAAATTAAATAAAACGTAAAAGTTAAAGTAAAATTAATTATAATAATAATAATAATTAGGGTTTAATAATAATTAATTAATAATTACCGTAATAAATGCTGAATTAGGGCTTCTGTTCGTGTGTCAGGTACCCTCCGCGAGTCGCGGTATTTATTGCATCAAACCCCGCGAGTCGCGGGGTTTCAAATTTCAGCTGACAGCTTATAATTTCAACGCGTTTTTTTTCTTTATTTATTTATTTATTTTTTTTTATCTGTTTTCTATTTTTTTTTTCTATAAATAAAAGATAGTTAATAAAACTTATATTTTTATAAACTAAAATAAAAATAAAGAAACTTATAAAACTTTTAACGAACTCTTAAAAATATATAAATTTTTGTTTTTCTTTTTATATTTTCGAATTTTTAAAACGTATTTTTACAAAAGCGACTTTTAATAAAAGTAAAATAAAAATCTTTTTTTTTATATTAGCGTTCCGCTTCCGGCTTTTAAGAGATTTCCCCGGCAGCGGCGCCAAAAATACTTGATGTTATGCGAGGTGTATACGAAATAGTTTATATTTTACTAGGAAAAACTATTAAATACGATACAATTTTACACAAGATATTTATTTATTTATAGAATGGATATACTTAAACCTTGCTACAACACTTATAGGCAGTGTACCTAATCGTAAAGTAGTGTAGTTTTTAGTAAGTCCGGTTCGTTCCACAGGGAAATCTTTAAACAAAGCTCAACGCTATATTAGTTTACTTTTATAAAAATACAAACATATATATAAGTAATATTATTATTATAAAGGGGGTTTTTACCGTTTAATGACCGGTTTGTCGATTTTAAGACTTTAGTCGCAGTTAAAACCTAATGTAAAATATAAAATAAATACAAGACTTAAATTAAAGCGTAAAGTAAATAACGATAATGAAATTGCGAATAATAAAAGTGCGATAAAATAAAATTGCGATAATTAAAAAGTACGATAATTAAAAGTGCAATTAAATAACAATAAATAAAAAGTACGATAATTAGAAGTGCAATTAAATATAAAATAAAGGAAATTAAATATGAAATAAAAGAATTATGCTTATTTAAACTTCCGTAATCATGATGTTTGACGTGTTGATTTTAGTTTTATGCCCCATGGGTTAATTGTCCTTTGTCCTGGATTATTTAATATGTCCGTCTGGTTTTTGTCCATAACAGTCCATCAGTCATAAATATAAAGTGCGAGTGTCCTTGTCAAATTATTATTATACCCGAAGTTGAATATTCCAACTAATTGGGGATTCGAATTGTAACAAGGTTTTAATACTTTGTTTAATGAATACACCAGGTTATCAACTGCGTGTAAACCAAGGTTTTACTACTTTGTTAACAATTACACCAATTACCCTTGAATGTAATTTCACCCCTGTTTTAATTATTCTAGTGGCTATTAATCCATTCCCGTGTCCGGTTAAATGAACGATTATTCGTACATATAAATACCCCGCCCATCGTGTCCGATCGAGTGTATATGGTAATTTATAGGGACGCCCAATTGTAAATCTTTATATTAACATTAACAAACTTTCATTTAGTTAAACAAATATAAAGCCCATTAATAGCCCATAGTCTAATTTCCACAAGTGTCGTTCTTTTGTCCAAACCCCAATTATGGTACAAAACCCAATTACCCAATTTTAGTAATTAGCCCAACATCATGATTACTTCGTTTTAAATAAGCATAATAATAACTTAGCTACGAGACATTAATGTAAAAAGGTTGAACATAACTTACAATGATTAAAAATAGCGTAGCGTTACACGGACAGAATTTCGACTTACACCCTTACAATATTCGCTAACATACCCTTATTATTAGAATTATAATTAAAATTAAAATATAAATTATATATATATATATTTTACGTATATATGAGAGAAGAGAGAAATAGATTGATATTTGCGATCAGAATTCGGTTGGCTTTATAGGGATTTTCGTTTTTTGGGGCTCCGCGACTCGCGGTGAATTTTGCCTTCAAACTCCGCGAGTCGCGGAGGTTACTTTTACAGCTCAGAGGAGTTTGGCTCTTTGTTTACCGACGGTTTATAATATATATAATATATATATAATTAATATAATTAATTATATATTATATTATATTTATATACATAGTTAACTTGTAATTTTTAGTCCGTTGCGTCGAGCGTTAAGAGTTGACTCTGGTCCCGGTTCCGGATTTTTGAACGTCCTTGCGTACAATTTTATATTTTGTACTTTGCGTTTTGAATCTTGTACTCTTGTAATTTCGAGACGTTTCTTATCAATAATTGGAACCTTTTTGATTGTCTTTTGTACTTTTGAGCTTTTTGGTCGTTTGCGTCTTCAATTCGTCGAATCTGTCTTTTGTCTTCACCTTTTATTATTTAAACGAATATCACTTGTAAATAGAACAATTGCAACTAAAAGCTTGTCTTTCTTGAGGAATAATGCTATGAAATATATGTTCGTTTTTAGCATTATCAGAATTTATGAAGAACACTTAGAACTTGAAGATAGAAGTTGAGAGAGATCAATTAGATGAAGAAAATTGAAGAATGAAAGTGTTTTTAGGTGTTTTTGGTCGTTGGTGTATGGATTAGATATAAAGGATATGTTATTTTGTTTTCATGTAAATAAGTCATGAATGATTACTCATATTTTTTAATTTTATGAGATATTTCATGCTAGTTGCCAAATGATGGTTCCCACATGTGTTAGGTGACTCACATGGGCTGCTAAGAGCTGATCATTGGAGTGTATATACCAATAGTACATACATCTAAAAGCTGTGTATTGTACGAGTACGAATACGGGTGCATACGAGTAGAATTGTTGATGAAACTGAACGAGGATGTAATTGTAAGCATTTTTGTTAAGTAGAAGTATTTTGATAAGTGTCTTGAAATCTTTAAAAAGTGTATGAATACATATTAAAACACTACATGTATATACATTTTAACTGAGTCGTTAAGTCATCGTTAGTCGTTACATGTAAATGTTGTTTTGAAACCTTTAGGTTAACGATCTTGTTAAATGTTGTTAACCCAATGTTTATAATATCAAAAGAGATTTTAAATTATTATATTATCATGATATTATGATGTACGAATATCTCTTAATATGATATATATACATTAAATGTCGTTACAACGATAATCGTTACATATATGTCTCGTTTCAAAATCATTAAGTTAGTAGTCTTGTTTTTACATATGTAGTTCATTGTTAATATAATTAATGATATGTTTACTTATCATAATATCATGTTAACTATATATATAACCATATATATGTCATCATATAGTTTTTACAAGTTTTAACGTTCGTGAATCACCGGTCAACTTGGGTGGTCAATTGTCTATATGAAACCTATTTCAATTAATCAAGTCTTAACAAGTTTGATTGCTTAACATGTTGGAAATACTTAATCATGTAAATATCAATCTCAATTAATATATATAAACATGGAAAAGTTCGGGTCACTACAGTACCTACCCGTTAAATAAATTTCGTCCCGAAATTTTAAGCTGTTGAAGGTGTTGACGAATCTTCTGGAAATAGATGCGGGTATTTCTTCTTCATCTGATCTTCATGCTCCCAGGTGAACTCGGGTCCTCTACGAGCATTCCATCGAACCTTAACAATTGGTATCTTATTTTGCTTAAGTCTTTTAACCTCACGATCCATTATTTCGACGGGTTCTTCGATGAATTGAAGTTTTTCGTTGATTTGGATTTCATCTAACGGAATAGTGAGATCTTCTTTAGCAAAACATTTCTTCAAATTCGAGACGTGGAAAGTGTTATGTACAGCCGCGAGTTGTTGAGGTAACTCAAGTCGGTAAGCTACTGGTCCGACACGATCAATAATCTTGAATGGTCCAATATACCTTGGATTTAATTTCCCTCGTTTACCAAATCGAACAACGCCTTTCCAAGGTGCAACTTTAAGCATGACCATCTCTCCAATTTCAAATTCTATATCTTTTCTTTTAATGTCAGCGTAGCTCTTTTGTCGACTTTGGGCGGTTTTCAACCGTTGTTGAATTTGGATGATCTTCTCGGTAGTTTCTTGTATAATCTCCGGACCCGTAATCTGTCTATCCCCCACTTCACACCAACAAATCGGAGACCTGCACTTTCTACCATAAAGTGCTTCAAACGGCGCCATCTCAATGCTTGAATGGTAGCTGTTGTTGTAGGAAAATTCTGCTAACGGTAGATGTCGATCCCAACTTTTCCGAAATCAATAACACATGCTCGTAGCATGTCTTCAAGCGTTTGTATCGTCCTTTCGCTCTGCCCATCAGTTTGTGGATGATAGGCAGTACTCATGTCTAGACGAGTTCCTAATGCTTGCTGTAATGTCTGCCAGAATCTTGAAATAAATCTGCCATCCCTATCAGAGATAATAGAGATTGGTATTCCATGTCTGGAGACGACTTCCTTCAAATACAGTCGTGCTAACTTCTCCATCTTGTCATCTTCTCTTATTGGTAGGAAGTGTGCGGATTTGGTGAGACGATCAACTATTACCCAAATAGTATCAAAACCACTTGCAGTCCTTGGCAATTTAGTGATGAAATCCATGGTAATGTTTTCCCATTTCCATTCCGGGATTTCGGGTTGTTGAAGTAGACCTGATGGTTTCTGATGCTCAGCTTTGACCTTAGAACACGTCAAACATTCTCCTACGTATTTAGCAACATCGGCCTTCATACCCGGCCACCAAAAATGTTTCTTGAGATCCTTGTACATCTTCCCCGTTCCAGGATGTATTGAGTATCTGGTTTTATGAGCTTCTCTAAGTACCATTTCTCTCATATCTCCAAATTTTGGTACCCAAATCCTTTCAGCCCTATACCGGGTTCCGTCTTCCCGAATATTAAGATGCTTCTCCGATCCTTTGGGTATTTCATCCTTTAAATTTCCCTCTTTTAAAACTCCTTGTTGTGCCTCCTTTATTTGAGTAGTAATGTTATTATGAATCGTTATATTCATAGATTTTACTCGAATGGGTTCTCTGTCCTTCCTGCTCAAGGCATCGGCTACCACATTTGCCTTCCCCGGGTGGTAATGAATCTCAAAGTCGTAATCATTCAATAATTCAATCCACCTACGCTGCCTCATATTCAGTTGTTTCTGATTAAATATGTGTTGAAGACTTTTGTGGTCGGTATATATAATACTTTTGACCCCATATAAGTAGTGCCTCCAAGTCTTTAATGCAAAAACAACTGCGCCTAATTCCAAATCATGCGTCGTATAATTTTGTTCGTGAATCTTCAATTGTCTAGACGCATAAGCAATCACCTTCGTTCGTTGCATTAATACACAACCGAGACCTTGCTTTGATGCATCACAATAAATCACAAAATCATCATTCCCTTCAGGCAATGACAATATAGGTGCCGTAGTTAGCTTTTTCTTCAATAACTGAAACGTTTTCTCTTGTTCATCATTCCATTCAAATTTCTTCCCTTTATGCGTTAATGCAGTCAAGGGTTTTGCTATTCTGGAAAAGTCTTGGATGAACCTTCTGTAGTAACCAGCTAGTCCTAAAAACTGGCGTATGTGTTTCGGAGTTTTCGGGGTTTCCCACTTTTCAACAGTTTCTATCTTTGCCGGATCCACCTTAATACCTTCTTTGTTCACTATGTGACCGAGGAATTGAACTTCTTCCAACCAAAATGCACACTTTGAAAACTTAGCGTACAATTCTTCCTTCCTCAATACTTCTAACACCTTTCTCAAATGTTCACCGTGTTCTTGGTCATTATTTGAGTAAATAAGTATGTCATCAATGAAAACAATGACAAACTTGTCAAGGTATGGTCCACACACTCGGTTCATAAGGTCCATGAACACAGCTGGTGCATTAGTTAAACCAAATGGCATGACCATAAACTCGTAATGACCGTAACGTGTTCTGAAAGCAGTCTTTGGAATATCATCTTCTTTCACCCGCATTTGATGATACCCGGAACGTAAGTCAATCTTTGAATAAACAGACGAGCCTTGTAGTTGATCAAATAAGTCATCGATTCTCGGTAGTGGGTAGCGGTTCTTGATGGTAAGTTTGTTCAACTCTCGGTAGTCGATACACAACCTGAATGTACCATCTTTCTTCTTGACAAACAAAACAGGAGCTCCCCACGGTGATGTGCTTGGTCGAATGAAACCACGCTCTAAAAGTTCTTGTAATTCGCTTTGCAGTTCTTTCATCTCGCTGGGTGTGAGTCTGTAAGGAGCACGAGCTATTGGTGCAGCTCCTGGTACAAGATCTATTTGAAATTCAACGGATCGATGTGGGGGTAATCCCGGTAATTCTTTCGGAAATACATCGGGAAATTCTTTTGCGACGGGAACATCATTGATGCTCTTGTCTTCAGTTTGTACTTTCTCGACGTGTGCTAGAACAGCATAGCAACATTTTCTTATTAGTTTTTGTGCCTTCAAATTACTAATAAGATGTAGCTTCGTGTTGCCCTTTTCTCCGTACACCATTAAGGGTTTTCCTTTTTCTCGTATAATGCGAATTGCATTTTTGTAACAAACGATCTCTGCTTTCACTTCTTTCAACCAGTCCATACCGATTATCACATCAAAACTCCCTAACTCTACTGGTATCAAATCAATCTTAAATGTTTCGCTAACCAGTTTAATTTCTCGATTCCGACATATATTATCTGCTGAAATTAATTTACCATTTGCTAATTCGAGTAAAAATTTACTATCCAAAGGCGTCAATGGGCAACTTAATTTAGCACAAAAATCTCTACTCATATAGCTTCTATCCGCACCCGAATCAAATAAAACGTAAGCAGATTTATTGTCAATAAGAAACGTACCCGTAACAAGCTCTGGGTCTTCCTGTGCCTCTGCCGCATTAATATTGAAAACTCTTCCGCGGCCTTGTCCATTCGTGTTCTCCTGGTTCGGGCAATTTCTAATAATGTGGCCCGGTTTTCCACATTTATAACAAACTACATTGGCATAACTTGCTCCGACACTACTTGCTCCGCCATTACTCGTTCCGACACCATTTGTTCCTTTCGTTCTGTTAACTCCTGGTCCGTAGACCTCACACTTCGCCGCGCTATGACCATTTCTTTTACACTTGTTGTAAAATTTGGTGCAGAACCCCGAGTGATACTTTTCACACCTTTGGCATAGCTGTTTCTGATTGTTGTTGTTATTGTGGTTATTATTGTTGTTGGGATGATTGTTGTAGTTGCTGTTGTTGTTGTTGTTGTTGTTGTTGGGCCGTTTGTTGTAGTTGCGATTGATGTTGCGATTGTTGGGATAATTGTTGCGATTGCTGTTGTTGTTGTATTGGTGATTCTTATCACCATTTTCCTCCCACTTTCTTTTGACTTGCTTCACATTGGCCTCTTCAGCAGTCTGTTCTTTAATTCTTTCTTCAATCTGGTTCACTAGTTTGTGAGCCATTCTACATGCCTATTGTATGGAGGCGGGCTCGTGTGAACTTATATCTTCTTGGATTCTTTCCGGTAATCCTTTCACAAACGCGTCGATCTTCTCTTCCTCATCTTCGAATGCTCCCGGACACAATAGGCACAATTCTGTGAATCGTCTTTCGTACGTGGTAATATCAAATCCTTGGGTTCGTAACCCTCTAAGTTCTGTCTTGAGCTTATTGACCTCGGTTCTAGGACGGTACTTCTCGCTCATCAAGTGCTTGAATGCTGACCACGGTAGTGCGTACGCATCGTCTTGTCCCACTTGCTCTAGATAGGTATTCCACCATGTTAACGCAGAACCTGTGAAGGTATGCGTAGCGTACTTCACTTTGTCCTCTTCAGTACACTTACTTATGGCAAACACCGATTCGACCTTCTCGGTCCACCGTTTCAATCCGATCGGTCCTTCGGTTCCATCAAATTCCAAAGGTTTGCAGGCAGTGAATTCTTTGTAGGTGCATCCTACACGATTTCCTGTACTGCTAGATCTAAGGTTATTGTTGGTATGTAGCGCAGCCTGTACTGCGGCTATGTTTGAAGCTAGAAAAGTACGGAATTCCTCTTCATTCATATTCACGGGGTGTCGAGTAGTCGGTGCCATTTCCTTCAAAATAGTCAAATGGAACAAGTTAATCATACAGAATATTAAGAGTAGCTAATAGTATTTCGTAGCATAATATGAACTCATTTATAAAAGCTTTTTCTTCATATTAGCGTTTTATAAGTTTAAATTCGGGTAGTACCTACCCATTAAGTTCATACTTAGTAGCTAATATACAATTCAACTACTACAATTCTATATGAAAAACTGATTATAATAATATTTCGCGTTCAAACTTTTACACAATATTTTACAAACTTACAATACCGCTTATTTTACATATAGCATGAAATATAACACACAATAAATTTGATACAAGATGGTTGTGAAGATAATTCTAGCTAGTACACAAGTCGTTCAGCAAAGGCAATAAAGACACGTAATTCATACGTCCAGAAACAAGTCATGCATTCTGGTTTTACTAGGATTACTTCCCATCCTTGGTCTTGTGGAACATAACCGTTATGGCCGTTGATAAGACAACGTGTTGTAACGTCGTCAAAGGGGCGAGGGTTACGTAATGTCCAACAGTCCCGTAACAATCTAAAAACCTCATTTCTTACCCCAATTACCGACTCCGTCACTTGTGGGAACGTTTTGTTTAATAGTTGTAGCCCGATGTTCTTGTTCTCACTTTGGTGAGAAGCGAACATTACTAATCCGTAAGCATAACATGCTTCTTTATGTTGCATGTTTGCCAATTTTTCTAAATCACGAAGTCCAATATTCGGATATATTGAGTCAAAATAATTTCTTAACCCATTGCGTAAAATAGCATTTGGGTTCCCCGCAATATATGCGTCAAAGTAAACACATCGTAACTTATGGATTTCCCAATGTGATATCCCCCATCTTTCGAACGAAAGCCTTTTATAAACCAAGGCATTCTTGGAACGTTCTTCGAATGTCTTACAAACTGATCTCGCCTTAAATAGTTGTGCCGAAGAATTCTGACCGACTCTAGACAAGATTTCATCAATCATGTCTCCGGGTAGGTCTCTTAAAATATTGGGTTGTCTATCCATTTTGTGTTTTTATACTGTAAAATAGACAAGAGTTAGATTAAAAAAAAATACTTATTAATACAAGCAATTTTTACATATATCATAAAGCATAAGCACACTATATTACATATATTACACCACACGAATACAACTATCTTATTCCGACTCGCTTGTTTCTTCTTCTTCTTCGGTTTTGGTTCGTTTTGCCAAGTTTCTAGGGATATATGATGTTCCCCTAATACGAGCCGTCGTAATCCACATTGGTTTAGAAAAACCTAGTGGTTTAGAGGTTCCCGGGTCATTGTTACAACTTAAGGACTTCGGGGGTTGACGATACATATAAAGTTCATCGGGGTTGGAATTAGATTTCTCTATTTTTATGCCCTTTCCCTTATTATTTTATTTTGCCTTTTTAAATTCAGTTGGGGTAATTTCTATAACATCATCGGAATTCTCGTCGGAATCCGATTCATCGGAGAATTGGTAATCCTCCCAATATTTTGCTTCCTTGCCGGAAACACCATTGACCATAATTAACCTTGGTCGGTTGGTTGAGGATTTTCTTTTACTTAACCGTTTTATTATTTCCCCCACCGGTTCTATTTCTTCATCCGGTTCCGATTCTTCTTCCGGTTCCGACTCTTCTTCCGGTTCCGACTCTTCTTCCGGTTCCTCTTCGGGAACTTGTGAATCAGTCCACGAATCATTCCAATTTACATTTGACTCTTCATTATTATTAGGTGAGTCAATGGGACTTGTTCTAGAGGTAGACATCTATCACATAATATCAAACGCGTTAAGAGATTAATATATCACATAATATTCACATGTTAAAAATATATAGTTTCCAACAAAATTTGTTAAGCAATCATTTTTCAAGTAAACACGGTCGAAGTCCAGACTCACTAATGCATCCTAACAAACTCGATAAGACACACTAATGCAAAATTCTGGTTCTCTAAGACCAACGCTCTGATACCAACTGAAATGTCCCGTTCTTATTGATTAAAAACGTTCCATATTAATTAATTTCGTTGCGAGGTTTTGACCTCTATATGAGACGTTTTTCAAAGACTGCATTCATTTTAAAACAAACCATAACCTTTATTTCATCGATAAAGGTTTAAAAAGCTTTACGTAGATTATCAAATAATGATAATCTAAAATATCCTGTTTACACACGACCATTACATAATGGTTTACAATACAAATATGTTACAACAAAATAAGTTTCTTGAATGCAGTTTTTACACAATATCATACAAGCATGGACTCCAAATCTCGTCCTTATTTAAGTATGCGACAGCGAAAGCTCTTAATAATTACCTGAGAATAAACATGCTTAAAACGTCAACAAAAATGTTGGTGAGTTATAGGTTTAACCTATATATATCAAATCATAATTATAGACCACAAGATTTCATATTTCAATACACATCCCATACATAGAGATAAAAATCATTCATATGGTGAACACCTGGTAACCGACATTAACAAGATGCATATATTTAAGAATATCCCCATCATTCCGGGACACCCTTCGGATATGATATAAATTTCGAAGTACTAAAGCATCCGGTACTTTGGATGGGGTTTGTTAAGCCCAATAGATCTATCTTTAGGATTCGCGTCAATTAGGGTGTCTGTTCCCTAATTCTTAGATTACCAGACTTAATAAAAAGGGGCATATTCGATTTCGATAATTCAACCATAGAATGTAGTTTCACGTACTTGTGTCTATTTTGTAAATCATTTATAAAACCTGCATGTATTCTCATCCCAAAAATATTAGATTTTAAAAGTGGGACTATAACTCACTTTCACAGATTTTTACTTCGTCGGGAAGTAAGACTTGGCCACTGGTTGATTCACGAACCTATAACAATATATACATGTATATCAAAGTATGTTCAAAATATATTTACAACACTTTTAATATATTTTGATGTTTTAAGTTTATTAAGTCAGCTGTCCTCGTTAATAACCTACAACTAGTTGTCCACAGTTAGATGTACAGAAATAAATCGATAAATATTATCTTGAATCAATCCACGACCCAGTGTATACGTATCTCAGTATTGATCACAACTCAAACTATATATATTTTGGAATCAACCTCAACCCTGTATAGCTAACTCCAACATTCACATATAGAGTGTCTATGGTTGTTCCGAAATATATATAGATGTGTCGACATGATAGGTCGAAACATTGTATACGTGTCTATGGTATCTCAAGATTACATAATATACAATACAAGTTGATTAAGTTATGGTTGGAATAGATTTGTTACCAATTTTCACGTAGCTAAAATGAGAAAAATTATCCAATCTTGTTTTACCCATAACTTCTTCATTTTAAATCCGTTTTGAGTGAATCAAATTGCTATGGTTTCATATTGAACTCTATTTTATGAATCTAAACAGAAAACGTATAGGTTTATAGTCAGAAAAATAAGTTACAAGTCGTTTTTGTAAAGGTAGTCATTTCAGTCGAAAGAACGACGTCTAGATGACCATTTTAGAAAACATACTTCCACTTTGAGTTTAACCATAATTTTTGGATATAGTTTCATGTTCATAATAAAAATCATTTTCTCAGAATAACAACTTTTAAATCAAAATTTATCATAGTTTTTAATTAACTAACCCAAAACAGCCCGCGGTGTTACTACGACGGCGTAAATCCGGTTTTACGGTGTTTTTCGTGTTTCCAGGTTTTAAATCATTAAGTTAGCATATCATATAGATATAGAACATGTGTTTAGTTGATTTTAAAAGTCAAGTTAGAAGGATTAACTTTTGTTTGCGAACAAGTTTAGAATTAACTAAACTATGTTCTAGTGATTACAAGTTTAAACCTTAGAATAAGATAGCTTTATATGTATGAATCGAATGATGTTATGAACATCATTACTACCTTAAGTTCCTTGGATAAACCTACTGGAAAAGAGAAAAATGGATCTAGCTTCAACGGATCCTTGGATGGCTCGAAGTTCTTGAAGCAGAATCATGACACGAAAACAAGTTCAAGTAAGATCATCACTTGAAATAAGATTGTTATAGTTATAGAAATTGAACCAAAGTTTGAATATGATTATTACCTTGTATTAGAATGATAACCTACTGTAAGAAACAAAGATTTCTTGAGGTTGGATGATCACCTTACAAGATTGGAAGTGAGCTAGCAAACTTGAAAGTATTCTTGATTTTATGAAACTAGAACTTTTGGAATTTATGAAGAACACTTAGAACTTGAAGATAGAAGTTGAGAGAGATCAATTAGATGAAGAAAATTGAAGAATGAAAGTGTTTGTAGGTGTTTTTGGTCGTTGGTGTATGGATTAGATATAAAGGATATGTTATTTTGTTTTCATGTAAATAAGTCATGAATGATTACTCATATTTTTGTAATTTTATGAGATATTTCATGCTAGTTGCCAAATGATGGTTCCCACATGTGTTAGGTGACTCACATGGGCTGCTAAGAGCTGATCATTGGAGTGTATATACCAATAGTACATACATCTAAAAGCTGTGTATTGTACGAGTACGAATACGGGTGCATACGAGTAGAATTGTTGATGAAACTGAACGAGGATGTAATTGTAAGCATTTTTGTTAAGTAGAAGTATTTTGATAAGTGTCTTGAAGTCTTTAAAAAGTGTATGAATACATATTAAAACACTACATGTATATACATTTTAACTGAGTCGTTAAGTCATCGTTAGTCGTTACATGTAAATGTTGTTTTGAAACCTTTAGGTTAACGATCTTGTTAAATGTTGTTAACCCAATGTTTATAATATCAAAAGAGATTTTAAATTATTATATTATCATGATATTATGATGTACGAATATCTCTTAATATGATATATATACATTAAATGTCGTTACAACGATAATCGTTACATATATGTCTCGTTTCAAAATCATTAAGTTAGTAGTCTTGTTTTTACATATGTAGTTCATTGTTAATATAATTAATGATATGTTTACTTATCATAATATCATGTTAACTATATATATAACCATATATATGTCATCATATAGTTTTTACAAGTTTTAACGTTCGTGAATCACCGGTCAACTTGGGTGGTCAATTGTCTATATGAAACCTATTTCAATTAATCAAGTCTTAACAAGTTTGATTGCTTAACATGTTGGAAACACTTAATCATGTAAATATCAATCTCAATTAATATATATAAACATGGAAAAGTTCGGGTCACTACAGTATTTGGCAAGCAATTGAGTGGACGTGCGGATATTTGATATGGAAGAATCGAAATCAAAAAGTTTTTTCGAATTCATCATGGAGCGGTCCTACGGGTTTAATGGAAATGCACCTCAAGTCTTTTGAATGAATTTCTAACCGCATGAAGAATAGAAGATTAGATTGGCTATGTTGGATCTCGAATTCATGGTCTTGTCTTGTGTAGCGTAACATTTTTGTAGTTGCTTCCTCCGCAACTTTGTTGTAATCGAGTTTCGTGTTTTGTGTGTTTCATTGTTTCGCTTTCTTTGTCGGTCTCATATCATTGTACGAGTTTCCCCTCCTTAGTGGGTTTGCGCTAATTTATTCTTGCTTTTCGAAAAGAAAAAAAAACTTTGGTGGGTACATATAAGCGGGAACATAAAACAATAACATGTACAAATAAATAATTATATATTATATACCCATATCTAATAGACAAAATGAAATGAATAGTACTATTCCTTTTTTCACTTTTCGCAAACTTAACCTCCCAACTTCTATTAAAATACAAATCGACCCCCACTTTATACTCTTAGTATAATACAAAACTTAACCCCCTAACTTTTATTAAAACACAAATCGAACCCCCACTCCCCACTTTACTAACTTTTTTTTTTTTTTACTAATATTCAATTTTCACAAACTTAACCCCCTAACTTTTATTAAAATACAAATCAAACTCCCACTTTATACATGTATTTTTTTCAAATTTCACAACTTAACCCCCTAACTTTTATTAAAATACAAATCGAACCCCCACTTTACTAACTTTTTTTTAAATAAAACCCGAACGCTAAAAGAAGCAACTTTCACAAAAGGAACAACACTTCAATGTTAGATGTCGAAAAAAATTCTTTTTTATAAAATAGATCAAGACTTTTTTTAACTCGCATTCAAAACGGAGCCCCCGACGCGAAGCGAGGCTCCACAACTAGTTACCTCTAAAATACAAAGTATTTATTGTTTAGAAAAGCAAGAAATGTGACATTTATCAACATAACTAATAGACAAAACACTATTATACTATTCATCAATAGTATTAGGGGTATTTTTGTAATTTTGCTTTTTTTTTTTTTTTTTTTTTGTTAATTGTCTTTTCCTTTCTCTTCCTCTGTATTCTTTTGGATTCACATCCACCTCTTCCGAGGTTCCAACAGCTCCATTTATTCTATTCTCTTCCCATCGCCTCAAATTCTTTCAACCGATGCTTAACCTTCGAACCCTAATTTCAACCTACCGACCTTTTCTGCTCTCCCATGGCTGATTTTCTACTCCAAAGCGATCTTTTCAAACCCTAATTTTCTACTCCACAGCGACTCCTTTTACCATTTTTCTACTTCAAGCGATTTTTGTCTGCTTCCTGCGGTAATCTCTTCATTCATTCTAGCAATTATAGTATTTTTTCCTGTTAAATCTACAAATTAAACAATGGATTTTGCCATTTTAGGTTTTATTTTTGCTTTAATTTCAAATGAATCGATTGCACCTATGTTCTAATGCATTGATTGCATCTATGTTCCAATGAATCGATTGCACCAGAGTTAGAATCAACGACTTCACCGTCAATTGAAGGAGTTGGTTGCTGAATGTAACCACCATCGCCATCGTTATCTCTGATTTTGTTATCGTAAGGTAAGTTTTCCCTTTTAGTTTGCGTATTTGTGAATGGATTCTCACTCTTAGTTTTCGTTTGTAGTTTATGATCCTTGCTAATTGATAGTGGTAAGTGGCTATTTTGTGTTTCATGTTTGTCCTAATGTACTTTTTTTTTGGCAGAAAATTTGAACTACGTGGGCCACAACTAACAATTTTAAGGGTTTGTACGTATGTGTCTGTTAATTATAGCTATGAATGTTGATAACTTTATTGTTGTTTGTCTGATAGTTAGTCATATGAGTGTTGATATTCAATGCCTGTGTATGTCTGTTAATTTTAGCTAATATATGTTAATGTCTTTGCAGTTTGCACACCCACTGAAGAATTCTACCACTCAATCTTGCCCCGTGCTCATTGCTTTCCGAAGCCTTTTTTTTTTATTACTTACTGCATGTTTTAATCCTTTTATCGGTTTTTAGATATAAGCAATTTTATATAAATAATAGATAATCAAAAACCAAAAAGCACTTCATGTTTTGTGTATATTGTTTGTTATTTTCTCAATTTAGGTCTACTAGCATGTAACTATATGAGAATGTACTAATTTGGGTTTTAAGATTCGGGTTTACTACAATGAAATATGAAAACCCAAACCTACGAGTTATGTTTTCGACCTGAAAAGAGAGGGTTTTTCGTTGGTTTGTTTGTTTTAGTTGATGTACACAATCAGTGTTTTTGAAAAACAAATATCGACTTTTTCATTTTGTTTTATGCAGGAAGCAAAAATTCATGCATGTGTGAATCTGAAAAAAGCTTGGCAGAAGCTCAATCAAGAAAGCTTGAGGTAAAAAGCCACAGTCGTTTTTTTTTGTATTGTTGTGAAGTACCAAAGTAATTAACAAAAGTTTCCACCTAACTATGCAGCTCCTTAGGGATAACCTCACTTTCTGCCATTCTTCTTTTTCAAAGGTAGTAAATGATAATGGCAGGTATTTTGTTAAAAATAACATTCTTTATTTTAGTGATAATTTCTTTTGTACCATTTATGCAGGATTTTAAAATTTTTGGGTACATTGTATTCAAAGTCCTTCGAACTGCAATGTTTTATGTGAGTGAGCTAACGCTACTATGATGTGCAGGAGATTTTAACATGGTACCTGATAGGCATCTTGGAGCTGCTCAAATTGATGGACTGCATTTTGACCTTATACCTAAGTAAGAAATGCATATGATCTTTGTGTAATTGAATACTTGGGGATTTATATGTATAATTGATTTTTTGGCTGAGGTTAGGAAGGGAGAAGAAAAAAAAGTTGCTGAAGAAATATCAAAATTTTTACCCATTTAGCAAACTTAGTTAGTTTACAATTATTTGTCAAGGTTTTTTTTTTTGACAATTTTTGTGTCATGGAATACTGGTCTCCTACAGTATTTTGGCAAGTTTTTTTTAACAATTTGTCAATGTTATTTCCGTTGCACCTGCTCTTAGACATAGTAGTGATGTTCTCATTAAAATGTTTTATAATTTTTCATATCAGTTTAGTTGGTTTAGTTTAATAGATAGTGAAAGGTTACTCTTTGACTAAACCTGGGCGATACTTTAAAGATGGATAAAGTGTTGTTTATGTTATAATGTATATGATTGTGGTCCTTTGGAATTTAAAGTTGTGTTTGGTTTTTTTGTTGCGATTAGGTGAAGGAGACTGTCGTTGTGGGAGATTTCATTATCGACTATTACTTCCTGTAAGCCGTGTGCTGAAAGACGCTTTGGTACAACCTCAGGTAAAACCCTCAGTATATATGGAAATATATGTGCAAAGAGAAATGAGAATTGAGGTATAGAATATATAGATAACATGAAGCATATAGATATGTAGTTGATGCGGATAATGAACAAGAATAAGGTATAGAATTTATAAAAACATGAACTATAGATCTATGGTTAATATGGAAAGTGTGTGACTCGAGACAGTAAAAATTAGAATACTAAAAGACAAGTATAGATAGGCATGTAAATGGTCATAAATTTGAATATACCAATGACTAACATAACTGCATTTGGTAGATATAGTTCTCTTTTTTTTCATTTTGTAATCCCCGAAGTATAAGTTGTTGTATATATGATGCATATATGTTTTTGTCATAGTGCCTGAGTGAACACATGTTAATGGAATGACTTAATTGTACCTGTATTATTTTTAGTGATGGTAGACATAACCTGAATATGATCTGTATTATTTTTAGTGGTGGTAGAGATAACCTGAATATGATATATTGTAAAAATTTTGTGTCTATAATCTACATGTTCATGATTTTTTGTTATTTAGCCAAAAGGCAGGTTAAAAAAAAGGTTACTTTCTTTAATGTATATTGTATGAGATCATGTTTCTTTCGGTTGATTATGAAGGGTGTGGGTGCACCTCCGGTTTTGCAGGTAGTAAATATGGTCATGGACCCATCACCAGATTGATCATCGACCAGTTAAGGTACTCGAATTTCACAAGATTGGAACGTTGTCCGCTGTTGCTGATATTCTCCGTTCCCAAGAGTCGTTATTACCCTCTGATGTTATAGCAACAAGTTTTCGTTAAAGGTGATTTAAGCATTACATCTTGAAACTTTATTTATTGTTCTTCAATTCATTTTTGGCGGTGTGTGTTTATTTTCCAATCCGCTAATTCAATTCAATTTGAACTGAACATAAAGTAAAAAAACCATTGGTTTCTATTGTTTGATGCACAAATATTTGTAAATTTATTTACTGATGCAAGCTGCATCGCCCGAGTACGTGCAGTTCTAATTCCTAGAGCATAACACAACGTATGTAAAGGAGCCTAAGGATTTGTTCATGTACCGCAAGTATAATTTCTTGAACATAACTATAGTTCTCTTCGTTTACTATGTTTGTGGAAGTTTCTAACTTTATTTATGTAAATTGTAGTTGTGATGTTATTTTCTGTACACTGTTATTTGCTTACAGTTGAACAAATATCTAATGAGTTTGCTTTTACTTGCTATAGTATATGATGAAGCACGCACTGTTTATCCTATGTACCCATAATACATGTAATCATGATTGCAATAGCATCAGCTACATACATTTGGTGGAGTAACTACTTTATTGACTTGGATTTGAAATGTTAAATGATTTGTACATACATCTTATTCTAACGGCCGATTTGACTTGAATTACATTAATAAATAGTACAATTACCAAAAATCTTAACGAAAACATGTATATAAATATTCGATGCCCTAATGATTTGAATATTTGATCTATATAATATCAGCTAACTTCTAATGCTTGACGTATGTTATTAATTCAGTATGTAATGTATTCTGTGTTATTACAGTGAGTCCTACTAATCAATTTGTAAAATTAAACGTTCGCTATAATCGAAACCCTACTATCTTTTCACAGACCCGGCGTTGTCATTATAACAATCTTAATTAGTATTTGTACATACAATGCTTCTATATCTAGCCACAACATAACAAAACAATAGACAATACACCGACAATCAACATAACCGAAGCAACGCGAGGAAGGCTAACTAGTTTACACTAATACCAACATGGTGGGAGCGCTACAGCTCTTCTTTGTCCTTCTAAAATTTCGTCTTTTTTATATGGTTCACATTTTTCTATCATATGTATGCTTTTGGCAAAAGAAAGAAAAAAGTATCATTGAAATGAGAAATATTCATTTGAATCCATAAATTAAGTTGAGATTAATGAGAGCGCGATATGTGGCGTGAAAATCACATGTGATTGGGAAAAAAAAATGTCAAAAATTTTTTTACGAAAAAAAAAAATTTCGAATTTTTTTTTCGAAATTTTTTTTTTCAAAATTTTTTTTACAATCACCCGTGATTTATTTGCACAATCACATGTGATTAAATTGTACAATCACATGTTATTGGATTTGACATGCATAATCACATGTGATTGTAAAAAAAATTAAAAAAAATAATAATTTTGAAAAAAAAAAATTTCGAAATTTTTATTTTTTAATTTTTTTTCCCAATCACATGTGATTTTCGCGCCACATGTCACGCTCTCATTGGTCTCTTGGATTTCAAGCAAGTTAATGGATGTAAAGGATTACAACTCTCGTTGAAACATCTAAAAATTTAATAGAGATACAAATTCAAATGAAGATTTGATGTCAAATAGCTACTTTAATTAGTAAAACTAATTCAAAGGGACTAATAACTAGGGGAGGTTAAAAGAAGACTATAGTTGAATTCAAAGGTACCTTTCGCACATTGCGTTGCGAGATAGTGGAATGAGGTTTTACCGCCTATGCTCTCGGATTAGATCGGGTTTCCTCTTTGGCAGTAGTTGAGAGTGGATTATGCAACTATGAAAAATAAACGTATATGTGATTAAGTCACCCATGAGCAGGGGCGACTCTATGTTATGTCCCGTGGGGTCACAGGACACCGCTAGTTCGAAAATTTTTGGTAGAAAATATCATTTGAATTGTATAGGACACCACTAAATTTAAGTGTAGGACCCCATATATTTTTTGAATTTATTTATTTTTCTTTTAAGATGTATAGGACACGACTAAATTTAACTGCTCGGACACTATATATTTTTCGAATTTGTAGTTTTTTTGAAGATAAACAACCACAAAAATGGTATTCAAATATAATTAGTATTGAAAAAAAAAAAATTTGGAACCCCATTAGGTTCTCATCCTAGAACCGCCACTGCCCGTGAGTGATCCGTGGTGTTCAAAAATAAATAAATAAATAAATAAAATAGTATCAAACTAATCGTAACTTTTCTGAACTAAAGGACTATAAGTGAAAATTCTAAATCATCGAAAGACCGTTGGTTTTTATCATATATCGTTTGAGAGGTGCGGTTAACGCGCTCAGCTTTAATTCCGATCACCCAAAAAAATTGTTCATTAACTTCATTTCACAATTTCATGTCCTCAACAAAGAAATCAACAAATAACGATATCATAATTTCGAGTGTTTAATAAGCTTTTGATTTTATCAAATTAATATCATTTCATCTAATAATCTCGATGGCTTCGATTGAGGGGAACACCGGTAGTTGTAGAAAACTGGGTGGAATATCGGATGTTCTTGCGATCGCTTCAGATCTAGGTTACTCACGGTTTCGTCCTCGTCCCTCTCAGGTACATTTGTTTTCTCTAATTCTTATTTTTAATTAATTGATTTGGCATGTGATGTTAATATCTTGTATTGTAAAAGGAATTTAGAATCAAACTTTTAATAGTGGTGAATACTTTATTACATACTGAAGTTCACACCAGTTATTGAATATAATTAAGTAACTCGCTGTAAATTAAAGTATTTGTTATCACTGGTCACATGTTCGAAACTTGAAATAGCAGTATGCTTGCATTAGACGTTTACAAAATTTGTTTTTCTGTTTTGTAATTAGGAGGACCTGCAAAATGGTGATGAACTAGTGAAAGTACTGCACGAGCTTATCGTGGTACAAAGAAAAGTTGCAAATCTTCATGTGGAACTTCGAGGTCGGAAGGTGAATTTATTGTGTCAATTTTTTTTTTTGTTATTATTAAAATGTTTTTTGTGCTACTTTGTTCTTTTTAACGGCGGTTAGGAGTTATTGATGCGGTTCGAACGTGATGTCGGAACCCACTCACCAGATCATTTCCCGTGTACTTATTTTCCCGCACTCATTTTGAGTATTGAAAAACTTAGTTAATCGCTTCATACTTATGAAGTCATGTAGTTATTGAGGATTCTAATCGTATATTTCGGTTCATAATCTACTGAACATAGTCACATACTATGCTTGACAAATAAGTTCTTTTTTAATTTTTTTAATGGAATTTTTTGTTTCAGGAAGATATGAAAGTCGCACACTTGACACATGTGAGTGAGATGGAAAAAAAGATTGAAATGTTAGCAAGGATCATTAGCATACTGAAAGGTTTTATCCAGAATAAGGTAATGCTGTTAGAATTAGTTGAATTGAAATTTAGAATTCATAATAAAGATATGAATGTTGTTACTGACTTACAGGATCGTATTATAGCTCGTCTTCAACAGCCATTTCCATTAGAATTCATTCCTGTCGAAGCCGAATATCAGGTTAGCTCTAGATCTCTAGTGATACGTGAGTCATATATTTAGGTTTTTTAACTAGTGTACCTGTTACAAGTTTATTTAACAAAATGTGTTGATTACCCAAAATACTTTGAAAATTAGTAGAGTTAAAGTTCACATATTCGAGATATATAAGATCCTATGTTGATTTTTTCTGTATAAATGTTCGACATCAGTTTTGAACCATTTACTTATCAATGGGCCGATTCTGGTTATATTACATCTCTAACGGGTCAACTGTCAAGCGGGTTAAATAAATCTTAGAAAGAAAGTGGTCAAATGGGTTCAACATATGTCATTTCTCTAACGATATCATTTGTGTATCCAAATCTGTAATAGTGGATATATGTATCTTGGTCAAACCCAACTCGACCATCTATGAGGTATTGAGGTAACCATTTTGACCCTTTAGCTAGCATGCCCATTTTAGCCACCTAACTTCCAAGATTATTGAAGTTTATGCTAACAAATTATTTCATTTTGGGTGTTTTTCCTTGAGATAAAACAGAAAGAATTTTCAGAACTATTAATGCATGCTGCTAGCGATTATGGCACTCTTGCAGCGTCAGTATCTGATCTCCACTGGACCCACAACTTTAAGGAACCGCCTTCAATATGGGCAGTACGTTTACAGAAACTGAAATTCTCCCTTTTTTTTTTAACTTTAAAAGAATATGATTTTACTATAATTTTATTCTTTGTGTTATGAGCAGGAGATGCTTCGTCCAATCTCTGTAGCGTTGGTTTCATGTACCAGATACTTCGAAGCAATGTCAGCCATGAGAGAATCTTTCACGAACCTCCAAAAGGCTAGGCTGATTCCTTCACAATCACTGAGTAAAGATCCTTCTAGAAGAACTTCACCATCAGGTTCTGAATGTATGACTCCACATTCATTGGGACATGTATCGAGCTCTGATGATTTGGACCCACCAAGTCCAAAAATAGGAGACGAGAAGCAAGAAGGGGAAGATGAAACTAATTTTGAGGTGGAAAACTAGGCGGTTGGTAAGTGAAATACAGTTTTGTAACGATTCTATTGCAGATCACTACTGTTGCTGTTCAACAATATGATTATGTAACTAGTATATGTGACATTTTTAGCGAAAATAATGTGTTAATGACGTAACAGGTCACATATCGTATCTTACAGATTAACATATAAAAGCAAAGCGAGTACATTTCCTCCATTTTAAAGATCAACAGATTCATGTAACATCTCTTCAAGCCTTTCTAACAAAAATACAAAGTATAAGTACTTCTTTGCTAAGGAAATAATGCTAAATATTAATAAGCTAAGTATAAATCTATGGCGCTATATCATGTTCGTGTCCCAACTCGATCATGACCCATCATCGACGAATAGGTGAAATTTAGGGTAACGTTCATTTGTCAACGCTATCATCAAATGATGTATCCTTGATAATTTTTTGGAACAAAATCAAGCGCAATATTGTAATTTGTACCCTCTACGATTTGACAATCAAAGTCATCATCATCAATCTTTAACCATGTTTGTGCATCATCGTTCGGTACATATCTTTGATTTTGAGTACCATCAAACTCTTGTTCATAAAATTCCATATGAAATCCAAATTCCTTGCACATCAACTCTTCTCCAATCCAATCAGCACCGAGATATACCTCCTTCAAATCATAACTTGATGGAAATATTCGTTGTTTGTTGGTAGTTAGATTGATGCTGTCTAGTTTCACAAGCTTATCGTTGACCACAAATGCAACTTGATCATGTTCTGCAAATCGAACTTTTTTACTGCTCTTATTCTTCTTGCTGCTACTGCTTTTAGTACTGTAAACTTCAGGTCTTTTTGACTTACGTTCATCTCCATTGATGGTAACAAAAGTAAGCTTCTCAACTAGGATTGAGAATACAAAAGTAGCAAAAGCAGCCATGAAAAGAAGTTGTACTATCTCCATTTTTTATTACCACTTTTTCTTTTGTGTTAGTAGAATGATATTATTTGAAAAAATAGAGTATATATAGATAGAGGGGAAAGAGTTCAAATGAGCATTTTAAAATTGGATGTTGGTTGAGAAAGCAAAGAGCCAAGTGCCAAGCATATATATATTCTATGTATTGTCATAAGAATCAAAACAAGAATATTGAGGTTATTTTAAACACATCTTAAATCTTTCTAGTTTATTTATATCATCAAAAATAGTAATTAACCATCCCAAATTCCAAAATCCCAATATAGCCTAGTTGGGGCGATAATAACTTCACAAAAGTTCTCATGTTTGTTTATATATATTGAGGTGACCAGTAAAAAAGTTGAAAATGATCACCAAATTAGTTCGCGATTAGACTATAGTTCGCGATTAGACTATGTACGTCTGGGTAAATATAATTGTTTTTAATAAAAAAAATATAGAGAGAGATGGAGATTATAACATCATTTGAACACATATTACGCTAGTGATATTAAGACTTTTTGACTCGTGTAAAAATAATCTAAAATACAGAACATGTCTTAAACAAAGGTTATAGACTTGCAGCTTACAAAAATAACCAGACGAAACATAATCTACTATTGTTTACTTGTTTTAGTTTACTTACTGTAACATATAACATGCGTTTGTATGGACTTTACTATGTTTGCCTTTTGTTTCATGCGAGTGTTTTTACTTAGTTGGATATTATATCTAATGTTACTATCAACAAGCATATATATTAAAACTTGCCGAATGTCACTACTCACTAGATGGAAAGCAATAGTTTAAACTTTCACTTGTTTCCTGGTAGTTGCATATAGTTTTTTGCCTTTCGTAAGTAAGATATTATAAGATCCACTAAATGTCAATTTGTTATAGAAAAATAGCTTAGTAAAATCAGCTAAACTCATACTCATCCAAGACTCCTCATTTTATTAAAAAATAAAATATAAAGATGCTTATACTATTGACGTAGTGTGCACACCATAACAAAAAATCTATACAACCGCTTATATACAAGCCTACAAGGTCACACACAATGGACACTTAGATATCCGACTATATGTATATATTGTATATACATACTAGTTTTGTGAGCGCGTGCGTTGCACGACATTTATATATATTAGTAGTCGATAACGTTAATATTGATAGTTATCAAATGTATAATACAATTACAATAAGAATTCCTTTATTAAATATAACATTTGTATCGAAAACATTAGTATTGAATACTAACACATAGATTATGAGCCCGTAAGTTGGAATCATATTAACTTCAAATGACAAATAATCGATAAACATCAAACATTAGCCGATGGTCTCGACCTACGCATAAGTGTTTACCCGATGGTCAAGTCCATCGGCCGAAGGAAACTCACTAACGGCCGGAGGTCTAGAACCATCGGTCGAGGGTCTTATATGAAATTTCAAAACTTGAATTTTTAGTAAATATCCATTTTATTCACCTAAATTTTTAGTAAACTTCAAATGAGCTACCACCTAAAGGTGAGAATTCTAAACCTAGCAGTGTGCCAAAATATGTTCCCCAAACCGTAGACAGAATGTGAAGCAACATGTATCATCACCCCCACCAACCAAAAAGCATACCACTCCACCTAGGAGACATTTTTCACCTCCTAGAAATCAATATGATAATCCTACTTGTTTTGTTGAAATTAAATGTTTAATTGTTGGATGTCGGGACACCGGGTTGCTAATTGCAAAACCTCTAATTGAACACCACATAAGAAGATTAATCTGAGTCCTAAATGTACTTTTAACAGGAAATCATCTTCACCTGTGTCAAAAACACCTTCTGTAAAATCAAATGATAGTAAAGGTTTCCAAACTAACGATTATTACAGGAAACCATTACCTAAAAACACTGTTTGAAGAAGAAAGTCAGAGGGAAAGGGTGTTCAGAACTCTGAAGGTCCATCTGGATCTAAAGGTCAATGGGTAGAATTGTTAGTAGTTGGTGTTGATGGGAAACCCACTGCCATTAGGGCATAGGTTGCCCTCTCGAACCAATCTCCTAATGTTTTTGTGCAGGTCGCCTACAATCCACGCTGTAGTACATGTATTGTTGATAGTGGGGCGTCCAGGCACATGACAGGGAACTTGTGTTTACTTTCTAATGTCAAGGTAGTAGATGGTGGACCGGTTTCTTTTGAAGGAGATGAGGGTGACTATATTACTTCGCAGGGTGTGATCGCCAATGAAAATGTCGGCTTTGATAAGGTTAATTTTGTTAAGCAGATGTCGAACAATCTGCTTTCTGTTTCACAGGTTGCTGACAAAAAGTACACAGTTGTTTTTGATGATAAATTGTGTTATATCTTGAGAAAAGAATTTATGATGCCGGAAGACATGATTCTAATGACCGCTCCGAGGTGCAAAGATTTATATATTCTTGATATGAGAAAGGCTCATGTGAAAGCTGCTACAAGTCGTCAGGCCTTTGTATCGAAAGCTACTGAACAAAGAAAGGGAAACAAACAAAGAAATCTCATGCATCCAAGAAGCATCATTCCATAGATGTTCCTCTAAAGTTACTCCATATGGATCTTTTCGGTCCTATTAATCGCAAGACTATCTCTGGGGATTCTTATTGCTTGGTTGTTACAGATGAATATTCTCGTGTATCTTGGGTTGTTATGTTGAAGCATAAGTCTGATACTTTTGAACACATCAGACGTTTGGTTTTGAAGCTAGAAAGTTTATACAAGTTGAAGGTGAGAATGATTCGTACCGATAATGGTACCGAATTCAAGAATCAACAGATGTAGAGTTTTTGCAATGAAAAGGGTATACAACAGCAGTTCAGTCCGACATAAACTCCACAGTCAAATGGTGTTGCAGAAAGAAAAAACAGAACACTGATTGAAGTTGCAAGAACCATGTTAGCTGACCCATGTTTACCCATTACTTTCTAGGGTGAAGCTGTGAGTACAGCTTGTTATGTGATGAATCGAGTGCTGGTAATTAAAGGACATGGGAAGACGTGTTATGAACTGCTGCATAAGAAAAAGCCTAATATCAAACATCTAGAACTGGAGATTACGTGCACCATCATATTTGACGGGTTTTCTAATAGCCGTACAACGCACGGGCTCAAATGGAACTCCTCAGGTGTGAGCTTGAAAGAATGACTTGACTATTTTTAGACCAACTGTCTTTGCTGGTAGTACTATGTACAATTTCAAATCCAATTATTTTTTATTTGTTTAGCTTGCTTAATATGTTTTTAGAATTCAAATGAAATAGTCATTATTTGATTAGTATGTTAGTGTAATATTAAATGAATTATTAAAGTTTGATCAAGTTAATTAATATTGTACAGTTTTTTACCTACACGCACGAGCTATAAAACCTAGTATATTATATATATAAGAATAATAATATCATTCTCACTAATTTATGGATATGAAGTTACAAGTTTTACTTTGGCTCATTATAACATGTCCTACATAAATTTTTTCCCCTCAAAATCAATATTAAACAAAATTAACCATGACACGTAATTTCCAAGTTATTATATAGAGAATGCGATTTTGGTTCCCCAGTAAAAGAATGTGAAGATGCATGCACTTATTTAGTTAAAAGGAAAAACGGAGTTAAAAAAGAACGCGATAATTTAGTTAGTTATTATATAGAGAATGCGATTTTGGTTCCCCAGTAAAAGAATGTGAAGATGCATGCACTTATTTAGTTAAAAGGAAAAACGGAGTTAAAAAAGAACGCGATAATTTAGTTAAAGAGAATGCACGTTCTTAACCCTCTGAATAGCTTGTTTAATCTTACTAGATGGTTCATCCTTCAAATAGTGAGCATTCTCTTTGACGTATTTATCTGGCATGCTCGGTTCCCCAATAAAAGCACGGAAAGATTCTACAATACAAAACTTGAGAGTTTCAGATTCCCATCTTCCTTCCAAGAAGAACACGCATTGACCACCACATAAATCTTTTGAAAGCTGTTTAATGCCATCAGCTAGCATGTAACACGCTCTGGTTGTCATCTGCCATTCACTTGATAGGCACTCCCTTAAATGTCCAGTGTATCTGAACAAACATAATGAAGGGGATATATATATATATATATATATATATATATATATATATATATATATATATATATATATATATATATAGAGAGATTGATTTAATCAAGAGAGAAAAACTTTGTGGGGGAATTGGGGGGAAGTAATTTTTTTTTTTTCGTTTTTTTCGAATTTTTTTTTTCAGACATCAAGATCACATGAAAATATGAACATTCAAAAAGACACTTTGTGATGAATGTTATTATTTTGGCGGTAAAACGCTCGAAGAAAAAAATGAAAACATTCAATGCATTGAATGTTTTGATTCTGAGTTTTTTTTAAGGGTTTAGAAATTAGGGTTTTGGGTTTAGATTGAATATTTTAACACGAACGGTTTAGAGTTTAGGGTTTAGGGTTTAGGGACTAAACCCAAAACACTAAACACCAAACCCTAAACCCTAAATCGGGCTAAATTTCGAAAAAAAAAACACTTCACACAAGATGAAAACAAAACGATGCAAATAAGCTCAGAATCAAAACATTCAATGCATGGAATGTTTTCATTTTTTCATCGAGCGTTTTACCGCCAAAATAATAACATTAATCACAAAGTGTCTTTTTTAAATGTTCATATTTTCACCTAAAGTTGATGCCTAAAAACAAAAATTCGAAAAAAACGAAAAAAAATTTACTTCCCCCGAAAAGGTGTCCCCCCCCCCCCAAAAAAGGTGTTTCCCCCTTGATTATGACCCTATATATATATATATATATATATATATATATATATATATATATATATATATATATATATATATATATATATAATGTGTGTGTAGGGTTTAGGTAAAATGACTTGATCGAACGCAGATTGCATTGCGATATCACCAGAAAGGTAATGGCAAATTAAGGGTTGCCCCTTCACCATTACCGCATCCGATATCATCAAACTTGCCCGTATCAACAGGGTAGCATCCGTCCTAAATTGAGAACATAATTACATATTATTATTATTAGATATGAATATTGAGAATACAGTACAAGATTAAAATTAAATTAAATGCTAAATGCTAAATAATATATTATTTATTATTTAATAGGAAGAGTTTTGTTGCTTACTTGGTGAGTTGAAAGATAGAATACGTCTGCGTCATCATAAAACGCATCACTAGTTCCATTACCATGATGAGCATCAAAATCGATAATGAAAACACGTTTTAGTCCATGGGTTCGTTGAGCATATCGTGTTGCAATAGATACGTTGTTAAAAATACATCCCCCCATGGCCCCATCTCGAGAGGCATGATGTCCATGAGGTCGTATCAATGAAAAACCAATGGGAGGGTTCTCACTTATTCTTGATGCCGCAACCTGTAAGTAAATATAATATAATTATAAAATTCATATATTATTACATGGCTACAAACTAGCATAGACAGACAGACCTATTACAATTCAGGTTAGGCTATCTTACCACAGCATCAACCAATGATAAGCCTACTCCAGCAGCAATCAACGAATCATTAAGTGTCTGCGTGAATTCATTTCGGTAGTTAAAGTTAATTTTTCCAAATTCAAATCGTACTAGTCTACAAATGTAATACGATCGCTCCAAAATCAACTAATGTTCATATTTGATGAATGTTAATGATTTTTGTTAACAATGAAACTTAAAAATGTATGTGTGTGTGTGTATATATTGCTAAATATATATCTTTTTAACATTTATATTGATGAAATGTTATGCAATTCCCTGCTTCCCTCTAAAAATGCGATTCCCTATCCCTCCCTTAGAATAATTGTTTACCAAAATGTAATTTATGGTTCAAACTCTTGCATCATTTTGAACGGATTAAAGAAACAGGGGAATGCTCTTACTGTGTGGGGAATCTAGACTCTTCAATTTCTAACGTGCCATCTTCTGAATCCTTAGCATCTTCCACCGCCTATATACATATAATATATAAACATATTTACAAGAAACAAAAGACTGTTAAGTAAAAACAAGCACGTCATCAATCCCAAAAGACTATTAGATGCAGCCTCTTATAAATAATAATATCAAGCTTTGAAAGTGATTTTGTGATATTCTTTAACCAAAATCACATAAACTTATAATAACAAGCTTTGTGACAAAATGGGTTTCCTGTATCAGATTGTGATCACGTATTATTCTTGAGTTCCCTAGGATTAGTGGGATCAAACTTGACACATCGTTTTGCACGTAAAAAACATGAAGAAAAAACACAAAATTTATTGTGAAAGGTTGTGCAAGGATGTGGAAGGTTTGCCCTTAAGTTGTGATTAATGAGATCACATTACATCAAAAGTAGTCACGTGTCTCCCTCTCAATCTTTTCTTACTTGTTTAACCATTAATGTTTTAACCGAAGCCTAGTCCATAATATAAAACATGTATTACCTTCTCGAGGAAAGAATAATAAGATCTTGAATGGATACTAGTTATATCTTCCATTGTAGCCTTTCTAATATCTATAAGTTGACTGATCTCAGATCCTCGAAACTGTATGCATGCATACAAACAAAAATTTTGTTTTATCAATCAAGAGATTAACATCAGTTGAATAACTACATACAAAATTACAAATACAAGGGTAGTATCATAACCAGATTGACCAATATAAAAAACGTAAAGTGGAAGACAGAATTATAAAACGAATGTGATGGAGCAAAAAGTCCGATTTACCTCTGGAGTGAGTTTAGCTTTTTCAAGGGCATTCAGAATGTAAGAGATTCTCAAATTATTGTCGTGAGTACCATAAAGTCTCTGGCGATGACCCAAAGCAGGAGCTAAACTGTACATCACCTTTGGCATATCCTCACCATTCGTTTTGCTACCGGCCGGTTTAGAAGCAGCAGCACATGAATACTTTGTCCTGAAAGATAGAAAATACCAGCTACAAACTGCAGAAACACAAGAAACAGAATTATTCAGTTTACACACCAAAGAGAGTCTGATTCTTCATTGTTTTCCGTTTGCTTGATTGCTTGCTTGAAAGAACTAATTTGGAGTACTGAAGATCTATGCTTTTTTTTTTTTTTTTTTTTTTTTTTATATGAAAGAAAGAATATACACGTATGTACTCCTTACATGCTTGCTTATGGACATGAAAGATTAAAACTTTTATAAATTTGTGTCCATGTAAGTATTACTATATATTTGGGTTTTTATCATGTCCAAATAACATCTAGCGAATTACAGTATATTTTTATAACCTTAATATTCATAAATTACAGAATTTCACTCAACTTCAGAATTGAAAGCTAAAGCTCCAAAATTAAAGAGAGTTGCCTTGCTTGATTGAGGACCAATCGTACCGAACTTTATACTAAAGATCTCTGCTTTCTTTAATTAAGAGCTCTGCTGTGCTATTGATCAATTTAGAGTTGAAATCTAGAGCTCCAAAATTGAACTTGTTGTAATAATTAAGGTAAAATTAAAACTTAATACAGAGCGCACACAAAGTATATATACCTGATCGATGATAATGATGACGACAAAGATTATTCATTTTCTTCCAACAAAGAAATTAAGGGTTCTGCACTTCTGCTATGGGAGAGAAACATATAGAGGTGTATATATATAAAATATAAAATATACGGAGTATATTTTTTATTTTAAATACTCCGTATATATACGAGATACGAGTATAGGAGATTAGATTATACATTATCTTAAAATTAAATACAAATAAATAGATGAATTAAGGGCTTTTGACGAGACTGTGATAGGCCCATTACAGGATAACCCATAATACCTTTGGGCCTAAAAAAAAAAAAAAAAAAAAGGTCATAATAACGCATATACAAAACAACTGCAGACATACAATATGTCAAGGCCGATGTCGAGGATTTGTTTTGCTCTAGGTGTGATGTTTGGGTATCCGAGATTTCGGATATGTCTTGTGTTGCTCGTTGTATTTTTCATGCTTTCGATCACAATTTAGTTTCAAGTCATCCGCTGGTTAATGAAGATGTTCTTTGTATCGGGACGAAAGTTAGTAATATGATGCCTTCGGTTCATGTTCATAAAGAGAAGGTGATTGATGCTTTAAATCGACATTGTGATACTTCAAATAGTGGTCAAGTTGAAGATCCTGGGATGGTTTCAGATTTGTGTGTTTCAAACCAAAAGAGTGATTTTCCAGCAACTCCTCCTTTTCAAAATGAGTTGACAAATGGTCCCAAGTATGGTTTAAAATTTGGGTCTGTCGATGAGGTATTGTTATCTGCTACTGGGCCATTGTTTACGCACAACATACCTGCTACTCTTATGGATTCTTCTGGTGGGAAAGAGATTGCATCATGGGTTCCGGGTTCGGTATGTAAGCGAGATGATTCCACGGTCTCAGTTGGAGATGTTAGTGTTGATGAGATTAAGAAGAAAATGGGCAACAGAGGTGATGATATTAATCATAAATTGGGTACTAGAACTCGAGGTGATCAAAGGAATGTTTTAGAACCAATCCAGGAGGTTATTCAAATTAATGACGAGTTAGAGGTTGAACTGTCACATTCAACTAATGTGGATTGTACTAGCTTAGATCATTTGGATAACATACCGTTTGCGGAGAGATTGACTCGTTTGAAGAAGGAGAAGCATAAAAAGAAAAAAGACTTGGTGGCTAAACGTAAGGCAGAATCGAACAAAGATAGGCCTTTACCGGTGTTAATTGGTCGAAGTGGAAGAAGTTATTGCGATTGTGAGGACCCCTCGTGCGAAGGTTATTGTAAATCGTGGTATGTTTTGAATAGAAATGTTCGAAGAGATTTACTTAGCGTGGCTAATCCAAGGTCAAGAAAGAAGGCGAGTGAGGCTTCCACTTCGGGTTCTTATAAGCTTAGAGACATTGATGACTTATATTACGGGACGCAATTCAAAACTTGCTTTTGGGGTATCAAGATGGTAGAGACGGCGGTTCATCGGCAAACGGCAATGGAATAATGTCCGTGGAGGCTTTCGCGGCATTCAATAAAATGATGACACGTTTGGCCGAGGAGCGCCTACCGGGTGATGGATTCGTTAATGTGTCATCTAATAAGACAGAGAATTAGTCGGGAAAGAACATTTTGAAAGAGACGGTTAACGGTAAGTTGAAAAGGGCGGGACCTAGAGTTGATTTGTTGGGTTCGTCTCGTTTACTTTTTCCGCTTATTGATTTCATTTAGTTATTTTGGTTTAGCTACTATTATTTTCGTGTAGTATTCGGATTAGATTTGGTTATGGGAGACTCGTTTATAGAAAGTTTCCTTTAGTTAGTTGTGTTCTAGGTGCGAGCTCTCCCATTTTCTCCCGTTTGTTTGTATTCTCCGTTGAGGGCATTTTTCTTTGAAAAATGACTTTGTTTCTATATGAGTTTTCGTTATTATTGCCCAAAAAAAACATACAATATGTCATTATACACACCTACTATAAAAGGCAACAAGTACAATGTGCTTCGGTCCAACCACGATGCAGTCACGCTCCATGAATTAATAACCAGGACTGTGACGTCCATATATTAATCTGACGAGAAGCACTCAAGTTGGATGAAGAGGCCCATTAAAAAACATTGAAATTATTGTACATACCAAAGAGGCTCAACACGTAGATACACCATTGAAAGCGACCTCGTTTAGCATTCTTAATTGGCTCTTTCCCAAGAAGACTCAAACATTGCCCCGCAATATATATATATATATATATATATATATATATATATATATATATATATATATATATATATATATATATATATATATATATAGGTCGTGGATTGATTCGAGATAATATATATTGATTTGATTCTGTACATCTAACTGTGGACAACTAGTTGTAGATTACTAACGTTGGACTGCTAACTTAACAAACTTAAATTGTTAAAACGTAATAAAACATATTGTGAATATATTTCGGTCATACTTTGATATATATGTATATATTTGTTATAGGTTCGTGAATCGATCAGTGGCCAAGCTTGATTCTCAACGAATTAAGAATCTGTGAAAGTGAGTTATAGTCCCACTTTTAAAATCTAATATTTTGGGATGAGAATACATGCAGTTTTATAAATGTTTTATAAAATAAACACATCACCATTCTTAATTCTGGTTACTCCTTCGTGAAACCTAAACCGCCACCGCAATCCTCACTTACACCACCCTTGATCACAACCATCGATCACCACCATCTATCTCTCCCTCTCTTCCTCAGGAAATCACCGTCATAACCGCCATCATCAACTTGAAATATACATAGATACAAAACATACATCCATACATAAATAAATAAATATAACTTACTCATCTATTCTAACTCTAGTGCTCCACACATTCTCAACAATATTACATTAATCGCATATCAAATTGTTAAACGGAGAGAACAAACTTGTTGGTACGTGAAGCCTTTTATTGCGAAGGCTAACAATATGAATGTGGAATATTTGAATATAAACATACATATATTAATTTGTGTTGTAATATATATATATATATATATATATATATATATATATATATATATATATATATATATATATATATATATATATATATATATATATATATATATATACCACTCGGAAGAAAATTGGGATAACCGAAAGGGCATAACCCATGATAAGTATTACCAACTTAACAAAGCTGATAAAAGGCACACGTGTATTCGTTTTGTCTATGGAGGTTCAAACCGAGATGGCTGTGGACGTGACTGGGGAAGAGGTCGGGAGTCCGGTGAGTTGAGATGGTGTTAAACGTGTCCGGAAGAGCCGCGTTATATGTCACAAGTGTCGTGAACGTGTGGTATGAACTAACCAATTAAAGAGGTGATTATTGGATTAATTGGTTATGTTACATGTTAATAAAAGTGCATGGCTCAAGTTTGAATAAGTAATTAATTAGCATATGGTTGACATGTTAGTTTTAGTTTTAAAATAATTATGTTAATTAGCTACTCTTGAATTGGTGTGAGAGCTGACCGGCTATTAATGTGAGTGGGTAGTTGCTGTCCAAAAAAAAAAATGTGAGTGGGTGGTACATAACTAATTTGTGGTTTAAATGATATTAGTGTTTACTACGGAGTACTTTTTAGGACACGTTTTGTATTACTGTGGCTATATAATTAGCATTAGCTGTGATATGTGGTGAGTAAATATAGAAGTTAACAACAATGTAGTCCTCAGTGTTTGTTTGCTTCATTTCCATATTGCATAGTAAAATTAATACAAGTTTCTTTCTGTTGGTAGTTTAATTATTGATAAGTTAGGGACCTCTGTCCCAACACTTCATGGTCCTCAAAAGAAGATTCACCAATGTCAGCTTGGGAAAGATCATTTAAATGAGCCACATTATTAAAACTTTGGGCTGGCCCATTTAGAAATGATGTCTTGTTTGGCGAGGATACAAAAAGCTTGGTTTCTAACTTATACTTGGGAGATGTACATGTACCTAGTTTAGTTGAAAGTGGAGAAGTTCAAAAAACAAAAAGAATAGGTATTTTGGGTACATTAGTAGATGTACTTCCCTTTTGTCTTTTGTCCTTTTGATGAGAATGAGTCCCACGGATGGCTCCAGCCGCCAAATGTTCATACCTATTACCGGCTATGGAGAGTATAACTACTGGAGGGGTAGTTTTCCGATTGATTGTTCGGGTACATTATTATCAATCTCTGGATTCAAGATATGCCCCTTCTCTGCTCCAACGGAATAAATTTCAGAAACTCATCTCTACCCCTCGTCGGCCCTTGACAAATTTTCTGAAAGCTCTCTGAATCTGCACATTGGATGATTCAACCATATTTAACCCAAAGACTATATTTAGACATTTTAGCATTTCTGTTAACAGGCCAATCTGTTAACTAGTCATTTGGATATTTACCCCCAATAACTTGATATATTTATTGTTATTCAATCTATTAAATTATTTGAATCTATAATCTTACACATATAAAAAAATAAAAAACCTAAACAATGCTCTAGCCACTCAACTAACACTATATAATAGCAGTATTCTAAACAAAGTTCTAACCAACTAAACACGGTCCAAGAATGAGTCGCCGATCCTTATTATATACAGTAGAATACTAATATAATGTATGAGTTCATTTATTAAATAGAATGCAAGTGCTTGATCCTTTGAATGGCTTGTTTGATTTTATTGGATGGTTCATCATGCAAGAAGACCGCATACTTTTTCTCAGACTCATCATTACTAGCCGTTTGAGACAACCCAAGATCAACTTAAGTTTTTTTATAGTTATCATGAATTTTTATCAACACATCTCTGGACTTTTTTTTTTTTTTTTGGCTAAAATAACGATTACTATTAAAATTAAGAAACGTTCATCAAACTAAACAAATACGAACACCTTTGCCACCTCGATTTGGAAATGAATACGTCAAGATTTTGGAGGATTTATCGCTAATAAGCTTACCGACGGGGTATAAGTCCCCGATCCGCCACTACAAAAAAGGTGTTGTTTTGTCTCGCTTTTTAGCTCACTTGTTGACGCTCAAAAGTATAAGCTATGAAATTTTTGACGCTTCACCCTAGTGTGGAAAATATGGGCGTCAGAAATTTTGTTAAGTTTCTAACGCTTCTTAGTGTAAAAATTCCATTTACTTTTTAATGCCTATAAGCGTTAAAAAACAACAACTTCCTTGCAGTAAAAAGCGTGGAAAAATCATTTCCTTTTCACACCAAGTAGCGTCAAAAAAAAGGAAATTATTTGCACTACAAAGCGTCAAAAAAACATATCATTTTCACATTAAGAACTGTCAAAAAACAAGTACTTGTTAACATTGTAAAGCGTAAATAAAATCATTTCTTTTCACACAGAAGCGTCAGACATATCTTCAACTTCATGAAAGAAATATATTACTGTACATTTTTATATTTATATACACACACACACACATATCTTCAACTTCAAATTTATTATAACAAAATCTACAAAATTATTTTCATACAATTATTCTGACAAAAACAGCCCAATTCAGTTTAACATTTAGTTCGTTACATATCAAAACAGAACTTATTTTACAAAACTATTCAAATGCACCATAATTCAGTCCAGGTTCAACAAATTTAGATCATCATCTCTAGATAGGCCTGTAAAAGAAGGGTAACAAGAGCAACATATTAGAAGAGCACAACTTACATGTAGTTAACAATATGTTAAGTTAAATACAATAGGCAATATACTTTGTCATTGCGGCCGGCGGAGTAGGGTCCTCTCATCTTCATAGTTCCTATGTCCTCAAAACTTGTGGCTTTATTAAATATTGACTGACCCTGCATTACAAGTAAAACATCAATTCTAATCAAGATCAGCATTCTAAGGAGACTGACATAACAATCAATGTCTATGGATAAAAAATATTTGGCAAAGAAAGTCGATCAGAAGATGGATTAATGTTGCATTATTGAATAGGTGTCTCATCACCATTTAAAAAACACCATAATGTAAGCTAATAGATTGTATTTCAGTCATTTAGCGACACAGCTTATTTCAGATAATGTTTATTGTAGGCAGTTAATGGTCAATCCACAAGAGAGAAGAAACTTGTACTTAAGATCGGAGACGTGATTCATAGACCTAAGTATATTCAAATGGTTGCAGACTACGATGAGGTCAAAGAATAATTTCCATACATACCCATTTGTCTCTTTAGCAAGCTTTCTGTTGGCTTGGTCTCTATATCAGACTTTGACACGAACATGATGACCTGAATAAAAACAAGATAATAACTTAGAATCGCTACCCATACCAACAAAAAGAAAAAAAGAGTAAACACTATCATACAAAACAATCCCAACCTTTTCAAGTCTACTCTTCTTCAATTGTTCTCTTCTATCATATTGATATAGAACACTATGTTCATAAAAGTGCTTCAATTAGCACAAATGTTACACTATCATACACATTCACTGATCACACCTTCAAATATATAGCAATCAACAATATATAAGCACATAAGCTACAAGATGGAATACAACTCTTTAGGACTAAACTATGTTCATAAAAGTGCTTCAGTTAGCACAAATGTTACATCATTAAGCTAAAAGAATTTCACCTGGCCAATTCTATGTGTGCGATCGCGATCTTCAGCTTGAATAATGTCACCTGGAGTCCAAAAAGGATCAACAAATGTAGCTGTTGCTCACTGCAAACGTTGCATCATTTACATATAAGTGAGTTGATTCAAGTTGAGTATTATCTCAAAAAGGTGAACTAAAGATATTAGGTACGAGAGATGGGTTAACCAAGTTAGATTTAACTAATACGTAAAGTGTACAAACTCCTACTGTGATCGCTCTGTTTTTTCCTAATTATGAAAATATTAAGTATGTAATTTCTCTATGGATTTACTAAAACTATGAACACATCAACAAATATCGCTCTGTTTCAACCAACCCGGCTGAACCACATCCATCCAACTCTACTAAATCACCTTGCCAGAAGATATTGATGTATTAATCATTCATCAGATGATGATGAGCAAACATGATAAACTTGTACCCTGCCAGCACCACAAGTGAACAATTTACCAACTCATGGAAGCCATCAACAATAAACATCAATAGTTCAATACTCGTACTAAATAGAAGCCATATATGATAAATGAGTTTAGCCTGCAGTCTATAATAAAGAATAACATTATTAACAAATATATATGAATACACACACGCACACACATACCAGATGATGCACAATATACTACAAGTGAGAGCCTTACACCTTCATAAAGATCTGTCAAGGAAGTGTCAAATAAAGTAGCCATTTTTCACAATATTCTTACATGTAGTGCCTCAGTTTGTATTCGATAGTTGTAAAAATGACATACATTACATGTATACAATTCTTAATTAAATTATAACCATCACATAAATTCCCGTATCTTTTAGCTACCAATATGATAAACAAACAATAGACCTATTTGATGAAACCCTAGCTGAATATACATAATTATAAAAAAAAAAAATAATAAAAAAAAAAATAAAATAAAAATAAAAATACAACAAGCTAATTATACCAAACAATAGACAAGTTACCTAGCTGATGCAGGCATTCAACTTCATCAATCCATCGTCATAATCATTATTATCATTATCACATAAAGATTAACTATTTAGCTACCAGTGATATCACAGCATATTGACTAAACAATTAATTGATAAATACAACTACTTGAAACCCTAAATCAACTAATCTGTAGAGACAACGATGAAAACCTAACTAATTGATAGATATAATGAACTCATGAAACTCTATCATCTGCGAATTAAACCCTATCAACTATCGTAGCAGCTACCATCACGAGCATATATAGCCAGACGAATGAGAAATTGTGAATCGGTGAGATCAATCTGGTGAGACTATGAATTCAATCGTGAAATTGTGAATCGATGAAATCAATCTGGTGAAAAACTATGAACTCAAACAGTAAACTTGTGTGAGATTTTAAATAGGTGAAATTGTGAATTAATTGGTGGAATCAATTGGCGAGATTGTGAGTCAGTAAAATCATGTATGAGTAAAATTGTTTCAAGCGTTAGGGTCAAACATCGGTCAGAATACTTATGGGCTCGGTTGTACTCAGTAAGTTGTATGCTTGGAAAGCTTTTGACGCCTCTTTTAGATAGATTTATTTTCGACTCTTTTAGTTGTCATAAACCTTTTTCATGTTTAAGCGTCTAAACTATTTCGACGTTTATAATTGTCATGTGATGCCCCGTACAAAATCATCGTGTACGATTCATCAACAACAGGATCATTACAAGGTCAAACTATATATGCTGTTTCAAAATAAGTTTGCATTCATGAATAAATGTGACGTTTTAACCAACGTCAAATGTTTAACAACCAAAAGTATGTTTCTACAAATAGCAAGCAATAATAGTACGTGACCCGTAGGTCGTTACAAATACATCGTTTCAAAAGTAATATAGTTTGAATGCAAAATAAACGTTTCATGCGGTGACATCTCTAATAAGCGCAGCGGGTGTCTACAAAGCATGACTAGTACAGCGGAAGCAAGCAAACCTTAAGCACCTGAGAAAAACATGCTTAAAAACGTCAACACAAAGGTTGGTGAGCTATAGTTTAAGTATAACAGTAATGTAAGGTAGGCCACGAGATTTCAATGCTTCAACAGCGTTTCAAAACAGTATGAAAAGTATATGTTCAACCGTGGGCACTTGGTAACTAACTTAACGTTTATCACCCCCTAAAAGTACACTTGGCGAGTGCGTATGTTTACGAAGTATTAAACACCCGTTATGTGACAACCCAAACCAACCACCGACTAAACCTCGTTAAATTTTAGCTAAAAAAAAAAATTTGCTGGAAGACTGTTTGCGCGCCGCGCGCCCCAGCTTGCGCGCCGCGCAAAAGCTGGCTGTTGCCGGTTGCCTTTAATGCGAAAAAGATGAGCGACTTCCCGACACATTTAGCCAAAACGCTTTTAACCGTACATTAATATATGTAAAACTAGCACATAACTAAGGTTTGAGCGAGTTTTACAAAGTGGGGCCCACACGTGCCCAAATTGCCACTAAGTGTAAGAATACAAGTTTAATACAAATTAGAGTTTCGACCACAAAAGTTTAATTGCCAAACGACACAACGAGCATGGTGTTTGGGGTTAAACTACCCAAGTCTCGGTCAAACTCCAAGCCAAAACCAAAAGCGCTTCTTAATCATCGAAGCGGGAAACTCAATCCAAGGTAATGCCCTTACCCTTATCCACACACGAACCTATAAAAAGGTAAACAACGAGAGGGTAAGCAAAGCTTAGTGAGCACAATAATTATACATATACATATATAATCTACCTACTTGCATCACTTACGCAACCTCATACGCGGGATCAACAATTCGACAATCATGCAACAATAATATGCATATACCAATATCCGCAATTCCACAAGTAGCTAATAATACAATAGCATACGATTCATAATTAAGCACTTTCACTACATAATTCACGCAACCTTGGTTAACCGATTCGAACAAGGGAAACGGTACTTACAAGACCGTTGGAGTTCATAACATCCACTAGTGTTACTTACACACCGCGTAATCACTAGTCCCCGGGTGATGTCTTAAACACCGCGACTAACTCACCCTTACAACAATGTGGCGTCTTAAACACCGCGACGAATCCACACTTCATTCAATACAATGAGTGGTGTCTTGAACACCGCGACACTTCCACTCCCATGACATTGTGGCGTCTTAAACACCGCGACAATACCACAAGTCAATTACACAATGAGTAGTGCCTTAAACACCGCGACAATACTACTCGTTACCTAGAATGTGGTGTCTTGAACACTGCGACAATGCCACATTCACGCAACACAAATAAATACATTATATACACATACGCATAATTATTCCACTCACCTTAAACCTTCGGTGATTATTAAACCAAGCTTGAATTCCAAGGTAACGTACCTATTTCACAAGCATATAATTAATCAATCAACTTGGCCTAATCTCATAACACACACCATCCTAGGTCATCTTGACCCATTTTGACACTTAACCCTAATTTGGGTCATTCTTACCAAACACCCTAACTCTTGGCACTCAAGGCCTTCATACACTTTAAATCACTAGGTTTTAACACAAAACACTAACGTTAACCAATCTTGGTCCATTTTGACCCGTTTGACTCAATAAAAGTCAATACACCCATTTTGGGTCATTTATACCCAAATCACACCCATTTTCACTTCCTTAAGGTGTTCTAGCAAATTATTAGCCAATTAGGGTTTCATAACAACAATTAATACATTTAAAACCTTAGCTTACACATAATTGAGTCTACATGACCCAATTTACCCAAGAACCCCCAAATTTACCAACAAATGGGTTTTATGAGTAACACTAACTCAAACCCTAACCCATACACGAAATCAAAACAAGAATTGAAAGTTAAGGCATACCACAACTATCAAGATGTAGCAATTGACGAGATGAACAACTTTAGAACTTGGACTTTAGCAAGAAACCCTCTTCTTCCTCTTCAAAGTGAGCTTTCCCTCTCTAAAACTCACTCTCTCACTAAAATCAATTTGGATAAGTGTTGGTGGTTGTGGGAGTGATTAATGAACTCCCAAAACTGATCCAAAGGCATTAAATTCGGCTCTAAAGTGCATTTACCAAAATACCCTCGTTTCCATTTAATTAAAAGCAAAAATGAGCTGGCAGACAGGATCTGCGCGGCGCGCCCCTATCTGCGCGGCGCGCATATGGTCTGTTTCAGCTACTTCTTCCATTTTACAACATAACGAAAACTCTACACCCCGGTTTACTATTTACGCATTATATACAATAAAAATACACGGGTCTTACAACTCTCCCCCACTTATTCGGATTGCGTCCTCGCAATCCAAGCCGCATGACAAGCGGGAAGATACACCAACACAAACTCTTCGGGCTCCCATGTAAACTCGGAACCTTTATTCCGTCGCCATTGAACTTTGTAGGTCCTAACCTCCTTATGTCTCAATCGTTTGACCTTCTCATCAAGTATGGCAATCGGCTCTTCAATATACTCCAACTTATTGTTTAGTTCGATCTCATCTAAAGGCATCCATGAGGAATCGTCCGCAAGACACTTACGGAGGTGAGAAACATGAAACGTATTATGGATCCCCGCAAGCTCTTCGGGCAATTCCAATCGATATGCAACTTCACCAACACGAGCCAAAACTTTAAACGGCCCAATATACCGAGGACCTAACTTTCCCCGTTTTCGAAATCGAATAATACCCTTCCATGGCGAAACCTTAAGCATGACCATGTCGCCCTCTTGGAATTCGATCGTCCGTCTACGTTTATCGGCATGCGACTTTTGCCTATCTTGAGCCTTTTTCAAATGCTCCCGGATAATATCAATCTTGTTATTCGTCTCTAGAACCAAATCGGTACTCCCGATTTCCCTTTGTCCCACTTCTCCCCAACAAATGGGAGTTCGACACCTTCGACCATAAAGCATCTCGTACGGTGGCATCCCGATACTAGTATGAAAACTATTATTGTACGAAAATTCCACCAAAGGTAGATGCTCATCCCAACTACCACCGAAATCGATAATGCACGCCCGTAACATATCTTCCAAAGTTTGGTTCGTACGTTCGGTTTGACCGTCCGTTTGAGGATGATACGCCGTGCTCAACTTTAATTGTGTACCCATATCTTCGTGAAACTTTTCCCAAAATCGAGATGTAAAACGGGTATCTCGATCCGAAATAATAGATATAGGAACGCCATGTCGCGAGACCACTTCCTTGATAAACAACTTAGCCAAGGCCTCCGACGATATTGCTTCTTTAATAGGAAGAAACAAAGCGCTTTTCGTCAACCGGTCCACGATCACCCAAATCGAATCATATTGAGTTCTCGCCGTCTTAGGTAATTTAGTGATGAAATCCATGGTAATGTGCTCCCATTTCCATTTCAGGATCTCTAACGGTTGCAACTTACCATACGGCTTTTGATGCTCGGCTTTAACTTGCAAACAAGTAACGCATCGTTCAACGTATTTTACAACATCGCGTTTCATGCCCGGCCACCAATAATCTTTCTTCAAGTCATGATACATTTTCGTCGCGCCCGGATGAATGGAATATTTCGACTTATGTGCTTCATCGAGTAACACCCGTCGGTAATCACCCGCCTTAGGCACCCACACCCTTCCTTGAAACGATAATAAACCCCGCGGGCCCATTGTAATGAACTCCGATTGGCCCACAATTCGTTCCGCGTGCTTATCGTGAACATAAGCCTCTATTTGGTCTTCACCCATCTTTTCAAGAAAGTCATTAGTGATAATCAAACGTAACGATGCTACACGTATCGCCGGATGTTGAGTCTTCCGACTTAACGCATCCGCGACCACATTCGCCTTACCCGGATGGTAAAGTATCTCACAATCAAAATCCTTCACCACATCCATCCATCTACGTTGACGATAATTCAAATCTCTTTGAGTAAAAAGATGTTTCAAATTCTTATGATCCGAATATATCGTACACTTGACACCATACAAGTAATGGCGCCAAATTTTCAACGCATGCACAACCGCCGCCATTTCAAGATCATGAGTCGGGTACCTCGTTTCGTGTTCCTTTAATTGCCGAGAGGCATAAGCAATGACTTTACCCCTCTGCATAAGAACGCACCCGAGCCCATTTAAGGAAGCATCACAATAAACCACCATGTCTTCGACGCCTTCCGGTAACACTAACACCGGAGCTTGACACAACTTCTCTTTCAATAATTGAAAAGCAATTTCTTGCTAGTTTTCCCAATTGAACTTAGCACTCTTCCTCGTCAACTTTGTTAATGGAGAAGCAATCTTAGAAAATTCTTGGATAAACCGACGATAATAACCGGCCAATCCGAGAAAACTTCGGATCTCCGTGGGCGTAGTCGGTCGTCCCCAACTCTTCACCGTCTCAATCTTCCCCGGATCCACTTGGATACCGCTTTCGTTCACAATGTGACCAAGGAATTGAACCTCCCTTAGCCAAAATTCACATTTAGAGAACTTTGCATACAACTTCTCTTTTCTTAGCGTCTTCAAAACTTCACGCAAGTGGCGTTCATGTTCGTGCATACTTTTCGAGTAGACTAGTATGTCGTCAATGAACACAATAACCGACTTGTCCAACATAGGTTGGCACACCCGGTTCATAAGATCCATGAATGCCGCCGGTGCATTCGTAAGACCGAAGGGCATAACTACAAATTCATAATGCCCGTAACGCGTTCGGAAAGCCGTTTTCTCAATATCTTCCTCACGGACCCGCATTTGGTGATAGCCGGACCGTAGGTCGATCTTAGAGAAATACGTTGCGCCTTGAAGTTGATCAAACAAATCGTCGATCCTAGGTAGTGGATAACGATTCTTGATCGTCACTTTATTCAACTCACGGTAATCAATGCACATACGCATACTACCGTCTTTCTTCTTCACAAATAAGACCGGAGCGCCCCATGGCGAAGCACTCGGTCGGATAAAACCCTTCTCGAGCAATTCTTGAATTTGATTCAATAACTCTTGCATCCCCGTTGGTGCTAAACGATAAGGAGTTTTAGCAATGGGGGTAGCCCCCGGAACCAACTCGATGCGAAATTCTACTTGTCTTTCCGCCGGAACACCCGGTAACTCATCCGGAAAGACATCTTCAAACTCATTAACTACCGGAATTTCACGAATAGGTGGTGGCTCATTACGAGTGTCGACAACATGAGCAAGGAAAGCCATACCACCGGTAATAACGTGACGTCGTGCCCGAGCAAAAGTGCATATCGGCACCGATCTCCTTCGTTTATCACCATGAATAATCATCTCTCCCCCACTTGGGGTCTTTACACGAATAAACTTGTCGTGGCATGCAATATCGGCTCTATAACGATCGAGCCAATCCATACCAACGACTACATCAAAATCACCCAAAGTCATCGGAATAAGATCAATTTCGAAACTTTCGGCGCCAAACACAACATTGCAATTTTTACACACATCAACCACTAGTGCCGTCTTGCCATCCGCTATTTCAACTTCTACCGGACGACTCAACTTTACTAGCGGTTTACTTAACTTAGGCACAAATCTTGGAGATACGAAAGACAAATTAGCACCACTATCAAAAAGTATCCGAGCCGGATTAGAGTTAACCATGAAAGTACCTGAAACGACTTCATTGGATTGTTTAGCTTCTTCATTAGACATCAAGTAGTTACGACCCCTAGCCGTACCCGCCGCCTTCTCGATTCGTTTAGTATTATCATTACGCAACTCGGGACACTCGGGTTTCTTGTGTCCTTCTTTCCCACAATTGTAGCAAGTGAATTTGGTAGTAGAAGATGGTTTGGTGCAATCACGGGCCATGTGCCCCCTTCGCCCACAATTATGACAAGAATAGGGGAAATCCCCCGAAGCACCCTTCTTCACACTCCCCACACTCTCGGTTGCGCCTTTCTTTGACTTCTTGCTTGAAAAATTTGAATGACTCGAACCTTCAAACTTCCTCTTCCTCAACACAAGCGCTTCAAACCCTTTTGCCATATTAAACAATTCATCGAAGCTCTTCACCACATTCACACTAATCTTTTCTTGATAACTATCATTCAAGGTTCGATAGAAATCTTCTTTCAACATTTTATCATTCCCGACATACTCCGGGCAAAATTGCGTCTTGGACAAGAACACGGATTTGAGAGTGTTCAAGTCCATCGACCCTTGCCTCAAGGTACGTAGCTCGTCCTTAAGCCTTGTAAGATCGGCCGAAGTTCGGTACTCATCGAAGAACTCCTCTTTAAATTCGTCCCAAGTGAAGTCCATACATTGTTCTTCACCATAGAGTTGGATCTTTGCATCCCACCATAACTTCGCATCACCCCGTAACATGCTACAACCATACCTAGTCTTTTTATCGGGAGGGCACTCACAAGTACGGAAAGCCCCCTCCATATCGGAGATGAATCGGGCACTCTTGAGTGGGTCCCTATCGCCCTCAAAAGTAGGAGGTTGAGCATCCTTAAAGTTCTTGAAGAAAAAGTCACGCCTTCCCACATTTTCTTCTTGAAGAGCAATCTTAATTTGCTCCTTAACCATAGTGACGACATGTTCGTCAATCGTCTCTAAAAACATCTTCTTAACATCTTCGCGAAACTCCGCCTTTTGGCATTGAAAGATGGCCTCAACCTTGGCCGTGAACTCGGGGTCCTCGCTCGTGCCCCCATTATCGGTGTCGTGTCCGTTTCTCATCTTCATTCTATAAAACGGAAAAGATTAAGCAACGAAACTAAAGACATGACACATATATACATATACACCATACCACTCCATCTCGCTCGACAATCGTCGTACATCGCTTGTTTGACACGATTTGCACCCGTAGTAAGGGTAGCTAATCATTACTACGCGAGCACGTCGCGTTAACTCGCTAGTACAACGTTCATTTCGCTCGATGATTGCTATACAACACAAACAATAACGCATGATTAGTTCATATAAACCTATGCGCTAACCAAGACCCGGTCCGACCCAAAGTCCTACAAGTCCGCACAATGCACACACAAAAGTCTAAGTCTAGGCGCCTATCTCAAGTCACCTAAATCCCTTAGACCATGCTCTGATACCACTTGTGACAACCCAAACCAACCACCGACTAAACCTCGTTAAATTTTAGCTAAAAAAAAAATTTTGCTGGAAGACTGTTTGCGCGCCGCGCGCCCCAGCTTGCGCGCCGCGCAAAAGCTGGCTGTTGCCGGTTGCCTTTAATGCGAAAAAGATGAGCGACTTCCTGACACATTTAGCTAAAACGCTTTTAACCGTACATTAATATATGTAAAACTAGCACATAACTAAGGTTTGAGCGAGTTTTACAAAGTGGGGCCCACACGTGCCCAAATTGCCACTAAGTGTAAGAATACAAGTTTAATACAAATTAGAGTTTCGACCACAAAATTTTAATTGCCAAACGACACAACGAGCATGGTGTTTGGGGTTAAACTACCCAAGTCTCGGTCAAACTCCAAGCCAAAACCAAAAGCGCTTCTTAATCATCGAAGCGGGAAACTCAATCCAAGGTAATGCCCTTACCCTTATCCACACACGAACCTATAAAAAGGTAAACAACGAGAGGGTAAGCAAAGCTTAGTGAGCACAATAATTATACATATACATATATAATCTACCTACTTGCATCACTTACGCAACCTCATACGCGGGATCAACAATTCGACAATCATGCAACAATAATATGCATATACCAATATCCGCAATTCCACAAGTAGCTAATAATACAATAGCATACGATTCATAATTAAGCACTTTCACTACATAATTCACGCAACCTTGGTTAACCGATTCGAACAAGGGAAACGGTACTTACAAGACCGTTGGAGTTCATAACATCCACTAGTGTTACTTACACACCGCGTAATCACTAGTCCCCGGGTGATGTCTTAAACACCGCGACTAACTCACCCTTACAACAATGTGGCGTCTTAAACACCGCGACGAATCCACACTTCATTCAATACAATGAGTGGTGTCTTGAACACCGCGACACTTCCACTCCCATGACATTGTGGCGTCTTAAACACCGCGACAATACCACAAGTCAATTACACAATGAGTAGTGCCTTAAACACCGCGACAATACTACTCGTTACCTAGAATGTGGTGTCTTGAACACTGCGACAATGCCACATTCACGCAACACAAATAAATACATTATATACACATACGCATAATTATTCCACTCACCTTAAACCTTCGGTGATTATTAAACCAAGCTTGAATTCCAAGGTAACGTACCTATTTCACAAGCATATAATTAATCAATCAACTTGGCCTAATCTCATAACACACACCATCCTAGGTCATCTTGACCCATTTTGACACTTAACCCTAATTTGGGTCATTCTTACCAAACACCCTAACTCTTGGCACTCAAGGCCTTCATACACTTTAAATCACTAGGTTTTAACACAAAACACTAACGTTAACCAATCTTGGTCCATTTTGACCCGTTTGACTCAATAAAAGTCAATACACCCATTTTGGGTCATTTATACCCAAATCACACCCATTTTTACTTCCTTAAGGTGTTCTAGCAAATTATTAGCCAATTAGGGTTTCATAACAACAATTAATACATTTAAAACCTTAGCTTACACATAATTGAGTCTACATGACCCAATTTACCCAAGAACCCCCAAATTTACCAACAAATGGGCTTTATGAGTAACACTAACTCAAACCCTAACCCATACACGAAATCAAAACAAGAATTGAAAGTTAAGGCATACCACAACTATCAAGATGTAGCAATTGACGAGATGAACAACTTTAGAACTTGGACTTTAGCAAGAAACCCTCTTCTTCCTCTTCAAAGTGAACTTTCCCTCTCTAAAACTCACTCTCTCACTAAAATCAATTTGGATAAGTGTTGGTGGTTGTGGGAGTGATTAATGAACTCCCAAAACTGATCCAAAGGCATTAAATTCGGCTCTAAAGTGCATTTACCAAAATACCCTCGTTTCCATTTAATTAAAAGCAAAAATGAGCTGGCAGACAGGATCTGCGCGGCGCGCCCCTATCTGCGCGGCGCGCATATGGTCTGTTTCAGCTACTTCTTCCATTTTACAACATAACGAAAACTCTACACCCCGGTTTACTATTTACGCATTATATACAATAAAAATACACGGGTCTTACACGTTAAATGCTAGCGCTACTAGCCCGAGTGGGGATGTTAAACCCTATGGATCCATATCTAAGATTCGCGTTCACCGGTTCAAAGACCAATGACTAAACGTTACCGAGCTAAGGGGAAAGTTTATGCCGTTGTATAACACACATATATATAATGTTTAAGTACTCGTGCCTAGTATGTAAAACGTAAAATGCGCATGTATTCTCAGTTCCCAAAATAGTTAAAGTAAAAGGGAATGCTATAACTCACAGTGGAAAGTAGTAAAAGTCGATACGCGGGAATAGTAAGCAAGTGGTTGGTCCGGAAGGTCCTCAGCCTAAGTCAAAGTTTACTAAGTCAGTAAATCGTTTCCAAAGGTTTAAAAGTATGTAAATTAGGTCTTAAGTACCATCATCATTCATCATTAAACAAAAAGTGTAAAGTAAGTTTTAAGTCAAGACTAGGGTTTGAAACAAGGGCTGACTTCGATCAGTCGCCACGACCTCTATACAAACTGAATTAGGGTGAGACCAATGACCATGGCTCCGTATATGAGTCCCCTAGAGGCTGACAAATTTCCAGAACCAAACTCGTCTTCGTTTGACCGTGGTGACGGTTTAAGTGCAAGTAGGTCAGAAATTTCAGCACAACGTTAATAGGGTGTAGTGACTTTCGGGAGGCCATAGATCCTAAACCGTAACTCGAATTAGGACAACGGTCTGAACGTAAAATCATCTACTCGAACCGAAATAACTGAAAATAAACTTTACAGTAGCCCAGGTAGTCTGATCAGTTCCAGAAACAGTAGCTAAAGGTGTTCCGGTGGGTTCTTGGTGCTTGATGCTCATCACGGTTCTCATCCTTGATGCGTATAGCTTCAAGTGAACAACTCGTTGATGGGTTTTCATCATCTTAACCAAGGTTTGACCATCATAATACTAGTGCAAGTCTAAGATAAGTAGCACAACTCATTTAAGTGTTGCAAGTAGTTTGATGAACCAAAGTTACATCAAGATCTTAGATCCGACACATACAAGAGTTATAAAAGTAATATTAAGCTACAAACTTGAAAGTAAACTAAATAAACAAGATCTTTAAGTTGTAGAACATAGTTCTTAGTTAGATCTTGAAGATCCTAGACCCAAAAGTCTAGATCTAAAGTTCTTAAGTTAGATCCTAAGTTATAATACTTGGATCTTTACTTTAATGAAACCATAAGTTATGAAACTTAGATTTTCATCTTGAAAAGTGTATGTAAGCTCATAAGCTCTTGTTTACAACAAAATTAGAAGACCATAAGCTATAGAAACTTTGATCCAACACAAGTATATGAAGTTATAACTAGAAAGTTATACTTCCATGTTCTTGAACTTACAAAGTTAACTTTGGTTCAAGAAAAATGAGATCAAGATTAACTAGTAACACTTGACCAAAATAACAACATCACAAACTTTAAAGTACTTACAAAAGAAGGAAATAAACTAAAGTACAAGTATTATGTTCATGTTTTGTTTCATACTTAGGAAGATTCAAATCAAAGTTTGAATCTTAGGATTTAAGTCTACAAACATGAACACAAGTATGAATATGAAACTTATGAACTTTAAATCTTTTAAAACATTAAGTGTAGAACCATAAACTAGAAAGTTTAGGTTCTTGTTCTTGGTTCTTTACAACATAAGATGAAAGTAACCAAGATTACATGAAGATACAAGTTAGAGAACTTGATCTTTAATAACAACAAACAACAATATGTAATTAAACAACAAACAAAGACAAATAAATGATGGTGATGTGGTTCGGTTTTGGACAAGAAAAAGAAAGGAAACCAAGCCTTGTTACTTACAAGTTTGAGAGAAAATGAGAGAGAAATGAAAGTATGAAATGAAATGTGTGTAAAAGTGAAAGAGTATAAGTGAATAAGTATACAAAAAAATTTGAAAATGGACTCTCTTTCCCCCCCTCTAGGCCGACGGTCAAGGGTGCAAAAGAGGAAGGGATCAATGCAACTTTCAAACACGGGAGAAAGGTGATAGCTTAGAGTGGTAATAAAGTTAAATGGTTATGGGAACAAGGTGTAAATATGCAAGTAACAAGATTCCTCATGAACTAACTAATCTAGTTTTGTTTTAATGTAATATACTTGCATGATAATAATGGGCTAATTAATCCATTAAGAAAGTAGGGTGGGCTTCCAAGTCTTCATTAATAAAAGGCCCAAGTCCAAAAATGTAGCAATTAATCAAGTAAAGCCCAAGTAATTAACTAGTAACCTTAGTTAATTAAAAATGATCAATATTAATTAATCATGAATGTAAATAATATTCGAAAATATCATTCGTGAAAAGTACGTGTGTCACAAAGACAAGTCGGGCCATGAAAAGTTAAATACGGTAACAAGTAACACGTATAAGAACACGTTTATTAAAACGCAAGTATTAATAATGAATTATTAATAAATAAACGTTGGAAAATTCAGGGTCATTACATGTCACGTGTATTTAAAGTGAGTGTAAATAATTTTGTCGCTGTCATAAGCGTCATAAACTAAATAATATTATTGACACTTACTAAAAGCGTCAAAAAATAAACGTTAAAAAGTTAACTCTTTTTTGTAGTGCGCCAAACCTTGAAAGAAGCCTTTACGATTTGTACCCGAAGAAACCGCCACTTGCTCGTCTCACACCTCGAGAACAACCTTGGAAAACTTCGCCTTATTCTTTCCGTTTTTGGCTCTATTTTGCAAATCAACATGATCAACCAACCAATAGGTCATCCTTTTCAACATCAGTAGGTGAACTAATATTATATCTATATATCTAAAAGGTGAATAGTAAATCTCACAATTTTCACAAACTACCCCCAATCTTTTACTTACTTAAATTTTAGCCCCAAAATACATAATCGTTAACTTTATGGTATTTATAAACTTACCACACACTTTTAACATTTTATATTTTAACCATTAAATTTCTCATTCATTATAAATCGACCACATACTTTATATACTACCTAATAGACAAAAACGATTAATAGTCATCAGGGGCGCTTTCGTCCTTTCGCTTTTTTCCCCCTTTTCCACCTTTTTTTTTTTAAAAAAAGGCCCCATAGTTTGTTCAAATATTAAAATCGACCCCCCAAACAGGGGGTATAGTGTCAAATACTCATTTTCATAAAAAAAAATTAAATAAACTCCACCCAAATATTCAACGGGCCATATCTTCTCGCTCGCAACGAGTTAAATTTTTCTGACACCATCGTTAAACTCGAAATAATTTTAGGAGCACACTGTCACTAACTATACGCAATACAAACGCTTTTTAAAAAAAAGCTAAATATTTGAGGTACTTTTCATACACGTCGATTTTGGTTTAAATTTTTAAAAGTCGACAATTCCATAGTGAAACGCGGAGATGTGCATATATTGTTAATTTAAAATAACATTTAAATCTTTCACGGATTATATCTTTTAGTTCGACTCGAGTTGCGCTTCAACGATATCATCGTTAGCCACGAAATAATTTTACAAACTAAACGCAATATAATACATTGAAAACCGAACCCCGGCGCGAAGCGAGGGTTCGAACACTAGTTCCTACTATCATCAATAACCAAAGAAACAGTATCAAGAGCTTCAAAGAAACAATGGGACCAACCATCTATGGACATATGCAAATTATCCAAAGCAACTACTTTGTTTACCTAAGAAGGTTCAGTGACCTCATCCAACTCAGTCTCCACCTCACCCTGATTTTTACTTTGGGTTTCATCATTGTGGTTTTCATCAGGATTGTTTGTATCATCATCCACCACATTGTTGATATAAGCCAAGAAAATCACTGTTATCAGCAGAGCATCAATGTGATCTAAGGAATTAAAATCATTGCCATCCTCTTGAACCCCTAGTTTGACATTACGGAGTAGTTTTTTTCTTAGTCTCTGCCTAAATAGCTTTATGAATATTAGCTGCTTCGAAATGAACCTTCCTGAGTTAATTCATAAGTCTTTAGCAACGTAAATAACATAATATATTTATTGTTATTCAATTTATTATTCAATTATTTGAATTTCTAAACTTACAAAAAAAAAAAAAAAAAAAAAAAAAAAAAAAACCTAAACAGTGTTGTAGACACTCACCTAACACTATATAATACCAACTAGGTTTCTGGTCCGCGCGCTGCTGCGGATTTTGTAGATTTTTTGTTAGGTGTTTGGTTAATACGTTTTTACATATTCTTGCTACGAACAGTTGATAATAGTTCATAAGGTTGTCTACTCCATACATACATTACGATATTTAACAGGAAACTGGAGTGTATACTTGCATTGTTCAAAAGGAAAGTTGGCATAGTTCAAAAGGGAGGCAGGTGGTTTCCTTGTTCTTTGACATGTAAATATAAGCAAGGATGAAAACAAAACCCGTACAATAAACGTTTCTCTAATTATGCTCCCGTTTCTTCATTCATTTTTTTCCCGTTGAGCTGCCGATATCTGTTGGCACAGAAGATGTTAGTATGTGATCATTAGTGCGTTGCACAAATCCAGGCATGGATAGTTGCAATCATCATAGACAAAACAAAAACAGCTGGAAAATCTTCCACAAACAAAACAAAAACAACTTGTAATATCCAAAATACTCTCTATAAAGGAAAATTAGATGACCAAACAGAAAGCCGATTAAAAATAAAGGTATTTGTCGATGGTACTTGAGGTGTAAAATCTAGTATATAATTTATCTCTGAAAAATGCCGGTTTAAGATTACTACACACTAACGGACAGTGTACCAGATCGTGCAATAGTATAAAGTTGGTAATTCCGAAATCGTTCCAAGGACAGTTTAAACGTGAGAATTAAGATTGCAACTAATGAAAATAAACTAAGTTAATCTATGAAAATTGAAAGTACGAGATAATTTGTTTTGTGGCTATTTAACGATTAGCCAAATCAATGATGGATCAAAAGTAAAAGACAATATTTTATATAATTTATCTCTGGAAAATGCAGGTTTAAGATTACTACACACTAACGGGCAGTGTACCCGATCGTGCAATAGTATAAAATTGGTAATTCCGAAATCGTTTCAAGGACAGTTTAAACGTGAGAATTAAGATTGCAACTAATGAAAATAAACTAAGTTAATCTATGAAAATTGAAAGTACGAGATAATTTGTTTTGTGGCTATTTAACGATTAGCCAAATCAAGGATGGATCAAAAGTAAAAGGCAATATTTTTGTGTTTTTAAGTTTATAGAAAATAAATGTAGACTTAACGAAAAATAAAGATAATTGAATTCAATAGATAAAAGAATGTTCGCCTAGATCTCCTATTCGCAGTGCCGGATGATTTGTTATTAAGCACTAGTTCTATTTAACAATACATGCAACTACAGAGTCGGTTTACCCAGAGTTCTCTTTTAGCAAACACATCAAACTAGGATTTATTGGCTTAGGGTTCCCTTTCACCAAAGACCTCTTTCGTTTGTGACTTAGTAATTAACTAATTATAAGGTTAAGATTCAATTGGTTACGCGTTCGCTCCACACAATTCACGCCTATTTTGTTCAATCTATGTTACCCGGTTTACCCCCTTGGTCCAGTAAGCACCCAATTGGTTAACACAAACCAATTAAAAATTAGTTCACTAAATTGAAATATGGTTCCCTTTGTTCAAACAAGATCACTAATCAAGCCTAGTAACAATAATCAAATCTCACAAGAATGGTTCTTAATCAAAACTCATAATTATCATGCATTAATCAAATTAAACGTTAAAGTATCATCCAAACACATACGAATATTCAATCTAGACAAACATTAAAGTCTTAGCCAACAATCATGGCTAAAACCAAAATCACAATCAAAATAATAGAAGAATTCATTGTTTGAAACAAAGAGATAAACCTAATTAATGATTGAATCTTGAACGATGAATGAATCGAAGCACGTTCCCGTAATGATTGAAGCGTTGGAATGATCTTGGGATTCCCCAAAAATTACCTTTTTCGTCCAAAAGCTGCTGCAAATCGTCTGGGAATAAGATATGATATTTAGGGTAAAAATTCGTGCTTAAAATACCAAATTTCTGAAGTCGGCTGGAGGTGGAGCGGCGCTCCATATGTTGAGCGGCGCTCCGTATAACTAAAACCTGATCTGTTAATCTGAAAAACCCTCGAACTGATTTTCCTGCCTACTGGAGCGGCGCTCCATGTTTCTGAGCGGCGCTCCAGGCCCATTTTGCTGATTCCGGAGCTGAAAACTCAGTAAATCCATCCAAACTTGAATCGAACCAATCTCTTTCACTCGTTTACATAAAAAATCACTAAAACCATCAAATAACTTCAAATTTCATCTTTTTGGTCTTAGAACTCGAACTTTCATAACAATTATCGAAATAAACGTCAAATCGTATCCGAACGGACTAAAATGTGCTCGATATCGCTAAGGAAAACGTGTATTAAATATGCGTTATCAGTACTCAACATATGAACAACAAAGTAAACAACTTAAACCATATCAGTATTAAAGGGAGGTTGGTCACAACAGTCAAACAAAACTGCACACACATACCCGTAGCAGCAGCAATATAAATCTTCTCTTCAAAGTTCTCGGCCCTTTTTTGAGTTCATGTAGCCCCTCATGTCCAGAATATGGAAAATACCTCTTCTACGTATCCATTCTCTACAAGAAAAGCACATTTTAGTCACATAAGATAGTTTAATGACCAATTTGATTTGGTGTTAACGTCAAACCTAAAGCAATACCTATTAAGCACATAATAAAAATGATAACAGAGCCCAAACTTTTGAGTTTTAGTCAAACTGTCTCCTTGACAATTCAATATCAAAAATACGTTTCTTCGACCGTCAATTAAATTCACATAACCTCATTATATCATGACACAAACTTTATAGTAATCTGCGAGTACAAAATTTATCACAATTCTTGTCCATAGAAAATACAAATCAGTAGGTTTGACCTCAAAAGTCACTTGTTTGCTTTTATTTATAAATCTGAGGTATAGAGATAGAGATATTATTCTACCTTGTTTGCATACCAACTCATCAGTGAAAAACACATTAGAAACACAAAAGCACATGGCTTAACCTGAGCTTCTGAATAATATAGCTGAAGGTGTAAGTGTGTTGATGGGTAATGCACTCCAAGTAGACCTCCAATAAGCTCCGGATGAAGAAAGTATTTGCACATACACACCTACAGTAGAAGCAAAACCTCAGACCACATACTGTTAAAGTATGAGCTACACAACACAGTCTTATGTAACCACAACACGGTCCTATGTAACCAAAATACAAAATACAAACGACATGTCATTCAACCTTTCTAAATACGACAAACCTATGATTTTGATCCTTGCCATAAAAGAGACAAACCAATAATTTTATCGGATAAAGTTTTACCACTAAAAATGATATTAAGAGTAAAGGGAAAGCGGATAAACTTTAACTCATACAACACTCACAAAGCATTTAGTAGCATGAAACCTCCTCGAACCTACAGATTTGTTACAAAAAACAAAACCAATATCACATTCGAGTGCTCATATGGGTCAATAAATAATAAATAGAATGTAAAAGAACTACTATAATTTTACCTCCTAAATCAACCTTTATTGAAGCGAAATTTAACCCCAAATAAAATCCAAACATACAAAATTCACAAAATCCAATACTCAGATTCAGATCTTTACTCTATATGGCTATAAAAAACAAAACCCATATTATTCAAAAGCTTATTTTGTACGCGAAATTTAACAAATACATGGAGTGCATTACCCATTAACACTCTTACAACTTCAAATTTATTTACAAAATCATGGAGTGCAGACCGAAACCTTAATTTTCTAAAATCTTCACTCGAATTTAATCAATAAAAAGGCCCTAATAAAAAAGATGTAGGTGCTCAACAGTAAAAAACGAAGAAAGATTAATGGTGCCAAGAACTCGAAGAGTCGTCACCACCGCGAGCGTATTAAGCGGTGCAGCAAATAAGTGTATTCCAATTAGTATGCTAAATGAAGAAAATCTGTAAACGCCAGGAAAAAATTAAAACACTAATTCAAAAAAAAGAAAAACCTTTGATTACCTTTATATGATGTTTACCATCAGGATACGATAGGAAAGGAAACAAATCGGCCGGTGCCGGTGAAGATTGTGGATGCGGCGGTGCTGGTGACGATGGTGGATGTGGAGGTGATGGTGACTACAATAAGGAGGGGATAGAGCAGTTAAAACCGCCACGACCGACGATTATTTGGCAACCGATTGTGATAATTTGTGTCGGATGCTAAGTAGATACATATAAGTGATTTCAGGATCCTACTTCATTTAGACTACCATGATCATCATAATTTTCTAAACACTTTCATTCACTCAATTTTTAAAGTACAGACATTTCCATTATTTTTTTAAGTAGTGCCAGGCGAAAGTACAAGTCGGGCCTTTGATTTATCTTAAATAATATCGTTCATTGTAGCCACCTTCGACATCACCTGCACCATCAATTATAAACAACTAAACAATTATTATTAAGTTCTACAATTAAAAAAGGAACTGAAATTCTCAAAAGTTGCAGGATTGCTTGGTTATAAAAAATTAGATAACCAAAGACTTGACATTGACAAATCAGGATAAAATAGGGATTCTAATTTTACCAATGCTTTAAGCCTTAAAAAAAAAAATAATAATAAAAAAAAAAAAAAAAAAAAAAGTGGCTGCATATAACTCACATTTTGCATATTCTTATGTTTCAAGTGCTTCACCTCTACATTTAAACAGTTCTTGAATAAAAATATCATAACAATTTGTGTACATCACGCCATTAACATAGTTACTATGACCCATATGAAATAAGGTGGGTGCAAGACGGACCCATTTTAAAATAACCAATTATTATTCATCGAAAATTCAGTGAATTCAAATGTTATTTTAATCAATTTACGTTGAAGGTCCTGCTTCATTATGAATGGTATTTTAACAAAAGGAGCATTTATATATTATAGAAATAGTAGTAAGGTAAAAAAAAAAAAATTAAAAAAAAAAATTGTTATATTTCAAGTGTTTCCAAAGTAGTAAAAACATCATCAATTTGTGTACGTAACGCCTTTTATATAGTTACCGTGACCCATATGAAATAAGGTGGGTTCAAAATTGACCCAGTTTAAAATAACCAATTACTATTCAGCAAAAAGTCAGTGGATTCAAATGTTATTTTAATCGATCTACGTTGAACAACATGCTTCATTTAGACTACCATCATCATCATAATGTTTTGCCTTTAACTTTGTACAAATATTAATGGTAATTTAACAAAAGGGGTTGTAAGATTATTACCTCATTCAGTGCAGCAACTTTTTTTCAAAATGATCAATAATTGCAGCTGTGTTTTGTGATTCTGAGCTACCATTTTACTTTGCAAAAGTTCCCTGGGAAAAAATTTGTTACATATTTGAGTTAGTGAAGCTGCAAATAATATGTTATATTATAGAAAAAGAATTTTTTCATTAAATATTTTTTAAAAAGAAATGGAAATATGGAGAACCTGGGAATTTTCAATGAGTTGGAGGAAATCTTTGTACAAAGTAAAGATCATTTAGATGAACCGGACTTAAAAATATAAATCGATCTGAAAAGCACATCCAACATTACATTACAACAAAGAATATAATACCTTTACCTCAATCTCAATCTAGTATTTGACACCAACCGAAAAACACTAATCAACTTAAAGTACTAAATTTATTTATGTTGTAAACTACAATAATAATCATACTACAAATTCTACAACCAATAAAATGAAAATCCAATAACCTGAAAATCCAGTAGCCAATGTGGCAATTTAAACCCAATATTGGTCCATTTAGGTTAGCAGAGCAATCAACATTTTGGTTTACAAAGCCTTAAAGAAATAAGACGGATTGACATTCAAAATTAGTTCACAACCTAACCTCCTAAATCATGTTAGCTTGTAAAGCAAGATGACATATATGATCAGAAAACCAATCCAACAGATGAGCAAAATTAACATGAGAAAAACCTGGACAAAAATACACAAATACATATTCACAAACATTCGATTAATGGCATTTTTAGGAGAAAAATATAAACTGCGAAGGATTAGGGTTAACACAATGACCCTCACCCACAACCAAAAAATCAACAAAATTATCTACCAAAGCTAAAGGAGAAATACCAGAAACTGATGATGACAGCAAAGATAACGGGTCCTTCAAAGGACCAAAAGACAAACCGCAAAGAATCACACACACACCAAATGGTGTGTTGTTCAGGTGGACGTCGCATAGGAGAAGTGACAGAGGCGATGGAACTCGTCAGGAGGGAACCCTAATTTGTGTTACGGAATCGTTGGTGGTGTTGGCGACCGCTAATACGTCGAGGATGTGGAGGGATTGATGAGTGAGAGAGGGTGGGTTATTTGTTTTTGAAGCGAGAGAGAGAGGTAGAAAGGGCTGGAATTTTTTAGGAGAAACAGGATTTGTGGGTAAGTTTTAATTAACAACACAGGAAGGGGGAAAAGAAGAGGCTACAGTGTTACATTGGGAAACAGAATGTCAGTGGAAATTGGGCGTTTTAGGCAATAGGATTCAATTTTTTGTTACGTGAATTATGTGTATAAATAAATATTTTAAACAAAGTTCCACCCAACTAAACACTGTCCATAAAATGAGTCGCCGATCCTTATTAAATACAGTAGAATGTATGAGTTCTCATTTATTTATTATTAAATAGAATGCAAGTGCTTGGTCCTTTGAATGGCTTGTTTGATTTTATTGGATGGTTCATCATGCAAGAAGACCGCATACTTTTTCTCAAACTCAGGTGCCATGCTCGGTTCCCCAACAAAAGCACGAAAAGATTCTGCAACAGAAAATGACACAATACTCTCGCTTGTTCCTCCTTCGAGAAAAAACACACACCGCCCACCGCATAAATCTTCTGCAAGCCGCTTAATGCCTGACGCTAGCATGTAATACGTTCCCGTTGTCAGCTGAAAGGTGCCATCTGGATCTGCTGCGTGTCCATCATATCTATCAAACAAAATGAAATCATATAGAAGCTAATGGATGTAGCTTATATATATATATATATATATATATATATATATATATAGTGGTAGGATCAAGAGGGAAGTAACCAATCGGGGGGAAGCGGAGGGAAGCAAAAACTTTTTTTTGAAAAAACTTTATTCACGAACATTATAGATGAGATGAAAATATGAACATTTAGTAGAGACACTTTGTGATAAATGTTTTTATTTTGGCGGGAAAACGCTCGAAGAAGTAATATATAACAATTACCGTATTTTTCGAGCGTATGTTGAGGTTTTAGCTATTAGGGTTTAGATATTAGGGTTTATAGGGTTTAGAAATTTAGGGTTTAGGGTTTAGATTTAGGATTTAGATTGAGTTTTTAACACGAACGGTTTAAAGTTTAGGGTTTAGGTTTATGGAATAAACCCAAAACACCAAACCCTAAACCCTAAACTCTAAATCGGGCTAAATTTTACTTCACAAAACATGAAGAAAAAAAAACGTTCATATTCTTCACGAACAATATTATCTTGAATGTTATTTTTGTCGATCGTTTTCCCGCCTAAATAATAACATTCATCACGAAGTGTCTCTTCTAAATGTTCATATTTTCGTGTGATTTTGATGCCGGAAAAAAAATTCCAAAAAAAAAATGAAAAATTTTTTTTTTTGCTTCTCCCCGCTTCCCCCCGATTGGTTACTTCCCCATTGATCATGCCCCTATATATATATATATATATTCATCGTGATGAGTGTTATTTTTCGAGCGTTTTCTAGTCAAAATAATAACATTCATCACGAAGTAGTGTCATTTTTAAATGTTCATATTTTCATATGACCTTAATGTTTGTGAAATTTTGTATGAAAATAGAAAAGAAAAATTTTTTACTTCCCCCTTTCCTCATGAAATCTACTTCCCTCTTGATTAAAACAATATATATAAATGTGTGTGTATATATATATTCCCTCTCGATTAAAACAATATATATATATATATATATATATATATATATATATATATATATATATATATATATATATAATTATGTATATAGATTTATATAGATAGATGGGAGATAATAGTTACCCTGCTGATACAATAATTAAATCTGGTTTAAATTTTTGAGCACACGGTACAATGACCTCGTCAAACACATTTCGCATTCCGACATCACCAAAACCATTCGGTAATGGCAAATTAAGTGTTGCCCCTTCACCACGCCCAGACCCAGTCTCATCAAACTTGCGGTGATACCATTCTTCCTAATGAATATATATTGAGGCCGATATTAAGATGTATTAATAGTAGTAACAAACAACATACATTAAGAATTAAGAAAACAAGTGAAGTAACCTGATATATATAGATACACACACAAATATAACTACCAGCTAGGTACCCAAGCAACGGACCGCTTGAAAATTATTTATATAAGTTATGTAAATTGTACTTAAAGATATTTACAATAGACGAAACAACAATTTAACACATGGAATCCCAAAATAAAGGGTTGTTTTATTTAACACCTCGAATACAAAGAGTAATTTGTGAGGAAGTAATGATACAACTTGTTATCCATTTAAAATTTGAGTAACGATTTTTCTTTCCTTTTAATTTTACCCTAACATATAGAATAGTGACACATGGTCAAACCAACAAATCAAGTGGATATAGAATAAGTAAATGACACATGTCAAGTGTCAACAGTTACTATTACTAGTTCATATCAACATAATCTTTGAGAATAGTAAATGGATTTTGTAACTTACAGAATGAGTTGAAAGAACGAATATGTCCGGGTCCTCATAGAATGCATCATTAGTGATATCCAAGAAATGGACATCAAAATCGATTATCAAAACACGTTTTAGTCCATGGACACGTTGAGCATATCGTGCTGCGATACCAGCATTCTCAAAATAACAAAATCCCATGTAATCAACTACAGGTATATTGTGCCCAGGAGGTGGTAGCAGGGCAAATCCAATTGGAGAGTTAGCATTGTTTTTAGAGGCTGCCACCTACATTTTCACCAATACAAAAAATCTTCAATTATTTAACTTAACCAATAACTCATAATAACCACGACACAATCATTCATAAACACATAACGATTAAAGGCAGACTTACCACATAATCAACCAAGGATAGGCCTGCTCCAGCAGCAGCCAACGAATCCTCATACGACTGCATCATCATTTATTTACAATATCTCAGAAGGCATTAAATATTATATACACATATAGAATAGCTGATAAAACTAGTTATCCATACAAAAACAACCCTCTGCTTCAAAAGTAATTAAGTTTGTACACACACACACACACAGAGCACAACAACAACATATGCTTGAATGGAAATATAAGCACTGTGGAAAGTTACTGTCAGTAGTAAAATGTAGATGTGCATGGAATTTTCTTACCGTGTCAGTGACATAATTAAACTCTATCATATGAAAAGGGTATCTCGGTTTTGAAGTCTTAGCTTCTTCCACCGCCTATATATAAAGACCTTTAATTAGAATGAGTGGCATCGATCTCATTATATTATATAATGGATCCAAATATACACAATAACATTTAGAAGTGCATAATTATTAAGGATTGTCACAAAATATAAATGAGGACACTAATAAATAATACGAGGGGATGTATTACCTCCCTGAGATGAACAGGAAAATAGTAGTCATGAACACCTCTTATATCTTCCAATGTAGCTTTTCGAAAACTATTAATTTGAACGATCTCAGGTCCTCGAAACTGCAAGGGATGTATTAGAGCTACAGTATTTAATCACAATATCAAAAATCAATGTAGCATATATACCAAATGTTGGATTCACCTCTGGAGTGAGTTTTGATTTTTCAAGAGCACTCAAAATAAAAGGAACTCTTGCAGTGCGTCCTATGTCCAGTTCCTGCAAATACAAAGAAACTTTTATTTTTTAATATGTATACATACAATTGATGAATTTATTAATATTTGTGTTATTATAATGCACGAGTTTACCTCCTCTTTATGATGATGATCCATAGCAGTATTTCTTAAACTATAAACTACTTTTGGTACACTCTCGTATGTCTCACCACCTGCTAAATTAGAAGACGTTGCCGAATACTTTGTCCTTACGGACAGAAAGAACCGACCAGCTGCAGCAACGCAATGATAACTTTTATTATTGTTATACAAATTTGAAATAGAATATAATCTTTCTCAGTTCGAGTGTATGTACTCCTTACATGCTTATGGAAATGAAGGATTAGGGCTTTTAAATTTTTGTGTCCATGTAAGTATTACTATTTGGGTTTTTCTCATATATACATATATATATATATATATATATATATATATAACATCTAGCGAATTACAGTAGTTTTTAATAACCTTAATCTTTATATAATTTACAAAATTTCACTCCTCAACTTCAGAATTAAAGAGAGTTTGCTTGCTAGCTTGAATTATCTGCTTCCAAAGTAAGTGAGGACTAATCGTACCCAACTTTATACAAAGATCTCGGCTGTCTTAAATTATAAACAATATATCTACACCTTACATGCTTATGGAGATGAAAGATTAGGGCTTTTATTCTTTTGGGTCAACTTAGAGTTGAAATCTCGAGCTCCAAAAATTGAACTCGTAATAACTTTATACTAAAGATCTCTGCTTTCTTAAATTATAAACAATGTATCTATACCTTACATGCTTATGGAGATGAAAGATTAGGGCTTTTATTCTTTTGTGTTTTAATCAAGAGCTCTGCTATGCTATAGATCAACTTAGAGCTGAAATCTGGAGCTCCAAAATTAAACTTGTAATAATAATAATTAAGGTACAATTAAAACTAATACTAATTAACAGAGCACTATATATACCTGATCGATAATAATTACGATGACAAAGATTATTCATATTCTTCCCGCAAAGGAATTAGGGTTCCTGTATGGGATAGAAATGTATGGAGGTGTATATATATATATATATATATATATATATATATATATATATATATATATATATATATATATATATATATATAGTGAAAGGATCTATGTGAAGATTTAGCTTCAATCTATGGAAAAAAAATACAATCTGCAAAAAAAAAAAAAACTGCAAAAAAAAGATCAATCTGAACGCAGATTGACTCAATCTGCACAAAAAAAAGTCAAATCTGCACAGAAAAAAGTCGATCTGCAAAAAAAAACTGCAAAAAAAAACTCAGATTGACTCTGCACGCAGATTGACTCAATCTGTATAAAAAAACAAAAAAAAAAGTCGATCTGTAAAAAAAAAGCTGGAAAAAATCGTCAATCTGCACGCAGATTGACTGAATCTGCAAAAAAAAAATCTGAACAGAAAAAAAAGCTGCAAAAAAAAAAAAAAAAATATGTGAATCTGCACGCAGATTTAGTGAATCTGCACGAGTTACATGAGTTCTCTACTACCTTTGGTTCTCCATGGATCCTCGCCCTATATATATATATATATATACACGAGTATATATATATATATATATATATATATACACGAGTATGTATGTATATATATATATATATACATACACGAGTATACATCTTTGATTAATTAACATTTTCAAACCCTTTAGTTCAAATATTTAATATTTAATTTCCATCCCACAACCTTCTTTTTGTATCTAATTTCATGGAATCAAGTCAATGAAACTGAGTTCACATCCTCCTGCTAAACTTGTAATGACGATCGTAAGTTGAGTGATCTTTATAACTGATTAAGCATTTGAGTTCCTCAAAGATGTTTGCATAATTTAGTAGTCCCAGTTATTCGACAAGGCATATCTATAAGACCACATGTAATGGTTAGTGAAAGAACCCGCCACCCGCCGCCACCTGGATCACCCCCACCACCACCGAACCGCCACCACCACCGCCAGCCATACCCCTCACCATTCTAACGGGTCGATTTGTGGGGCCCAGCAAATTTATTTTTTTTCCTTTTTTTTCTTTTTCTCCTCCAACGGCTATATGTATATATTATTTTTTTAACCAATAATACACTACATTTTCTATATATATACATACACTCTCATTCCATTATTTACCCAACACTACTATCAATTCATATTTCACAAACACAAAAAAAAAAAAAAAAAAAAAAAAATCAAATGGAAGTGGAAGATTTATTAAATTCTCAGAATGGAAGATTTATTAAGTTCTCAAAGCAAGGGCATTACCACATGGGTGATCATGAAGGACCAACAATAATGCTCGAGGCGGTTGCGTCCTACGATATGTGGATTTGGCATGCTTTCTTTGGTCCAGCGGATTCAAACAATGATATTAATGTTCTTAATGAATCGGATTTGTTCGAAGATTTATTGGATGGTCGAGCTCCGGAGGTCCGCTACACTATCAACGGGCACGAATTTACAAAAGGGTATTATTTGGTAGACGGCATATACCCAGAATGGGCAACACTTGTCAAGTCGTTTAAATGTCCACTTGAGCCAAAAAATATAAAGTTTAAACGTTTTCAAGAAGCCGCGAGAAAAGACGTGGAACGAGCTTTCGGTGTTCTTCAAGGTCGTTGGACAATACTAAAACACCCAACAAGGCCTTATAGTATCAATAAAATATGTCGAATCATGTACACTTGTGTTATACTTCACAACATGGTCACCGAAGACAACGAGCGCAACATATGTGGCCTCGAAGAGGATTATCTCTGACATCAAGAAAACATGCCGCAACGTACTTGGCAGGAAAGAGTTGAGCTCCAAGATCGGGTGGATCGAGAGATGCGAGATCGAAGAGCGCATCATAACCTTCGCAACAATTTGATCGAACACATTTGGACACTCCCGGATGATTATATTGTTCGAAACAATTAGCGTTATTTATTGTATTTTTTTTATTTATGTATTGTATTTTATTTATTTAATTATGTATGTTTTAAATTTTTAATAATATAATGTTTTAATTTTATTTAATAAAATGTTATTTGTATTTATTTATTGTATTTAAGTAATAATTTAAAATTGGTTAAAGTTTGAAATGAAGTGTATGATTGTGAGTGTTTAGTGAAAGGAATGTGAAAGGAATGTTAAAGGGTTTGTGATGATGTGGCGCTGATGTGGAGGAGAGAAATTCAGTGAAAGAACCCACCATTGCATGTGGCCTAACAAGTTTGTTAATAAATTTTAAAGTCAAACTGCATTATTAAGTATTTATATAAATATAAATATATTTTTAAATAATAATATATGTATATGTATATATAAGGAGAAAATTCAGCGCAAGCACATTCATTCGGGCGGTATTCCGGATAGAGGTCCGTGAACGAATCCGGTAAAATCTCCCTATAGGGTCAATGTATACCGTCATTATATTCATTCGGGCAGTATTCCGGATAGAGGTCCATGAACGGATCCAGTAAAACTTCCATATAGGGTCAATGTATACTGTCATTATTGGTGTTCAATTGTTTTAAAAAAAATCATGTCATCCCTAAGGATCGAACACATGACCTCTCTTTATCTCATGACTCAAAGGACATGGGAGAACCATTGGGATATGACCGCAAGTTGATTTTTTATATCTTTAGTTCTACAAATCTGATTCACAAAAAAAAAAAAAAAACAAAAAAAAAAAAACAAAAAAAGAATCTGAGATTAGTATTCATTGTGTAGTTTCAGAAAATATATATATATTTTTTACAAACTTGTTAACATAGATGTGATGTATGTTAACAGCTGTTCATACACCAGATGTATGATAACAAAAAAAGTGAAAAAAGACTTTTGATTAATGAAAAACAATGTTTAGTGTTTAGTAATTAGGATTTAGGGTTTAGATTGAGTTTTTAACATGAACGATTTAGAGTTAAGAGTTTAGGGTTTAGGGGTTAGGGTCTTAGGTTTAAGATTCGGGCTAAATTTAAAAATAAAAATAAAAAATAAAAAGGGTTAACAGATGTTAAGCTGCTATTAAAAAACTTAACATACAAGTATACTTGTCCCATTATCTCCAAATTAATATTTATCCCGTGATCTTATATATATATATATATATATATATATATTGAAAGGATCTAATGAGAAATAATTAATGATGAGAACCCTGGGAACTTCTGAGATCGGACAAATTTCTCCGTGGTAGAACATTTTTTCATTCTGGTCGAACGTTTTTGGGAGTTGCATGAAATCACTTTCGTTCTACATTCATGTTCTATATTTTAGGTTTTAATTTTTGATTTAAGGTTTAGATTTTGGGAAATCTAAACCTTTAAGGAGAGAACAATACTAACCCTTCATCCGCCACTGTGTACCCTTTGTCACTAGAACAGACCCATACTATTTTATCTTCTCTATTAGGAATAACGAAGGATAAAAAATTGTGCTTCGCTGCGGTGTGGTTGGTTCGTGAATCAAACGTACAAAAAATAAAAGGTAAAAAGTGGTTTATAAAACTAAATATCTTGAAGTAAAAAAGGAAAGGAAAAAACATGTTAAAAATGAAAGATTGCAAAAAATCAAATATATAATGACTAAAATACCTCATGAACAAAATAGAGGTCGTTAGTGTTTACAGGGGTAGAAAGGTACTTCCATCCCTTTTAGCATGTAGTTATAGTTATAGTTATAATAGTCACAACATACAATAAAGAATAGTATTTGACTTGAATTTTATTGATATGCATCAAAGGAAAGGGTAATCCAAAACTCCTGGACTGACTGACCTTGTGAGAACGAATAAAAGTCAGGAATATAGCTTCTTGTGGTGGAAAACCAATCTCCGTTAGTAGCTTCTTGATCCATAAGGCCTCGACTACTCCTTTGGATATTCCTCTGAATTCTGATTCGGCACTTGAAAGGGAGACAACCTTTTGTTTCTTACTTCTCCATGCAACTAAATTACCCACGACAAGTGTGAAGAATCCGAATGTAATATTTCTATCCCCTTTTTCTCCAGCCCAGCTTGCAGCTGTATATATTTGAGCCTTTAGGTGTCCATGTCTTTTAAAAACAACTCCATGATCCCTGTTTTCTTCAAATATCTGATGATTCTCATTACAACTTCCATACGGTGAATGTGTGGTTGATGCATGAATTGACTCACAACTCCAACTGCATGTGCTATATCAGGTCGAATGTGAGCAAGATAGAGGAGTTTTCCCACCATCATTTGGTATTGCCCTTTATCAGCAAGATCAGCTTCATCTTTCATATATAGCTTCTGGTTTGGAATCATTGAAGTATCAGCTGATTTGCAATCAATCATACATGATTCTGCAAGAAAATCAAGAACATACTTCTTTTGACAGATAAATATTTACTGTTGGGATCGTAATACCTCAATCCCCAAAAAATATTTAAGTCTGCCAAAGTCTTTCATTTCAAATTCTTTAAATAAGTTCATTTTTAAGTTAGAAATTTCCTCTTTATCATTTTCTGTTATTATCATATCATCAACATAAGTGATTAAGCATGTAATTAAATTTCCTTTTCGTTTAAAAAAGAGAGTATGATCCGAGTTACTTTGTTTGAAATCATATTTCTTCATAAATAAAGCAAATCTCCCAAACCAAGCCCGTGGGGATTGTTTTAACCCATATAAATATTTCTTAAGTAGTCATGCTTCCCCATTTTTGAAGTTTTCGGAGAATCCTGGGAGAGCTTCCATATAGATTTTTTCTTTTAATTCACCATGTAGAAAGACATTATTCACATCAAATTGGTGAAGTGGCCATTCTTCATTTGCAGTAACTGAGAAAAGAACCCTGCTGGTATCAATCTTCGCAGCTGGTGAGAAAGTCTCGGAATAATCTATTCCATATGTTTGAATATATCCCTTGGCAACTATCCGGGCTTTGTATCTTTCAATGGTACCATCTGGTTTGTATTTTATTGTAAACACTCATCGATTCCCTACTGGTTTTTTCCTTGAGGAATGACACATTTTTTCCATGTGTCACTTTTCATGAGTGCTTCCATTTCTTCTTCCATGGCATTCTTCCATTTTTCAGATTTCATGGCTTAATAAACACTTGTTGGGATTTCTTCATAATATAAAGCATAATTGAATTTTTGTGGTTCACTCGATATGTTTCCTTGTACAATATTAGCAATTGGGTATCTTAATATTTGAGCTTCTTTTTCTGGAGAGTATCTCTTTGGTGGTACTCCTCTATTGGCTCTTTGTGGTGGAACATATCTTTTAGAAGTTAGACTGTTTTGTTCTCCTTGTTCATTACTTGAGGAGATTTCATTTGATTCAATGCTTGGTGATTCAGGATCATGATTTGGTGATTCGGGATCAGGGTTTGGTGATTCGGGATCAAGATTTGGTGATTCGCGATCAGGGTTTGGTGATTCGGGATCAGGATTTGATATTTCATGATCAGGATTTGGTGTTTGGGGATTGGGATTTGGTGTCAATATTTGGATGTTGTCGGGATTGGGTGTTGGTGTCTGAATGTTACCAGGTTTAGGTATCCAGGTTATCCAACTGAGAGTGTCATTATCCTCTTTTTCCCCATCACTCGTGAGTTGGGTATCATAAAAATATTCGGTTTCGACAAAGTCACAGTTCATTGTAGTAAAAACATGACGTCTTTTGGGACTATAACACATATACCCTTTTTGGTTAATTCTATAGCCCACCATGACACATTTTTCCGCACACGGATCTAGTTTGGTACGTTCATTTTTTGAAATGTGGACAATGATCGAGCACCCAAATATTCGAGGTTCAATGCTAAATGAGGTCGGAAGGATATGAAATTGAGAAAGAGTATCTCTCGAAGTTTTTGTGCCCAAAACTTTAGTAGGTAGTCGGTTAATAAGGTAGGTAGCGAAAGCAATAGCTTCAGGCCAAAAACTTTTCGAAACTTTCGATTCAATTAATAAATCTCTTGTCATTTCTAAGAGTAGTCGATTTTTCCGTTCGGCTACTCCATTTTGTTCGGGAGTGTGAGCAGAGGATGTTTGGTGAATAATCCATTTATCTTCACAAAATTGTTTCATTGACGTATTGACAAACTTACCACCATTATCGGATCTTAAAATTTGTATATTTTTGTTGAATTGAATTTGTACCTTTTTATAAAAGTGAGAAAAAATTTCAAAAACTTCTGATTTGTGAGGTAAAAAATATATCCAGGTCATGCGTGAATGGTCATTAAAAAACAAAACAAAGTACCGGAAATTTCTCCCTCCAATAACCGGTGCAGGACCCTACACATCAGAGTGGATTAGAGCAAAATGTACATCTTTCCTAGTATTACTAGGTTTGTATGTACTTCAGTGGCTTTTGGCCAAAATACAAGTCTCACAATTTAAATTAACATTGAATTTAAAAAGGCTAGGATATAAAGCATGTAAGTATCCGGCAGAAGGGTGACCCAATCTCCTATGCCGTAACCATGCCTCTCTATCAGGTGTTCCGTGTGCAAGCATCACAGATCCTTGTTGAGTCACTTCATCTACATAGTATAACCCACCCCGTTCAGTGCCCCGCCCAATAATCACCCCGGTCCTGATATCTTGTAGGATACAAAAAGTAGGGTGTAATAAAACAGAACAATTCAGTTCTTTTGTAATGTGGCTAACGGATAACAATTTATGAGACGAGGTCGGGATATATAAGCAATTAGATAATTTCACGGTCGGAGTAACTTCAATTCTCCCACCCCCTTCACTGGTACAATCCCTCCATTAGCGGTTTGAATTTTATGTACCCGGGGATTTGATTCGATATGTAAAAATGTATGAGCTTGATCTTTGTATTGACTGTAAGATTGATTCAGATTGTATTAAATTATTACAAGCTGCTAAGTGTTTATATAAACTAAGAACTATAACGGTTAATTCTAATCTAAGGATGGATCCAATTATACTTTTGGAACCCCTTTTTCAAAAATGGAAATATGATGTTTTTAGTTGTAGCCGTTGTGTTGCCTTGTGACCCTCCTAGAACGGGAAATGATGAAGTACATAGACTTCTTATCCAAGTCAACGTTTCCTAATCAGGAAGTGATTCCTTTTGGTTCTATATTCTAACAGTATTTTGGCCTTTTGTGTACATTAGACCATTATTAGTGGTAATAGGGTGTTATGAGTGTTTTTGTGGAGTATAGTGCCGATTTGGCAAATGTGATGGCGTGATAGAGTTTGTAGTGGTATAGGGTGATAGTTGTTTGATGGGGTAATTGATCCCACATTTTTAGTTATTATATTATCTTTATTAATTTTAATTAAACTATAAATATATATATCTAAATCCTGATTGGTTAAAATTTCGGTCACGCCTCAAAAGTCTTCCGTGAAGCTCCCATCACGCCAACAACATTTTTCTTCCATCACGCCCCATAGTGGCGTGATGGGGGCGTGATGAAGGTAAAAGAGGTCCCATCACGCTGCACTACTTGTGGTCTTAGTAGATGTACTTTCCTTTTGTCTTTTGTCCTTTTGATGCGGATAAGTCCCGCGGATGGCCGAGCTGCCAAATCTTCCTACCTAGTTCGGGATATGGAGTCTATAAGCAAAAGGAAATTAGAATTAAACTTTTAATAGTGGTGAATACTTTATTTGTTTTTTTTTAATTAATTTTTTGTTGTAGTTCATAGTGATTAGCTGATTATGGCTACTACACACTGAAGTTCACGCCAGTGTGTTATCACTGGTCACATGTTCGAAACTTAATATAGTAGTAAGCTTGCATTAGACGTTTATAAAAATTGTGTTTTTTATTTGTAATTAGGAAGACCTGCAAAATGGTGATGAACTCGTAAAAGTACTGCGCGAGCTTATCGTGGTAAAAAGAAAAGTTGCAAACCTTCATGTGGCACTTCAAGGTCGGAAGGTGAATTTATTGTGTCAATTTTTTATTATTGTTAAAAATGTTTTTTGTGTTTCTTTTTTTTTTAAACTGCGGTTAGAGTCACTAACGCGGTCCGAACGTCACCAGATCATTATTATTTCTGCACTCATTTTGAGTATCGAAAAACTTAGTTAATCACTTAGTTCATACTTATGAAGTCATTGAGTTATTGTGGATTGTAATGATATATTTTGGTTGATAATCTACTGAATTTGAACCTCCGAAATTTGAACGTGCACCTATTTTTTCAAGGATACAGACCTACAAACAACTGAGGCTTTTTACCACTCAACTAATAGTTCGATGGTTGTTCAACATCAATCTTGAACCATTTACTTATGATTGGGCCGATTATGGTTATATTACCTCTCTGATGGGTCAGACGGGTTAAAATTATAAAACTTAAAAGGAAAGTGGTCAAATAGGTTCAGCTTAATAGTCATCCAAGTAGACTTTTAGAATATGTATCTTGGTCAAAACCAACTCAACCATTTATGAGTTACCCATTTTAACCCATTAGCCAACATGCCCATAAGTTCCTATGTTCATTTTTTCAGTATATATGTTCGACATCAGTTTTGAACCATCTACTTATAAATGGTCCGATTCTGGTTATGTACCTCTTTAATGGGTCAAATGGGTCAAACGGTTATAAATTAGAAAACTTAGAAGGAAAGTAGTCAAATAGGTTCAGCTTAATAGCTAATAGTCATCCAAATATACTTTTAGAATATGTATCTTAGTCAAACCCAACTCAACCATTTATGAGTTACCCAATTTGACCCATTAGCCAACATGCCCATTTGAGCCACCTTATTGAAGTTTATGCTAATTAATTATTTCATTTTGGGTGTTTTTTCTTGAGATAAACAGAAAGAATTCTCAGAACTATTAATGCATGCTGCTAGCGATTATGGTACTCTTGCAGCATCGGATCTGATCTTCACTGGACTCACAACTTTAAGGAACCGCCTTCTATATGGCCAGTACGTTTACTGAAACTGAAAGTCCTTTTTTTTTAAAACTTTAACAGAACATGATTTTAATACAATTTTATTCGTGTTATGAGCAGGAGATGCTTCGTCCAATCTCTGTAGCGTTGGTGTCGTGTACCAGATACTACGAAGCAATGTCAGCCATGAGAGAATCTTTCACAAATCTCCAAAAAGCTTGGTTGATTCCTTCACGATCACTGAGTAAAGATCCTTCTAGAAGAATATCACCGTCAGGTTCTGAATGTGTGACTCCGCATTCATCAGGGCATGTATCGAGCTCTGATGATTTGGACCCACCAAGTCCAAAAATAGAAGGAGACGAGAAGCAAGAACGGGAAGATGAAACTAATTCTGAGGTGGAAAACTAGGCGGTTGGTTAGTGAAATACAGTTTTGGCTTTAACGATTTGTGACGTACAATTCTATCATAGATCTCTATTGTTATTGTTATACAATATGATTATGTAACTAGTATATGTGACATTTTTAACGAAATAATGTGTTAACGACGTAACAGGTCACATACGGGTATGTTACAGATTAACATATAAAAGCAAATCGAGTACACTTCTCCATTTTAAATATTAACAGATTAATGTAACATCTTCAATCCTTCTGTAACAAAGATAAAAAATATAAGTACTTCTGTAGACGCTGTGAAAGGATCTTAGAATCAACCTAACACGATCTAGAGGCGGAATAACACTAGAACGAGCTTAAACGAATATCTATGGGTTTTCGGGTTCGTACAAGTCAAACCAAGATTAGATCTTGATAAACACGAAGCCTAGACTGACATTCTGTGGTATTTGGACATGAAGATTGAGAGAGACCCGACCTGAAACTGTTTGTGTGTATGAAAATATACAGAGTGATTAACCAAATTAATGGAGATTAATTTGGCTTAAATACCTCAGTTTCTATGTCGGTCGACTGTGGATGACAGTCGGTCGACTGACTATGTCAGTCGGCCGACTGTCGAGTGACATTACAGATACATTTAAACGTTTACAAATATATAAAGTAACAAATCGACAATCAACGTTTAACAAAATTACAGGTTACAACATGATTGAAATAAAACATTAAAGTTCATGGAACTAGGGATTACAAAATATGCACTAACAAACTCTCCCTAAGACCTAGTTCCTCATAAGTCTTTGATCTGCTTCAATCTCTGTACGGATCTGTAACCATATTGTTCAAATAGCAAACCTTTGCAACACGAATGTACTGTTGTGCTTGAACTCTATTTTCTGGCCTGTACAGCATCCGATTGTAGTACAATGTGAAGATGTCAGCTTCACAACAATTTCTCAACCAAACGGGATCTAAAACCCGTATCGAGTCGGTCTCATCTTCCTTCAATTTGTCCAAAACGATGACTGCCTCCTCTGAGCGTTCATCGTAGTACCACCAGCGAAAACGTGGGCTAAAGTTCTGCGGCATTTTCATCACAGGAACCTTTCTCATATAATTTACTGGCTTGTATTTGACAATCTTTCTTCGTTCGCCCGTTTTCTTGTTTGTTCGATAAGTGATCGTGGGAAATTGAGGGCTGAATCCCTCAAAGTTCTTTGACAAGTACGATTGTCTTATCTTCTTGCAGACAATATTAGGAATTCCGTCATAATCCCTATATAACATCTTGAGCCTAGCCACCTGCATAAATTCAAAGTACGGTAGAGACGTGAACTCGTATTCATGTTTGATGCAATCCACTCCGTACTCCTTCTTTATTGCGTATATATTCAACTCTTTGATGTAGGCCCATGCAATGATTTTTCCTTTAGCCAAAAGATTCGCCGGTCTATTAATGTAATTCATCCATTCAGGTTCTGGCGCCGGCTTCTCACAATATTTTCTGATCCTCAACAGGATCTTCCACTCAGCTTCTAGAACTTCTATCTTTTCTTTATTTATTTTGACCGGTAAAAACCCTGGAGGCAAATCTTCGGTCTTTTCTTTTTCTTCGCATTTACGGTTTAGAAGCTCTTCATTCATTTTGAAGTAGTCTTGAAATGTAGGTAGATCTTTATCGTTATTACATTCGTACTCCGAAAAATCACCTATTGGTTCATCTTCAATAATTACTTCATCAAAATCGTTGTCGTTTTCATTTCTTACGAAAATTTCCTCAAAATCATCACTAGAATCGTAACGATTCTCAAAAGATGAGCTAGCAGTTGCGTCAGCTGAAGTACTTGCTTGTTGCTCTTGACGCACTAGCTCGGCCTGCTCCTCAGCGCTTAGATCCGGCGGGATCTCCCCTTCTTCTAAATCATCAAATACAACTGAGTGATTCAGACGATCCTGCTTTGCCAAAAAATCACGTAAAGAATAATCAATATTTAGAGGAATTACTGACAGTGGGTTCTCGCTTGTGCCTTTAGCAAGATCCAAACCTAGCTCATCCTCGCCTTGATCGTTAAAATTACCAAAGTCTATATCCTCCTCGAGATCAACAGCCTCAATATCGAAATTATTTTCCCACTCAAGCACCTTCGACAGTGCCTTGTTCGCTGCATTCTCGGCCTTTACAATCAGCAAATTCTGAGCATCAAACTTAGTTTGTAACTTCTTCATTTCAACCTGTTGATCTTCAACCTGCTTGGTCAGTTTGGAAATCTCAGCATCCTTTCTTCTCTCTCGTTCATCAGCTTTTTCTTTAAATTTTTCAAATTCAGAAGCCATATTGACAACCTTCTCGCTTAATATAGAAACCGCAGCATCTTGTGTAATAACAGTCGTGGATGCAACAGCATGAACTCCTGTATCAGTTTCAGCACGTGTTTCTTGAGTAGCAGCAGCTGAAGGTTGTCGTTGTGGTTGTGATTGCTGTGATTGTCGCTGTTCAGTAGCTGAAGATGACTCAGTCCTTTTTGCCTTCTTAATGAATCTTATTCGCCTCTGCTTCGGATTTGTCGTAACTGAAGGACCCTCAGATTGTTTTCGCTTTCTCAGCTCGAATTGATCAGGGTCAAAGTCATCTCCTTCATCGTCTTCATCAACCAGTATCTATTCAGTTGTAACAACTGGTGGTGGCTGATTAACCTCTTAATCGTCTTCACCAACTGCGACGATATCATCTTCATTACCAGACGTACTGTTCTCATGACGACATGCAGCACCTGGTGGATATACATAGTTTTCATTGGCGAGGTGGCCAACCAATCTCTTGAATGGTTCATCTGGACCTCTCTTTTGCTTGACTCGATTGAAAGTCAAGTCATTCAGATGATTCAGTTTAATCTCATCCTCCCAAACCTTATTCAATCCTTGCACTTGTTTTTCAATCATCACCTGCAAGAACCTAGGAAACATTAAGTGGCTTTTCTTCTTCACGTTCACCAACATGCTTCTGAAAATCACTTCGGAGAAATTGAAGTCCGCATGAAGAACTAACGCTGCAAACATCGAGCTATAAGTCTCGTTCAGCTCATCAAAACCGCCTACCATTGGACTCATGCATCTCAATAACACCAAAGTTAGGTATTTGTATTGATGACAGAATCGAGTTCTCTTAACAGAACCTTTCATCGGATCACCAGAGTATCCACATCTTACTAGACACCTTCGGACCTTAGTTCTATTCAGTGTGACTGGCATAGAATCATTATCTGGAAAACCTAAGTCTTCACGAACTGTCTGTGCCGAGATCTTCACAATTGTACCACCAACGCTGCTTCGTATCACCTTCCTTCCTTGTTCAGTGACAATAGACGCATTGTTCCAGAATTCTCGTTGGTGTGAGTAGTATGCCTTGCATTCTAGAGTTATTGCAGTATGAATCCTGGACCTTTTCAAGAATTTGATAATATCAACGATGTCTTCTTTTGCTTCGGGTCCTTCCTCGTTTAGACATGCCTCTAGATTGGCGTTTTCGCTTGCCGTCAGGCCTGGAAGATTCTTTGACAGAATCACCTCTTCTTCATGTACGTCTTCGTTCACTGGACTACCCTGTTGAGCCATTGATTCTGCTATACAAACATATATACAATAATCGAAAAGCATTAAATCAAAAAAAACATAAAAAATACAAGAAACAACAGTCGGTCGACATACTATGTAAGTCGGTCGATTTTAAAGACAGTCGATCGACATATATATAAATCGATCGACTTATAAAGTCGCCCGACATACGCTAAGTCGGTCGATTTTCAAGGACAATCGGCCGACTGATTAAACGAAGCAAAACACAGATCTAAACACAAATTCTTCGATTTTATGTTGTTTTGACTCAATCAATGTCTAATACATATACAGAAGAGGCCGATTAACATTATCTATTCAACAATTATCAATTACAGGTCCTAAACACCAAAAAATTGAATCGGAACAGAAAAGTAAACAAGAAACTTTAATAACTTTCGATTTAGAACGAATTACCTCGATTGGATTACGGCGCTGGAATCACGAAACAAAGTTGTATACGAAAAATACGATCAAAAACTCTTCCTTGCAAAGTTTGAATTTTTGGTAAAACAACACAATCGCACGAAATAAAGAACATCGGCCGTCTGAGGCCTTTTTATACTCAGCTCGACAATCGGTCGACTTTGGTATTATGTCGGCCGACATATGTGACAATCGGTCGACATACTTGATAAACGGCCGACATTGTGGCAAACGAGTAAGTCGGTCAACTTTGTTCAACATCGACCGACTTATGTTATAAATCGGCCGACTGTCTCCTCCCTTCATAAAATAGTTTTTCGTTTTAGAAACCCTGATAATTCCTTCTATTCACTTCCACTGGCTGATTTTACACGCAAAATATTTTTATTTTGAAGACTTGAACAAGTTTAAGATTTTAGATGTGTAGTTCGTTTCTTTTTGACGTCGAGACACAATTTGTAACTTCAAGGAAATATACACATATTCACATAAGCAAACAAATAAAATATTTTTGTATTTTTCAAAATAAATATCAACATACTGAAAAATCTTTTTGTAGTTTTTAGGATTTTAAAACTTATCACAATAAAAAAATGCAAATGAAGTACAATTCATGTCAGAAAGTCAAAGATCAAGGTTAAGAAAGATCCAAGATTGTATGGTATAGAACATGTTATTTACATGAAGCAGTTTCTGTAAGTCATAAACCTAAGGAAGCTAAATTATCAAAAAGTTTACATGTTCAATCAACATTTAGACAACAATATGTACACAAAATTTCACAAATAAAAGCAAATAATACCAGAGAAATTGATCTTAACATGGTATCTATCTTCATTAACCTTTTACAGACTTTTCTCTTAGACATTTTGATGATCAAGTTAATTAATTACATTAACATATTGCTATGTTAGATTCAATCACAGACTCAGTAATCAAAGTGAGATCGCATGATTTTTTAGGTAGTCAATTGAGCACAAGTCTATTGACGCTTTCCGTTACCACAAACACATACGTTAGGTCCAATTGAACAGGAAGGTTCTCATAGTAATTTTGGAATATCCCTGTCAGCCATTAGCTTCTATCGTAACGTATACTTTTCAATTCATATGATTCTGATGGATCTCATAGTATATTCAATATTCTATCAATCGTGCAATCAACCAACTGCTATCAATCTCATTCCTTCTTTATTATTAAAGTTATTGGAGGAAACAGAATGAAAGACGTAGCTTTCTTAATGAGTGAGTATTCAGAATATCTCTCTGAAAACATCTTTCGCTGTCTAGGCCTTAATGGGTACAGTCCCATATCACAGACAATGATAATAAGTCTAATAGAATGGTTTTGTTGAAGTATGAATGATTTAAGTTCTTCTTGGTAATCTTCACACTCATTAGTATTCTTACAAAGACTTCTCTTCTCGATTTCATCATTATCTTGACCTTGATATTTTCGTCTTCCATGATTTCACTTATGTTTTCATGATATAATAACTTGATATGCAATGTGCCATAATTTTTTTTATTTTTAATTTTTTTTTTTACAACACATTGCAGTCTTGACTTTGATTTATATCTCGAAGTGACTTCCTTGCGATGAAGATCTCTTTTCTTCATTTGTGTAACTATTAACTTAAATCATTCATTCATGGACTGTCTGCAATATAGAACCACACTTTTCAACCCGTTCACAGGAAAGACACTCTCATTGAGATAAACTTACTATTTTGGAGTTTAGGTACGATTCAAGAATTAAAGTTTGATAGAAGTCGGTATGCACAGTCAATCAGAACATTTTCAGCGCTTATTGATCGCTTGAATATCCCAATTAGTCGTGAGACTCAATGGTGCATCAATTTGGAATTTGCTTGGGGATATTCTACATCATGTGTTTCTAGATTATACGTCATGATAGGGGATACCCTCACCTTTTGTTGATTTCCTCAACAATTTTCTTTAAAGTATGGTCCTGTGGTAATTAAGTGACTACCCTCAACCGCTGTAAACCTTTCCATGAGTTCCTTATCAAGATATTTACATGATTGTGATTATGATCATCTCATTCTATGATTAAGTCCGTATCCCATTTTTATTTAGATCAAACTCGTTTTTTTTCTTTCTGAATATCTGATGTTGCATTCATTACTCCCCCTAAAATACTAAAAATCTAAAATCTTTTTGGTTTTTGGATTTTAAACACATAGAAACAATCAGAAAGAAAAGAAATATAATCACACAGTATATACAGCTATGCATGCAGAACACATAAAATGAAGTTACTCTGTGGTCTCTTCGTCATGAACGACATCTGACAATATTTTGACACTTAACTCAGTTAACAAGAAATCAAAACATGGTTTATCAAAAGCTTTTGTGAAAAGATCAGCCCTTTACGTAGTTGTGCCAATTTGGACAACATCAATTAGCCTTTTCTCATAACAGTCTCGAATAAAATGGTATTTAATCCCTATGTGTTTGGTCTTAGAATGATTCACAGGATTTTTCGTAACAGCTATGACAGCAGAATTATCAACAGAAATAGGAGTGTTAGAAATATTCAAACCGTAGTCACGAAGCTGCTGTTGTATCCACACAACCTGAGATGCACAGCTTGCTGCAGTAATGTATTCAGCTTCACAAGTGGACAAGGCCACTGCTGTCTGCTTCTTGCACTGCCATGTAACTAGTCTGATTCCAAAGAATTGATAACCTCCTGATGTTGACTTAAAATCTTTCTTGCATCCACCATAGTCGGAATCACTATAAGCCGTCAGTACAAAATCATTATCACAGGGATACCATAGCCCCAAATTCGGAGTTTGCTTTAAATAACGCATAATCTTTTTCACCACAAGCAAATGATGTACATTTGGATTTGCTTGATAGCGAGCACATAAACAAACTGTGAACATGATATCAGGGCGAGACGCTGTTAGATACATCAACGAACCAATGATGGCTCTATATAAGGTTTGATCAACCTTATCACCTTCCTTATCCGGTGTAATCCCGTGATTCACCGATAGCGGCGTCCTTGCAGGACGTTCATCTTCTATTTTGAATCTTTTCAGAATATCTGATACATATTTTGTCTGATGTAAAAAGATACCCTGATTTGTTTGTACAACCTGAATACCAAGGAAGAATTTGATAGTTCCCATTGAACTCATCTTGAACCGTTTCTGCATTACCTCCTCAAAATCATCCACCATCGTCTTATCTGTAGATCCAAAGATAATATCATCCACGTACACCTGTACTAGCATAATATGCTTGCCCTTTTCTTTGATGAAAAGTTTCTGATCGATGACACCTCTTCTGAAACCATTATCAATCATATAGTTGGACAACGTACCATACCACGCTCTTGGAGCTTGATGAAGCCCATACAGTGCTTTTTCTAGACGATATACCTTTTCTGGAGAATGTGGATCTGTAAAAACCGGTGGTTGCTTAACAAAAGCGGTCTCATTGAGAGTCCCGTACAAAAAGGCGCTTTTGACATCCATTTGATAGACCTTGAAGCCTTTAAAAGATGCGAATGCCAAAAATATTCGAATTGCCTCAAGTCTAGCCACTGGTGCAAATACTTCATCATAATCTATATCAGGGATCTGTTGATATCCCTTCACAACCAGTCTAGCTTTATTTCGAATTACAATACCTTGCTCGTCTTTTTTATTCTTCCATACCCATCGAAGCCCATAAGGTTTGCAACCATGAGGCGGAGTCACCAGTTTCCATACTCCTAAATGCTTGAATTGTAAAAGCTCTTCTTGCATGGCATTTACCCAATCATCATAAAGAAGAGCTTCCTCAACAGAATTTGGTTCAATTTGACACATAAAGCATGAATATGCATGTAAGAAGAGTTTGCCTGACCTATTTAGTGAAGAATAGAAAGCTTGTATAATGTTTTCAGTTGAAGCTTTCTGATTTTCAGACGTTGAGGCATCATTTGATAGTGCTCCAGAAACTCCTTTCGAATCAACAATAAAATCATCTAAGCGTCGAGGTAAGACAACTGTTCGTGATGATCTACGAACACCTTCAGATTCTAGTTGTTCTTCCTGAACTTCTACAATTTGTGGCAGATTATGAACACTTTCACCACTATCTATAGGTTGTGGCTCCTCTTCAGAATCAGATCCATCATAAGATGGATCATCTTGATAATCACCGGATTCTTCACCATCTTGAACAAGTTGTTGTTGCGTCACTGTGTTGATGTGGTGCCGTTTGTGATTGCAGAACCATTTGTGATGCAGACGTCGGCATTTCATTCAGCAATCTTGCAATAACTTCATCATCAGTAGCAACAGACGGAAGACCAAAAGAATCAAACAAATCTTCATAATCAAACTGCCATGAAAAACCTTTCCCAGCAGGAATAGCAACATTTCTTTGAACATCTACTTCGAAATGTTCTTCAACACGTTTAGATACAGTGTTGAAAACTCTTTTGTTTGGATTCCCATAACCAAGAAATATACCAGGAACAGCCTTAGGATTAAATTTTCCTCCAGTATCTCATATCATGATTGAACACGGTGCACCAAAGGGTTCGAAATGTTTAATGTTAGGCTTCCTTTTATGTAGCAATTCATAGCAAGTCTTTCCATGTCTCTTAACTACTAACAATCGGTTCATTGTATAACATGCTGTAGCCACAGCTTCACTCCAGAAGTTAACCGGTAAACTTGAGTCGGCTAACATAGTTCTCGCAGTTTCAATTAACGTTCTGTTACGTCTTTCAGCAACACCATTTGATTGCGGAGTATAAGCTGGATTGAACTGTTGTTGAATGCCTTTCTCGTTGCAGAAACTCTCCATCTGCTGATTCTTGAATTCAGTACCATTATTTGTTCGAGTCTTCCTAACCTTTAACTTGTACAAAGATTCCAGCTTCAAAAACAACAACTTAATATTTTCAAATGTGTCAGACTTCTTCTTTAACATCACTACCCAAGAGTATCGTGAGTGAAATGTCCCGTTCTTATTGATTAAAAACGTTCCATATTAATTGATTTCGTTGCGAGGTTTTAACCTCTATATGAGATGTTTTTCAAAGACTGCATTCATTTTTAAAACAAACCATAACCTTTATTTCATAAATAAAGGTTTAAAAAGCTTTACGTAGATTATCAAATAATGATAATCTAAAATATCCTGTTTACACACGACCATTACATAATGGTTTACAATACAAATATGTTACATCGAAATCAGTTTCTTGAATGCAGTTTTTACACAATATCATACAAACATGGACTCCAAATCTTGTCCTTATTTTAGTATGCAACAGCGGAAGCTCTTAGTATTCACCTGAGAATAAACATGCTTTAAACGTCAACAAAAATGTTGGTGAGTTATAGGTTTAACCTATATATATCAAATCGTAACAATAGACCGCAAGATTTCATATTTCAATACACATCCCATACATAGAGATAAAAATCATTCATATGGTGAACACCTGGTAACCGACATTAACAAGATGCATATATATAAGAATATCCCCATCATTCCGGGACACCCTTCGGATATGATATAAATTTCGAAGTACTAAAGCATCCGGTACTTTGGATGGGGTTTGTTAGGCCCAATAGATCTATCTTTAGGATTCGCTTCAATTAGGGTGTCTGTTCCCTAATTCTTAGATTACCAGACTTAATAAAAAGGGGCATATTCGATTTCGATAATTCAACCATAGAATGTAGTTTCACGTACTTGTGTCTATTTTGTAAATCATTTATAAAACCTGCATGTATTCTCATCCCAAAAATATTAGATTTTAAAAGTGGGACTATAACTCACTTTCACAGATTTTTACTTCGTCGGGAAGTAAGACTTGGCCACTGGTTGATTCACGAACCTATAACAATATATACATATATATCAAAGTATGTTTAAAATATATTTACAACACTTTTAATATATTTTGATGTTTTAAGTTTATTAAGTCAGCTGTCCTCGTTAGTAACCTACAACTAGTTGTCCACAGTTAGATGTACAGAAATAAATCGATAAATATTATCTTGAATTAATCCACGACCCAGTGTATACGTATCTCAGTATTGATCACAACTCAAACTATATATATTTTGGAATCAACCTCAACCCTGTATAGCTAACTCCAACATTCACATATAGAGTGTCTATGGTTGTTCCGAAATATATATAGATGTGTCGACATGATAGGTCGAAACATTGTATACGTGTCTATGGTATCTCAAGATTACATAATATACAATACGAGTTGATTAAGTTATGGTTGGAATAGATTTGTTACCAATTTTCACGTAGCTAAAATGAGAAAAATTATCCAATCTTGTTTTACCCATAACTTCTTCATTTTAAATCCGTTTTGAGTGAATCAAATTGCTATGGTTTCATATTGAACTCTATTTTATGAATCTAAATATAAAAAGTATAGGTTTATAGTCAGAAAAATAAGTTACAAGTCGTTTTTGTAAAGGTAGTCATTTCAGTCGAAAGAACGACGTCTAGATGACCATTTTAGAAAACATACTTTCACTTTGAGTTTAACCATAATTTTTGGATATAGTTTCATGTTCATAATAAAAATCATTTTCTCAGAATAACAACTTTTAAATCAAAGTTTATCATAGTTTTTAATTAACTAACCCAAAACAGCCCGCGGTGTTACTACGACGGCGTAAATCCGGTTTTACAGTATTTTTTGTGTTTCCAGGTTTTAAATCATTAAGTTAGCATATCATATAGATATAGAACATGTGTGTAGTTAATTTTAAAAGTCAAGTTAGAAGGATTAACTTTTGTTTGCGAACAAGTTTAGAATTAACTAAACTATGTTCTAGTGATTACGAGTTTAAACCTTCGAATAAGATAGTTTTATATATATGAATCGAATGATGTTATGAACATCATTACTACCTCAATTTTAGTAGATAAACCTACTAGAAGTGACAAGAAATGATCTAGCTTCAAAGGATCTTGGATGGCTTGAAAGTTCTTGAAGTAGGATCATGACACAAAAACAAGTTCAAGTAAGATTTTTACTCGAATTAAGATAGTTTATAGTTATAGAAATTGAATCAAAGTTTGAATATGAATATTACCTTGAATAAGAAAGATAACCTACTGTATATAACAAAGGTTTCTTGATCTTAGATGATTACTTGGAATGGATTAGAAAGCTTGGAAGTAAATTAGTAAACTTTAAGGGATTTTTGAAGTGTTCTTGAAGTGTTCTTTCTATGATGATTATAGCTTGACTCTTGAAGTGATTTTTGATGAAGATGATGATTAACTACTGGAAAAATACGTTCATAATAGTGTGTGTGTGTTGAGAGAGAATTAGAAAGAGAATTGGAAGTGAAATGGAGTGAATGATGAGTGGTAATTGGTGAGTGGTGAGTGGGGTTAAAAGGAGTTCTAGTTAGTTGACTAGCTCATGGTAGAAGTTAAAATTGATTAGTCATACATGACATAATCAAGAGTGGAATCCCATGCTAGTTCCTATTGGTATATACTCATAGTAAGTAGGTTGTGAAGCTGTGTATAATACGGGTAAGAATACGACTAGAATTCTTGATGAAAGAAAAGAATGGAAAAGTAACTGTAACCATTTTCGTTAAGTATGAGTATTTTGATATATGTCTTGAAGTCTTCCAAAAGTATTTTAATACATCTAAATACACTACATGTATATCCATTTTAACTGAGTCGTTAAGTCATCGTTAGTCGTTACATGTAAGTGTTGTTTTGAAACCTTTAAGTTAACGATCTCAATTAATGTTGTTAACCCATTGTTTATTATATCTAATGAGATGTTAAATTATTATATTATCATGATATTATGATATATTAATATATCTTAATATGATATATATACATTTAAATGTCGTTACAACGATAATCGTTACATATATGTCTCGTTTCGAAATCCTTAAGTTAGCAGTCTTGTTTATATGTATATAACTCATTGTTAATATACTTATGGAGATACTTACTTATCATAATCTCATGTTAACCATATGTATATCCATATATATATCGTCATGTCGTTTTTACAAGTTTTAACGTTCGTGAATCGCCGGTCAACTTGGGTGGTCAATTGTCTATATGAAACATATTTCAATTAATCAAGTCTTAACAAGTTTGATTGCTTAACATGTTGGAAACATTTAATCATGTAAATATCAATCTCAATTAATATATATATAAACATGGAAAAGTTCGGGTCACTACAGTACCTACCCGTTAAATAAATTTCGTCCTGAAATTTTAAGCTGTTGAAGGTGTTGACGAATCTTCTGGAAATAGATGTGGGTATTTCTTCTTCATCTGATCTTCATGCTCCCAGGTGAACTCGGGTCCTCTACGAGCATTCCATCGAACCTTAACAATTGGTATCTTGTTTTGCTTAAGTCTTTTAACCTCACGATCCATTATTTCGTCCGGTTCTTCGATGAATTGGAGTTTTTCGTTGATTTGGATTTCGTCTAACGGAATAGTGAGATCTTCTTTAGCAAAACATTTCTTCAAATTCGAGACGTGGAAAGTGTTATGTACAGCTGCGAGTTGTTGAGGTAACTCAAGTCGGTAAGCTACTAGTCCGACACGATCAATAATCTTGAATGGTCCAATATACCTTGGATTTAATTTCCCTCGTTTACCAAATCGAACAACACCTTTCCAAGGTGCAACTTTAAGCATGACCATCTCTCCAATTTCAAATTCTATATCTTTTCTTTTAATGTCAGCGTAGCTCTTTTGTCGACTTTGGGCAGTTTTCAACCGTTGTTGAATTTGGATGATCTTCTCGGTAGTTTCTTGTATAATCTCCGGACCCGTAATCTGTCTATCCCCCACTTCACTCCAACAAATTGGAGACCTGCACTTTCTACCATAAAGTGCTTCAAACGGCGCCATCTCAATGCTTGAATGGTAACTGTTGTTGTAGGAAAATTCTGCTAATGGTAGATGTCGATCCCAACTGTTTCCGAAATCAATAACACATGCTCGTAGCATGTCTTCAAGCGTTTGTATCGTCCTTTCGCTCTGCCCATCAGTTTGTGGATGATAGGCAGTACTCATGTCTAGACGAGTTCCTAATGCTTGCTGTAATGTCTGCCAGAATCTTGAAATAAATCTGCCATCCCTATCAGAGATAATAGAGATTGGTATTCCATGTCTGGAGATGACTTCCTTCAAATACAGTTGTGCTAACTTCTCCATCTTGTCATCTTCTCTTATTGGCAGGAAATGTGCTGATTTGGTGAGACGATCAACTATTACCCAAATAGTATCAAAACCACTTGCAGTCCTTGGCAATTTAGTGATGAAATCCATGGTAATGTTTTCCCATTTCCATTCCGGGATTTCGGGTTGTTGAAGTAGACCTGATGGTTTCTGATGCTCAGCTTTGACCTTAGAATACGTCAAACATTCTCCCACGTATTTAGCAACATCGGCTTTCATACCCGGCCACCAAAAATATTTCCTGAGATCCTTGTACATCTTCCCCGTTCCAGGATGTATTGAGTATCTGGTTTTATGAGCTTCTCTAAGTACCATTTCTCTCATATCTCCAAATTTTGGTACCCAAATCCTTTCAGCCCTATACCGGGTTCCGTCTTCCCGAATATTAAGATGTTTCTCCGATCCTTTGGGTATTTCATCCTTTAAATTTTCCTCTTTTAAAACTCCTTGTTGCGCCTCCTCTATTTGAGTAGTAAGGTTATTATGAATCATTATATTCATAGATTTTACTCAAATGGGTTCTCTGTCCTTCCTGCTCAAGGCATCGGCTACCACATTTGCCTTCCCCGGGTGGTAACGAATCTCAAAGTCGTAATCATTCAATAATTCAATCCACCTACGCTGCCTCATATTCAGTTGTTTCTGATTAAATATGTGTTGAAGACTTTTGTGGTCTGTATATATAATACTTTTGACCCCATATAAGTAGTGCCTCCAAGTCTTTAATGCAAAAATAACCGCGCCTAATTCCAAATCATGCGTCGTATAATTTTGTTCGTGAATCTTCAATTGTCTAGACGCATAAGCAATCACCTTCGTTCGTTTCATTAATACACAACCGAGACCTTGCTTTGATGCGTCATAATAAATCACAAAATCATCATTCCCTTCAGGCAATGACAATATAGGTGCCGTAGTTAGCTTTTTCTTCAATAACTGAAACGCTTTCTCTTGTTCATCATTCCATTCAAATTTCTTCCCTTTATGCGTTAATACAGTCAAGGGTTTTGCTATTCTGGAAAAGTCTTGGATGAACCTTCTGTAGTAACCAGCTAGTCCTAAAAACTGGCGTATGTGTTTCGGAGTTTTCGGGGTTTCCCACTTTTCAACAGTTTCTATCTTTGCCGGATCCACCTTAATACCTTCTTTGTTCACTATGTGACCGAGGAATTGAACTTCTTCCAACCAAAATGCACACTTTGAAAACTTAGCGTACAATTCTTCCTTCCTCAATACTTCTAACACCTTTTACAAATGTTCACCGTGTTCTTGGTCATTCTTTGAGTAAATAAGTATGTCATCAATGAAAACAATGACAAACTTGTCAAGGTATGGTCCACACATTCGGTTCATAAGGTCCATGAACACAGCTGGTGCATTAGTTAAACCAAACGGCATGCCCATAAACTCGTAATGACCATAACGTGTTCTGAAAGCAGTCTTTGGAATATCATCTTCTTTCACCCGCATTTGATACCCGGAACGTAATTCAATCTTTGAATAAACAGACGAGCCTTGTAGTTGATCAAATAAGTCGTCGATTCTCGGTAGTGGGTAGCGGTTCTTGATGGTAAGTTTGTTCAACTCTCGGTAGTCGATACACAACCTGAATGTACCATCTTTCTTCTTGACAAACAAAACAGGAGCTCCCCACGGTGATGTGCTTGGTCGAATGAAACCACGCTCTAAAAGTTCTTGTAATTGGCTTTGCAGTTCTTTCATCTCGCTGGGTGCGAGTCTGTAAGGAGCACGAGCTATTGGTGCAGCTCCTGGTACAAGATCTATTTGAAATTCAACGGATCGCTGTGGGGGTAATCCCGGTAATTCTTTCGGAAATACATCGGGAAATTCTTTTGCAATGGGAACATCATTGATGCTCTTTTCTTCAGTTTGTACTTTCTCGACGTGTGCTTGAACAGCATAGCAACCTTTTCTTATTAGTTTTTGTGCCTTCAAATTACTAATAATATGTAGCTTCGTGTTGCCCTTTTCTCCGTACACCATTAAGGGTTTTCCTTTTTCTCGTATAATGCAAATTGCATTTTTGTAACAAACGATCTCTGCTTTCACTTCTTTCAACCAGTCCATACCGATTATCACATCAAAACTCCCTAACTCTACTGGTATCAAATCAATCTTAAATGTTTCGCTAACCAGTTTAATTTCTCGATTCCGACATATATTATCTGCTGAAATTAATTTACCATTTGCTAATTCGAGTAAAAATTTACTATCCAAAGGCGTCAATGGACAACTTAATTTAGCACAAAAATCTCTACTCATATAGCTTCTATCCGCACCCGAATCAAATAAAACGTAAGCAGATTTATTGTCAATAAGAAACGTACCCGTAACAAGCTCCGGGTCTTCCTGTGCCTCTGCCGCATTAATATTGAAAACTCTTCCACGGCCTTGTCCATTCGTGTTCACCTGGTTCGGGCAATTTCTAATAATGTGGCCCGGTTTTCGACATTTATAACAAACTACATTGGCATAACTTGCTCCGACACTACTTGCTCCGCCATTACTCGTTCCGACACCATTTGTTCCTTTCGTTCTATTAACCCCTGGTCCGTAGACCTCACACTTTGCCGCGCTATGACCATTTCTTTTACACTTGTTGCAAAATTTGGTGCAGAACCCCGAGTGATACTTTTCACACCTTTGGCATAGCTGCTTCTGATTGTTGTTGTTATTGTTGCGGTTATTATTGTTGTTGGGATGATTGTTGTAGTTGTTGTTGTTGTTGTTGTTGTTGTTGGGCCATTTGTTGTAGTTGCGATTGATGTTGCGATTGTTGGGATAATTGTTGCGATTATTGTTGTAATTGCTGTTGTTGTTGTATTGGTGATTCTTATCACCGTTTTCCTCCCACTTTCTTTTGACTTGCTTCACATTGGCCTCTTCAGCAGTCTGTTCTTTAATTCTTTCTTCAATCTAGTTCACTAGTTTGTGAGCCATTCTACATGCCTGTTGTATGGAGGCGGGCTCGTGTGAACTTATATCTTCTTGGATTCTTTCCGGTAATCCTTTCACAAATGCGTCGATCTTCTCTTCCTCATCTTCGAATGCTCCCGGACACAATAGGTACAATTCTGTGAATCGTCTTTCGTACGTGGTAATATCAAATCCTTGGGTTCGTAACCCTCTAAGTTCTGTCTTGAGCTTATTGACCTCGGTTCTGGGACGGTACTTCTCGTTCATCAAGTGCTTGAATGCTGACCATGGTAGTGCGTACGCATCATCTTGTCCCACTTGCTCTAGATAGGTATTCCACCATGTTAACGCAGAACCTGTGAAGGTATGCGTAGCGTACTTCACTTTGTCCTCTTCAGTACACTTACTTATGGCAAACACCGATTCGACCTTCTCGGTCCACCGTTTCAATCCGATCGGTCCTTCGGTTCCATCAAATTCCAAAGGTTTGCAGGCAGTGAATTCTTTGTAGGTGCATCCTACACGATTTCCTGTACTGCCAGATCCAAGGTTATTGTTGGTATGTAGCGCAGCCTGTACTACGGCTATATTTGAAGCTAGAAAAGTACGGAATTCCTCTTCATTCATATTCACGGTGTGTCGAGTAGTCGGTGCCATTTCCTTCAAAATAGTCAAATGGAACAAGTTAATCATACATAATATTAAGAGTAGTTAATAGTATTTCGTAGCATAATATGAACTCATTTATAAAAGCTTTTTCTTCATATTAGCGTTTTATAAGTTTAAATTCGGGTAGTACCTACCCGTTAAGTTCATACTTAGTAGCTTATATACAATTCAACTAGTACAATTCTATATGAAAAACTGATTGTAATAATATTTCGCGTTCAAACTTTTATACAATATTTTACAAACTTACAATACCGCTTATTTTACATAAAGCATGAAATATAGCACACAATAACTTTGATACAAGATAGTTGTGAAGATAATTCTAGCTAGTACACAAGTCGTTCAGCAAAGGCAATAAAGACACGTAATTCATACGTCCAGAAACAAGTCATGCATTCTGGTTTTACTAGGACTACTTCCCATCCTTGGTCTTGTGGAACATAACCGTTATGGCCGTTGATAAGACAGCGTGTTGTAACGTCGTCAAAGGGACGAGGGTTACGTAATGACCAACAGTCTCGTAATAACCTAAAAACCTCATTTCTTACCCCAATTACCGACTCCGTCACTTGTGGGAACGTTTTGTTTAATAGTTGTAGCCCGATGTTCTTGTTCTCACTTTGGTGAGAAGCGAACATTACTAACCCGTAAGCATAACATGCTTCTTTATGTTGCATGTTAGCCGCTTTTTCTAAATCACGAAGTCCTATATTCGGATATACTGAATCAAAATAATTTCTTAACCCGTTGCGTAAAATAGCATTTGGGTTCTCCGCAATATATGCGTCAAAGTAAACACATCGTAACTTATGGATTTCCCAATGTGATATCCCCCATCTTTCGAACGAAAGCCTTTTATAAACCAAGGCATTCTTGGAACGTTCTTCGAATGTCTTACAAACTGATCTTGCCTTAAATAGTTGTGCCGAGGAATTCTGACCGACCCTAGACAAGATTTCATCAATCATGTATCCGGGTAGGTCTCTTAAAATATTGGGTTGTCTATCCATTTTGTGTTTTTATACTGTAAAATAGACAAGAGTTAGATTCATAAAAAAAATACTTATTAATACAAGCAATTTTTACATATATCATAAAGCATAAGCACACTATATTACATATATTACACCACACGAATACAACTATCTTATTCCGACTCGCTCGTTTCTTCTTGTTCGGTTTTGGTTCATTTTGCCAAGTTTCTAGGGATATATGATGTTCCCCTAATACGAGCCGTCGTTGTCCACATTGGTTTAGAAAAACCTGGTGGTTTAGAGGTTCCCGGGTCATTGTTACAATTTAAGGACTTCGGGGGTTGACGATACATATAAAGTTCATCGGGGTTGGAATTAGATTTCTCTATTTTTATGCCCTTTTCCTTATTATTTTCTTTTGCCTTTTTAAATTCAGTTGGGGTAATTTCTATAACATCATCGGAATTCTCGTCGGAATCCGATTCATCGGAGAATTGGTAATCCTCCCAATATTTTGCTTCCTTGGCGGAAACACCATTGACCATAATTAACCTTGGTCGGTTGGTTGAGGATTCTCTTTTACTTAACCGTTTTATTATTTCCCCCACCGGTTCTATTTCTTCTTCCGGTTCCGATTCTTCTTCCGGTTCCGATCCTTCTTCCGGTTTCGACTCTTCTTCCGGTTCCTCTTCGGGAACTTGTGAATCAGTCCACGAATCATTCCAATTTACATTTGACTCTTCATTATTATTAGGTGAGTCAATGGGACTTGTTCTAGAGGTAGACATCTATCACATAATATCAAACACGTTAAGAGATTAATATATCACATAATATTCATATGTTAAAAATATATAGTTTCCAACAAAAATGTTAAGCAATCATTTTTAAAGAAAACACGGTCGAAGTCCAGACTCACTAATGCATCCTAACAAACTCGATAAGACACACTAATGCAAATTTTCTGGTTCTCTAAGACCAACGCTCGGATACCAACTGAAATGTCCCGTTCTTATTGATTAAAAACGTTCCATATTAATTGATTTCGTTGCGAGGTTTTGACCCCTATATGAGACGTTTTTAAAGACTGCATTCATTTTTAAAACAAACCATAACCTTTATTTCATAAATAAAGGTTTAAAAAGCTTTACGTAGATTATCAAATAATGATAATCTAAAATATCCTGTTTACACACGACCATTACATAATGGTTTACAATACAAATATGTTACATCGAAATCAGTTTCTTGAATGCAGTTTTTACACAATATCATACAAACATGGACTCCAAATCTTGTCCTTATTTTAGTATGCAACAGCGGAAGCTCTTAGTATTCACCTGAGAATAAACATGCTTTAAACGTCAACAAAAATGTTGGTGAGTTATAGGTTTAACCTATATATATCAAATCGTAACAATAGACCGCAAGATTTCATATTTCAATACACATCCCATACATAGAGATAAAAATCATTCATATGGTGAACACCTGGTAACCGACATTAACAAGATGCATATATATAAGAATATCCCCATCATTCCGGGACACCCTTCGGATATGATATAAATTTCGAAGTACTAAAGCATCCGGTACTTTGGATGGGGTTTGTTAGGCCCAATAGATCTATCTTTAGGATTCGCTTCAATTAGGGTGTCTGTTCCCTAATTCTTAGATTACCAGACTTAATAAAAAGGGGCATATTCGATTTCGATAATTCAACCATAGAATGTAGTTTCACGTACTTGTGTCTATTTTGTAAATCATTTATAAAACCTGCATGTATTCTCATCCCAAAAATATTAGATTTTAAAAGTGGGACTATAACTCACTTTCACAGATTTTTACTTCGTCGGGAAGTAAGACTTGGCCACTGGTTGATTCACGAACCTATAACAATATATACATATATATCAAAGTATGTTTAAAATATATTTACAACACTTTTAATATATTTTGATATTTTAAGTTTATTAAGTCAGCTGTCCTCGTTAGTAACCTACAACTAGTTGTCCACAGTTAGATGTACAGAAATAAATCGATAAATATTATCTTGAATCAATCCACGACCCAGTGTATACGTATCTCAGTATTGATCACAACTCAAACTATATATATTTTAGAATCAACCTCAACCCTGTATAGTTAACTCCAACATTCACATATAGAGTGTCTATGGTTGTTCCGAAATATATATAGATGTGTCGACATGATAGGTCAAAACATTGTATACGTGTCTATGGTATCTCAAGATTACATAATATACAATACGAGTTGATTAAGTTATGGTTGGAATAGATTTGTTACCAATTTTCACGTAGCTAAAATGATAAAAATTATCCAATCTTGTTTTACCCATAACTTCTTCATTTTAAATCCGTTTTGAGTGAATCAAATTGCTATGGTTTCATATTGAACTCTATTTTATGAATCTAAACAGAAAAATAAGTTACAAGTCGTTTTTGTAAAGGTAGTCATTTCAGTCGAAAGAACGACGTCTAGATGACCATTTTAGAAAATATACTTTCACTTTGAGTTTAACCATAATTTTTGGATATAGTTTCATGTTCATAATAAAAATCATTTTCTCAGAATAACAACTTTTAAATCAAAGTTTATCATAGTTTTTAATTAACTAACCCAAAACAGCCCGCGGTGTTACTACGACGGCGTAAATCCGGTTTTACGGTGTTTTTCGTGTTTCCAGGTTTTAAATCATTAAGTTAGCATATCATATAGATATAGAACATGTGTGTAGTTAATTTTAAAAGTCAAGTTAGAAGGATTAACTTTTGTTTGCGAACAAGTTTAGAATTAACTAAACTATGTTCTAGTGATTACGAGTTTAAACCTTCGAATAAGATAGTTTTATATATATGAATCGAATGATGTTATGAACATCATTACTACCTCAAGTTTAGTAGGTAAACCTACTGGAAGTGACAAGAAATGATCTAGCTTCAAAGGATCTTGGATGGCTTGAAAGTTCTTGAAGTAGGATCATGACACAAAAACAAGTTCAAGTAAGATTTTTACTCGAATTAAGATAGTCTATAGTTATAGAAATTGAATCAAAGTTTAAATATGAATATTACCTTGAATAAGAAAGATAACCTACTGTATATAACAAAGGTTTCTTGATCTTAGATGATTACTTGTAATGGATTAGAAAGCTTGGAAGTAAATTAGTAAACTTGAAGGGATTTTTGAAGTGTTCTTGAAGTGTTCTTCCTATGATGATTATAGCTTGACTCTTGAAGTGATTTTTGATGAAGATGATGATTAACTACTGGAAAAATACGTTCATAATAGTGTGTGTGTGTTGAGAGAGAATTAGAAAGAGAATTGGAAGTGAAATGGAGTGAATGATGAGTGGTAATTGGTGAGTGCTGAGTGGGGTTAAAAGGAGTTCTAGTTAGTTGACTAGCTCATGGTAGAAGTTAAAATTGATTAGTCATACATGACATAATCAAGAGTGGAATCCCATGCTAGTTCCTATTGGTATTTACTCATAGTAAGTACGTTTTGAAGCTGTGTATAATACGGGTAAGAATACGACTAGAATTCTTGATGAAAGAAAAGAATGGAAAAGTAACTGTAACCATTTTCGTTAAGTATGAGTGTTTTGATATATGTCTTGAAGTCTTCCAAAAGTATTTTAATACATCTAAATACACTACATGTATATCCATTTTAACTGAGTCGTTAAGTCATCGTTAGTCGTTACATGTAAGTGTTGTTTTGAAACCTTTAAGTTAACGATCTCAATTAATGTTGTTAACCCATTGTTTATTATATCTAATGAGATGTTAAATTATTATATTATCATGATATTATGATATATTAATATATCTTAATATGATATATATACATTTAAATGTCGTTACAACGATAATCGTTACATATATGTCGTTAATATGATATATATACATTAGAAAGTAAGGACATGTTTCCTGTCATTTGCCGGGATGCCCCACTATCAACAATCCAGGTATTTCTACTCGGATCGTAGGCGACCTGCACAACAAGAAAAGAAGTTAGTTTAAGATGGACACCCATGCCCGAATGGCAGTGGGTTTCCCATCGACACCAATAACTTGCACATCCATCCATTGACCCTTTGATCCTGATCGATCATTAGACTTGTCAGCAACCTTTGTCTCGGTTTTAGGCTTTCAAACGGTACGTTTACCAACAGATTTCTTATAATAGTCATTCGTTTGAAAATTTTTATTCACACTTGACTGTACCCTTGTGGATGAATTAGCAATAGAATTTGACTTTGGTCTATAAAAACTTTTTGAACTATTACTTGAAGTACCTATGGAACTGGAACTAGAAGCATAGTGTGTAGTTTTCGTTTCAGTGTCAGATTTTCTGTTTGGTGTTTTCCAACCCTGTTGACAGTTAACAGCACAATGACCCCTTTTCCCACATTTATTACAGTTTTGAGTTTCTTGAGTACGTGCTTTTGAACTCAGATTCTTATTGGGAAAAGACTGTTTCTTGGGTGACATAGGCTTCTCAACATGATGTTTCAAGCCTGGTCGACGGTTAGGATGCACATATTTAGGCACATTGTTAGTTGATGTTATGCGAGGTGTATATGAAATAGCTTTATTTTTACAACTAAATACTATTAAATATGCTACAATTTTACACAAGTTATTTATTTATTTATCGAGTGGATATACTTAAACCTTGCTACAACACTTATAGGCAGTGTACCTAATCGTACAGCAGTGTAGTTTTTAGTAAGTCCGGTTCGTCCACAGGGAATCTTTTAAACAAAGCTTAACGCTATATTAGTTTTAATTTATAAAAATACAAATATATATATAAATAATATTATTATTATAAAGGGGGGGTTTTTACCGTTTAATGACCGGTTTGTCGATTTTTAAAACTTTAGTCGCAGTTAAAACCTAATGTAAAATATTAAATAAATAAAAGTCTTAATTTAAAGCGTAAAGTAAATAATCGATAATGAAATTGCGATAAATAAAAGTGCGATAAAATAAAATTGCGATAATTAAAAAGTACGATAATTAAAAGTGCAATTAAATACAATAACAATAAATAAAAGTGCGATAATTAGAAGTGCAATTAAATATAAAATAAAGGAAATTAAATATGAAATAAAAGAATTATGCTTATTTAAACTTCCGTAATCATGATGTTTGACGTGTTGATTTTAGTTTTATGCCCATGGGTTAATTGTCCTTTGTCCTGAATTATTTAATATGTCCGTCTGGTTTTGTCCATAACAGTCCATCAGTCATAAATATAAAGTGCGAGTATCCTCGTCAAATTATCCTTATACCCGAAGTCAAATATTCCAACTAATTGGGGACTTAAACTGTAACAAGGTTTTAATACTTTGTTTAATAATTACACCAGGGTATCAACTGCGTGTAACCCAAGGTTTTAATACTTTGTTATCAATTATGCCAAGTGTCCTTGTACATAATTTCACCCCTGTTTTAATAATTTCATAGACTATTAATCCATTCCCGTGTCCGGTTAAATGAACGATTATTCGTACATATAAATACCCCGCCCATCGTGTCCGATCGAGTGTATATGGTTATTTATGGGGACGTCCAATTGTAAATCTTTATATTAAAATTAACAAACTATCATTTAGTTAAACACATATAAAGCCCATTAATAGCCCATAGTCTAATTTCCACAAGTGTCGTTCTTTTGTCCAAACCCCAATTATGGTACAAAGCCCAATTACCCAAATTTAAATATTTGTAGCCCAACATCATGATTACTTAGGATTAAATAAGCATAATAACGGCTTAGCTACGAGACATTAATGAAAATAATATAAACATAACTTACAGTGATTTATTAATAGCGTAGCGTTACACGAACAGAATTTCAACTTATACACTCAAAATATTCGCTTAACATAACCTTATTATTATTAATTAAAATTAAAATTTAAATTATAATATATATATATATATATATATATATATATATATATATATATATATATATATATATATATATATATATATATATATATATACGTTTTTGAGAGATAGATAGAATTAGGATATATAAAACTCGAAAAATGCGCGGCCTTTTATAGGCAGTTTGGGACCAGGTATCTCCGCGATTCGCGGCACTCTTGTTCTTCAAACTCCGCAAGTCACGGAGTTCGACTTTACAGCTCATCCATTTTGGATCTTTACTTGCCGACGGATTTTAATAATATAAATATAATATAAATATATAATTTATATAATTAATTATATTATATTATATTTATATACATAATTAATTTGTAACTTTTGGTCCGTTGCGTCGAGCGTTGAGAGTTGACTCATGTCCCGGTTCCAGATTTTCGAACGTCCTTGCGTACAATTTAATATCTTGTACTTTGCGTTTTGAATCTTGTACTCTTGTAATTTCGAGACGTTTCTTATTAATAATTGGAACCTCTTTGATTGTATTTTGTACTTTTGAGCTTTTTGATCGTTTGCGTCTTCAATTCGTCGAATCTGTCTTTTGTCTTCACCTTTTATTATTTAAACGAATATCACTTATAAATAGAACAATTGCAACTAAAAGCTTGTCTTTCTTGAGGGATAATGCTATGAAATATATGCTCGTTTTTAGCATTATTAAATATTCCCACATTTGAGCATTGCTTGTCCTCAAGCAATATAGTCTTGAAATACTAGAATCACTTCTTTATTCTTCACACTTTGTACATCAGTGATTTCTTTACGGCGGTATAAACAATGGTAGTAACGATGTGGTTTACAGTCCCACATGACTATAAAAATTTAGATCCATTAAGGAAATTGGATCTTTATGAAAACATTTGATCTTTTGAAAATTAAATCTAGCTTTTACCCTAGATAAGTTTTCCGGAATAACCCTTCACCGGTGTTTGCAAATTCTTTTTGTGGGTTTGGTGGGTTTCAGATTTGAAAATTTTAGCTCAAAACTTGCAATTTTGTGTCACCCACTTGCTAACCTTGTATTGGGAAAGCAACACGTCCAGTATACTTGCTCCGAATATTACCTTTCGGTAAACTACCGTCCGGTTGTAAAGGAAAGCGTTGAACAAGCAACTGTTAAGGCAATGTCCCCTGACATGCTTTTAATTATGGTCTATAACGTATCGGACGCAATTACTATCCTTTGTAGGAGCAATAGTAAAGCTCACCCTTATGATTATTCGGTCTGGCACCAGGTCCTGTCTTTGACCATGCTATGCAACCACCGTTCTTACGGTTGACACCTGATTTGGTTCAGGTGACCTAATGAATTTCAGGTGAATTCCTAGGATTTTACGTTCAATGGTAATGAACGCATTGAAAATGGGTTTTCAGAAAACAAATCGGTTTGTAATTTTGATCAAAATATTTTCTCGTTCAAGCTCGAGTTTAGATATCATTGAATTCCATGAGTTTGTAATTCTCAATCTTTAAGGTCAATCTCTAGGATTGAGTAATATCAGTCTTAAAAGCTGATTTTTGATCTTTTAAGGAGATTATCCTTTTCTGGGGATCTGATTCATTAGTCTTATCCAGCTAATTTGCACGGCGCCCTCCCCATTTTACAAGACAGATCCTCTCATGGTTAGAATAAGTCTGACCACTTGGCGACCCTGTTTGATGCTGAGGTCCGTGGATTTCCTGCTGATGTTAAATATGACTTTTCTAGATTTTTCGTCAACCTACAGCTGATCTGGATGACAACTTCATGACCTAAATCAAGAAGGGCGTTTCTTTTTCGGAAGACTTTACTTCCTTTTAATGATGGAATTGATTCATCATGTAGATCCATCTTTCTTTCAAATATATTACAGTAAATCAGGTAAAACTGATTAGATTAGTCCAAAGCAAAAGTATTTTCAGTTATTTGTTACAGAAATATGTGACATATGTTTAAAATAACTTGGTAAATTTTCCCACACTTGGCTTTTATTTTCTTTTTCCTTTTTATTGTCCTCTATTCCATTTTAAATGAATTCTAACATTTTGGTTTGTTTCTCAATTTATGTCCTTTCCGAGGTAACAATAATTTCGGTGTTAACACCTAGTTTATCGTTCATAAATATGTATAAACATGATTTTGAGTTCATTTAATTGAAAATTTTGAAAATTTTTACTAGAATTAGGTAGTCAGTATATAATACTAGGGCTGTTCTTTATTATCAGAGAGCACTAGATTCTAATACAACTACTGCATTACTAGTATTTTTAATGGTAACCAAGTGTATGAAGTAAAAATTTTAAAATTTCGAAAGAATTTAACCCCTTCCCACACTTAAGATCTTGCAATGCCCTCATTTGCAAGAAATCAGTAACAATTTAAATTATTGAGGGTGATTAGCGTAGAAAAATGATTAAATTTTACCAAAGTTTCCAAACATATTGGCGTTTGTTTGCTGAATGATAAATGGTGCACATCATTTGTTCATTCCGTCTTGTTGTTATTTCACATATATTTTGCATCTTGTCGTCAAAATTAGTTGCTTTTGCTGAACTTAATGCCAGTCTTTGAAAATGCGTTGTTTTACCCTGTTGCGTACATAAGATAAACTGCAAACATATATACATATTTTTGAAGTTTGGTATATTACCCCACATTCAAAAATTATTAAAATCTAATAATAAAAGTTAGAAAATTATAAAAACTATTACAATATCAACATAAGTGTTAAATGTAGTAACATTACAAAAATAAAATAAATAAAACTAAATAAACTAGGGTTGATACTGATACCAGTAGGGGTTCCATGCATAACCGTATGTGTTATAAAATGATTCAGCTGGGTTATAAGTAGGATACGGTGGTTGGATTACTATAGACCAGGGAGGAAATATGGGCTTTGGAGTAGGAATATAGTTTCTACCTACATGTTGGCAATGAGCTATGATGTGGTTTTGATGAACTTGCCAATCTTAAAATGCTCGATGTCTAGCATTTTCATATTCTTATGAAGCTATAAACCTTTGCATTTCTGTCATTTCATTTCCCCCTCCCACATTACCTGGCTGTTGATCTCTTTCAACATGTGGATGTCTTCCATTATATGCTACTGCGGTGTTATTTTTCCTCTTCAAAACCTTAGCACCATGATATACATTTAAACCAATTGTATCGTGGGGTTCTGGTTCTTCGATTAATAATCCCCCCGACTTATATCCACATCGAGATACTCAGCAATTAATGTAATAAATATACCACCTCCTATTATACTGTGCGGTCTCATCCCCCTAACCATAGCCGATAAATAATAACCCACACAATAAGGTATACTTACAGCGCTTTGTGGGTCTCGAATACACATGTGGTAAAATAAATCTTGCTCATTTACCTTTTCCTTATTTTTACCTCGCTGTGTAATCGAGTTCGCTAGAAACCTGTGAATTACTCTTAACTCAGCTCTATCTATATCCGTATAAGAGTAATTTCCCCCTTTAAATCGGTGATGGCTAGTCATTTGACTCCATACACCATGCGTATCAAAATTTTCATCAATCTTCCTACCATTTAATATCAACCCTTGACAATCGGCAGATGCTAGCTCTTCAGGCGTATATATACGTAAGGCCTGAGCCATGTCTAGTAGAGACATGTGGCGCATCGAACCTCCTAACAAAAATCTAATAAAAGTTCGATCGGTTAAAGTAGCTACCCGATCATTTATTTCTATACTACACAATAATTCTTCACACCATACTTTATATACAGGTCTACACATGTTGAATAATCGTACCCAATAGTTAAAAGTAGAATTACCATACCTCTGTGTAAGTAATTCCCTAATTGGCTCGGCCAATTCCACTACCTCTAATGGTTCCCATTCTATTACCCTAGGTACTTTAACAGCTTTAGAATGAAGAGTGTGCAAGCCCCTTTGGTATTTTGGATAATCTATCCAACGTCTGTCTAATCTCAAGTTCGGGTGCAAATCTTCCACGTGCATATCTGAAAATGTCATAATTGGATGAGGTATATCTTGTTTGTAATAGTTATCAACATCCTGTTGTTCCGCATTCTCAGGAGGAGCAATGCGAGCTTGGGATGAAGATTCACCCCTTTCAGTCTGCAAAACACATCAAACACAATTTTTGTGCATCCAAATATGCATTAGTGTCAGCAAAATCATCAATCAAAATAATTACAATGACATGTTCAATTTATATCAATCTTATGCTCATTTTCATATTTTTATCAAATCTACACCTTTTCAAATAAGCATATACGAAAATGTTCGCCAAGTTCATAAGCATTCAACTTAAATAATATGTCAAAATAATCATTATTAGCAATTAAACAAGTTTCAAATGGCATTATCTCTCAAAAATCAAGTTCATGAATTTTAGACTTGAAAAAGTCCACTTTAATTCTCAAAAATCATGTTTAGGCTTAAAGTTTGGATCATTTAACTACCTAAACATGTTACACTACTTAATTTAGCAATAATTCATGACAAAAATCGGCCATAACCTGTTTATATCAAAAAGCCCCAAATTGCTCAAGAACACAAACCCTAGATTACTCAAAATTTGAAGTTTAAGGCTTCTAATCATGTTAAATAGCATCAATCTAGGTTATACAAGCATAATATATAAGCAATTTAAGCATAATTACACTAAAAATCATCAAAATCGAATTGGGTATAAAATTGCTCAAGAACACTAATTTTCGGATTAAATGGTTGTTTTGATGAAGAAATTACCGTTTTCCTTGAGTAATTCCTTGATAGCATCCTTCTCAACATGATTTTGTGAAACATTTGATGAAAAATGGTGAAAAGAATTCGGATTTGTGTGTGTTTTTGGGTTTATTTTCGCAGTATTTTGGGGTGTGGGTGTGGATACTGATCTGTCCGATCAGTTTATATTTTTTTTCTGGAATTTTGATGCTCCGCGAGTCGCGGCATTTAATATATATATATTTTTTTATATATAAAAATATTATACTAATTAAAATCTATAATTAATTAAATTTTAAAAATTTCGTTTCTTTTTAGGATGAGGGCGTTTCGGAACGATGTCGTAGTTCGTCCCTCGACAAAATTTTAAAATTTGTCAATTTAAAGCGCGGTTTTAAAAGCAAAGATTTTTGGGTTTTTTAATGTTTTTGGCATACTTTAATTTAATAAGATTAAAAATAATGATAATAAAAGTTCTCGTCCCTCCCTCGGGTAAAGCAATTTCGGTTCAACGACCTAGTCTTCAACTTACGACGAATTTTTAAAAATCATATTTTTAACTTAGCAAAATAAAGTAAATTTTTTGTTTTTTAAATTCACACCAAACTTAAATTTAAAATGCATAAAATTAAAAATTCATATTTTAAAAATTCACACCAAACTTAAATTATATTTTTGTTTTTATACATACAAACTTATATTAAAAATATTAATTTTTCAAATATTTACAATTTTAAATATATTGATTTAAAAAGTTTACAATATTAATTTAAGATTTATATATTAATTTTAAAAACATGGTAAAAATAAAATTAAAAATCTTTTTGGCTTTTATCCCACTTTAATCAATCAAATATTATCAAAAATATACGCCCCTCTTTTCGGTAAAGTAATTTCGGTTCCATGACCTAATTTAACTCATGACGAATTTTTGAAATATTTTGAGTTGATTGATTAAAGATATTTATACCTTAAGAATAAACGTTAAATTTCGCAGTGATGTAATAAATTTTTATATGATATTAATAATTTCGGTCGCAAGACCTAATTTTATTGAATACCAATTTAATACTTTATAGCGAACAAATTAGCGTTTATTATCAAAAGGTTAAAAATAATAAAAATAAAAATAAAAATAAAAAACTGTACAAACTTACCTGTGAAATAGTATTCTTAGTGATATGCTCTAGCCCACTCATAAGATAGTCGGACTAATTGGTTTTCCATGGCTACATAGGCGTAACCTCGAGCATTTAACATTTTTTCTTCTAAACATATGAACGGTCCGTCTCTGCATAAAGTAACAAATTCGGTATTTGAATAGGTTTGATTATTTGAACATTTACCTTCGTGTGACCATTTTCCGCATTTGTGACATTTTTCAAGGTGTCGTGCTCTTCTTTTCGCTGCGGATTTTGATTTTCCTTTACCAAATTGTAACTTATTATCTTCGCATCTGGATTCTTTTCTTACTCCGTCCAATTTACTTCTGATTAATGATACTAGTTCACTCGGAAGTGTGTCATTATTTCATTTAGTGATCAAAGCGTGTAGCATTAGACCATGGTTCAGTTCACAGGAAGTCTTCATTTCGTAAAAACCTAAAAAAATAAAAATTCAGAATGGGGGGAGAAGACTAGTTCTTTAGGGTCTGCTAGGGAAAGACCATTCGGGTTCCATTTTCGAGAACTACACGAAAACAGAAAATCTAACTCTAACAGAAATACATATTATCCTTTAAAGACTTGATTCTCCCTACACTTAGTTAGCTGTGATATCGAAATTGTGATTAACTTCATTGTCAATTTCCATCAGACTATCTATGTAATGTTTAACTCTGTGACCATTAACCTTAAATTCAATCCCATTTGAATTTATTAATTCTACTATTTCGTATGGGAAAACTCTTTTGACTATGAATGGTCGAGACCATCTTGATTTCAATTTTCTAGGAAATAGCTTGAATCGTGAATTGAAAAGAAGAACTATGTCTCCTTCTTTAAATTCTTTTGAACTTCTGATTCTTTTATCATGCCATTTCTTCGTTCTTTCTTTATAGATTAACGAATTTTCGTATGCTTCATGTCTTAATTCTTCTAATTCGTTTAATTGATTTAACCGTAGACGTCTAGCTTCATGTAAATCAAGATTACATGTCTTCAAAGCCCAAAATGCTTTGTGTTCAATTTCTACTGGAAGATGACATGCTTTTCCATAAACGAGTTTAAAAGGTGTGGTTCCAATTGGAGTTTTGTAGGCTGTTCTAAAATCCCAGAGTGCATCCTCCAACTTAATGGACCATTCCTTCAGATTTGATCATACGGTTTTTTCTAGAATACGTTTTAAAGCTCGGTTGGTATTTTCAACTTGTCTACTTGTTTGTGGATGATATGCGGTGGAGATTTTATGAGTTACTCCATATCTTTTAAGAACTTTCTCAAGTTGATTATTACAGAAATGAGTACCTCGATCACTTATTAAAGCTTTCGGTGTTCCAAACCTTGCAAAAAGACGTTTTAAAAAGTTGACTACAACTCGTGCATCGTTAGTTGGGAGAGCTTGTGCTTCCGCCCATTTAGATACATAATCAATGGCAATGAGAATATAGAGATTATTATGAGATTTTGGAAATGGACCCATAAAGTCAATACCCCAAACGTCAAATACTTCACATATTTGAATGACATTTTGTGGCATTTCATCACGTTGACTTGTTTTTTCAGCCCTTTGACAAGCATCACAGGATTTGCAAACAAGGTGTGCGTCTTTGTAAATTGTAGGCCAATAGAATCCAGCATCATAAACTTTTCTTGCTGTTAGTTGAGGCCCATAATGCCCTCCTGTTGGTCCTGTGTGACAATGGTTTAAGATTTTACTAGCTTCATCTCCGAATACACATCGGCGTATTATTCGATCTGGACAACTTTTAAACAGATGTGGATCTTCCCAGAAATAGTGTTTTATATCACTAAAGAATTTCTTTCGTTTTTGGTACGACAATCCTTTTTCAAGGAATCTACATACTAAGTAGTTTGCATAGTCTGCAAACCATGGAATTTCATTATGATCTATCTTCAATAGATATTCATCAGGAAAGTTGTCTTGTATGGCCGATTCATTTAGAACTTCTAATTCGGAATTTTCAAGACGAGAAAGATGATCAGCGGCGAGATTTTCTGCTCCTCTTTTATCTCGGATTTCAATATCGAACTCTTGTAAGAGTAAGATCCAACGGATTAATCGTGGTTTGGCATCTTTTTTCGAAAATAGGTATCTAAGAGTAGAATGGTCGGTATAAACCACCGTTTTTGCTAGAACGAGATATGAACGAAATTTGTCAAAAACAAAGACAATAGCAAGGAGTTCTTTTTCAGTAGTTGTGTAATTTGTTTGTGCTCCTTGTAACGTCTTACTAGCATAATATATAGGTTGAAATCATTTTTCAATCCTTTGTCCTAAAACGGCTCCCATTGCAAAATCACTTGCATCGCACATAAGTTCGAATGGTAGATTCCAATTTGGCGTTATCATAATCGGCGCATTAGTGAGTTTCTCTTTAAGAATATTAAAAGATTTGATGCATTCATCTGAAAAGATGAATGGAGCATCCTTTTCTAGGAGTTTATTCATAGGAGCGGCAATTTTAGAAAAATCTTTTATGAAACGTTGGTAAAAATCGGCATGCCCTAGAAAACTCCTAACTCCTCTAACATTGGTGGGATGCTGAAGTTTAGCAATTACATCTACTTTAGCTCTATCCACTTCAATTCCTTCCCTTGAAATCTTATGTCCAAGAACGATGCCTTCTTTAACCATGAAATGGCATTTCTCCCAATTAAGAACTAGATTTGATTGTTCACATCTTATAAGCATTCGTTCAAGATTAACTAAACGTGATTCAAATGTATCACCGAAGACTGAAAAGTCATCCATGAAAACTTCCATGCATTCTTCTATCATGTCATGAAAAATCACCATCATGCACCTTTGAAAGGTTGCAGGGGCGTTGCAAAGTCAAAATGGCATGCGTTTGTAAGCAAAAGTACCATAAGGGCACGTGAATGTGGTTTTCTCTTGATCTTCGGGTGCAATTGGAATTTGAAAGTATCCGGAAAAACCATCTAGAAAATAATAGTAACTGTTTCCGGCTAACCTTTCCAACATTTGATCAATAAAAGGTAAGAGAAAGTGATCTTTTCTGGTGGCGTCATTTAATTTTCTATAATCAATACATACACGCCATCCTGTTACAGTCCTAGTAGGAATAAGCTCATTTTTCTCATTTGTAATGACAGTCATGCCACCCTTCTTAAGCACACATTGAACTGGGCTTACCCATGGACTATCAGAAATTGGATAAATTAAACCCGCATCAAGCAGTTTAATAATTTCTTTCTTAACAACATCTTGCATATTCGAATTTAGTCTTCGTTGGTGTTGCACATACGTTTTATGACCTTCTTCCATAAGGATTTTATGTGTGCAATACGAAGGACTTATTCCTTTAATATCATGAATCTTCCATGCAATGGCTGGTTTATGAGCTTTCAATACAGAAATGAGTTGAGATTTCTCATTTTCAGTAAGAGAAGACGATATTATTACAGGTAATTCAGATTCACCATGTAAATAAGCGTATTCCAAATGGTTTGGAAGTGGCTTTAACTCTAATGTCGGTGGTTCTTCTATCGATGATTTATATCGATATCTGTCTTCTTCTTTTAGCATTTGAATTTCTTCTGTTGTTGGTTCATATCCATTAGCCATTAGTGTAGCTAACATTTCAGTTTCATCAATTGGTTCAGTACTTTCTCCTAAAGAACATTCTCCTGTTCCTTGTAATTCTGGAAATTCTTCTAACAATTCTGCATGTGATTCTATAGTTTGAATATAATAACATGTATCATCTGCAGATTGCGGTTGTTGCATTGCTCTATCAACTGAAAAGGTAACACTCTCATCCTCTATACTTAGGGTCAATTTCTTACCAAACACGTCTATCATTGCTTTAGCCGTGTTTAAGAATGGTCTTCCTAATATGAGAGGAACTTGAGAATCTTCTTCCATGTCCAGAATAACAAAATCTACTGGAAATACTAAAGTACCAACTTTAACTAGCATGTTCTCCATTATCCCTCTAGGATATTTTATTGATCGATCGGCTAGTTGTATGCTTATTCGTGTTGATTTTAATTCTCCAAGGTCTAGTTTAGTGTATAGTGAATACGGCATTAAATTTATACTAGCACCTAAGTCTGCCAATGCTTCTATTGAACTAAGACTACCCAAAAAACATGGAATTGTGAAACTTCCTGGATCAGATAATTTTTCTGGTATCTTATTCAACAGCACTGCAGAACAATTAGCATTCATAGTAACGGCCGAGAGTTCTTCCATTTTCTTTCTATTTATGATTAGATCTTTCAGAAATTTAGCATATCTAGGCATTCCTGAAATCACATCAATGAAAGGAAGATTTACATTTATTTGTTTAAACATATCCAAGAATTTGGATTGCTCGGCTTCAAGTCTCTCTTTTTTCATTTTACTCGGGTAAGGAAGTGGTGGTTGGTATGGTTTAACATAAGGTTTTGCCTTAACTGTGTTATCTTCATTAACCTTTTCAACTACCAGTTCTTTTTCCTTATCTTGTTTAGATTGTAGTTCTTGTGGAGTAGGAATAGCTTCATCAGAAATTACAGGTATTTCAGGTGGTTTAAGTGTTGTACCACTTCTTGTGGTAATGGCTTTAGCTGTTTCATTCCAGGGGTTAGCATTTGTATCACTAGGTAAACTTCCCGGTTTTCTTTCACCTATTAACCTTACTAGGTTACTTACTTCTTGTTCCAAATTTTGAATAGAAGCTTGTTGATTTCTAAATGCTTGAGCATTTTGTTCATTAGTTTGTTTCTGAGATGTGAAAAACTGTGTTTGAGATTCAACTAGCTTCGTCATCATATCCTCTAAATTCGGCTTTTTATCATCGGTTTGTGGTGGTTTGTTTTGAAAATTAGGTCTTTGCTGGTTATAAGTATTGTTGGATACTTGTTGATTACTAGGACCTTGTTGGTTGTTGTATGGAACATTTCGGTTATAATTCTGGTTTTGATTGTAAATTGGTCTTGGCGGTTGATAATTATTCTGATAATTATTTCCAGGCCTTTGGTTTATGTGTGAAATATTCTCTCTTTATTCCATTGTTAGTTCAATACTGAGACAATCTTTTGTCAAATGTGGTCCTCCACACTGCTCACAACTAATTCGTATTGAGTGTATATCCTTAGTCATCTTTTCCATTCGTCTCTCGACAGCATCTATCTTTGCGGAAATGGAATCTAAGTCATGGCTAGAATCGGCTCTAGCTGCTTTAGATGATCTAACGATATCTTTTTCTTAGTGCCACTCATGTGAGTGGGAAGCAGTGTTATCAATAATTTTGTAAGCATCAGTTTCGGTTTTCTTCATAATGGAACCACCAGCTGCTATATCGATGTCTTTCCTTGTAGTGATGTCGCATCCTTGGTAGAATATTTGTACTATTTGACTGGTGTCTAAACCATGTTGCGGACATCCTCTCAATAACTTACCAAATCTTGTCCATGCCTCATATAGAGTTTCATTTGGCTTCTGTGTGAACGTAACAATTTCTCCTTGAAGTCTTACGGCTTTAGATGCAGGAAAGAATTGTTTAAGAAATTTTTCAACTAAAACATCCCATGTATCAATCGCCCCTTCAGGTAACGATTCCAACCAATCTTTGGCTTCCCCCTTTAAAGTCCAGGGAAATAACATGAGATATATCTGTTCATCCTCAACTTCTCGGATTTTAAATAGTGTGCAGATCCTATTAAAGGTACGAAGATGTTCATTTGGATCTTCCTTCGGCGCACCACTAAATTGGCATTGATTAGTCACCATATGTAGAATTTATCCTTTGATTTCATAATCTGGCGCATTAATGTCAGGATGAGTAATTGTGTGACCTTGGCCAGTGCGTTTAGCTCTCATTCGGTCTTCCATACTTAAAGGTTCCAGATTTTCCATGATTGAATTTGTTGAATCTGAATCACTAGAGGATTCTGATTTAATGGTTCGTTCCTCAACAATCTCTGTTTGAATGATTGGTGGTTCCGGAGGAAAAATTAATGGTTCAGGATCTATGAATCGTCCCTGAATATTCTCCGGATTCTCAATTGTGAGGTCGGGTACAAAAAATGGATTATCGGAAATTTGGATTGGAGTACTTGGTCGACTGGATGATGATTCTAAAGAAAAATCAACGGCGACAATATTAGCTAGATGTCTTGATCTGGTTACAGGTGGTGAACGTACAAAAGGTGGTGAACGTCTTGCTCGGTGCATTCACTGAATATCCTATTAGTTTTTAAAAGGAAAGAAAAATTATATAAGTTATCCAATTAATAGACTTTTCTGATTTTGCCCACGTTTCGAATAGCCAAAAGATGCAGTAGAGGGGCAGGATTCGTTTGGTCTCAATATAATTGAGTACTGTTTGGCTCCAATAACCCGGTCCACGTAAAATCCAACTATTACTACGAACCAGAAAATTTTGATGTCTATCAATTTAACCACTTAAAATAAATTTTCGTAATTTTAAGAAATTTAGAGAAGAAGTAGAAAAAAAAATTTTAAGTCCTAAAGACTAGAATGGCGAGAAATAAGAAAGAAAAAGAGCGCGTCGAAAAAGAAAAGATCGAAAAATAATAGGCGTCGAAAAATAAAAATAAGAAAGTAGCGCGTCGTAACTTAAAAAGGAACTAAAATCTAAAAATTAAAAGTTGCGTCTAAAAATATTAAAGCTTAAAAGAAAAACTATATCCCAAATGGCAATAACTTAAAAAGGTACCAAAACTTAAAAAGGAGTCGCAAAATTCTAAAGCACATAAATCTTAGTCTAAAGAAAAAGCACTTAAGGGATTTTACGGCAATGCCTAAAAATCTAGAAGTAGAAAAAAAATAACTATGGCAAAAACTATGACTTAAAACTAAATACGAATGATAAAAATACAAAAATTACGAATAAACGATTAAAAAAAATACAAGATTAAAAATAAGATTAAAATTGATAAAATTATTTAATTTTATAAAAATATTATTTTTATATATTTATATTATAAAAGTATTAATGTTTATATATAAATAAACTAATTATAATTAATTATTACTAATTAAATTGAAACTTAAATTAAATATTAAACTAATTAACCCTAATTGATAATAATAATAATAATAAATACTCCGTAATTAATGCTTACTAGGGTTTCTGTGTGACCTGTCTGGGCGGCTCCGCAAGTCGCAGTGAACCCAGTTCAAAGCCCCCGTAAGTCGCGGAGATTGCAGGTTCAACGTGTACCAGGTTCAAATTTGACAGGTTCAGTTTTTATTATATTTTTTTTATATTTTTCTGTTTTATATTTTCTGTTTTAATAATTAAATAAAATATTTATATAAATTAAATAAAAACTTATGTTTTAAAAACTAAAATAAAAATAGAAATACTTTATAATTTTATAAAAATCTTAAAAATAGATTTATATATATATTTTTTTTCGGTTTTTTATGTGTTTATGTGGCGTTTCGCTTCTTCGTTCCCCGGCAGCGGCGCCAAAAATACTTGATGTTATGCGAGGTGTATATGAAATAGCTTTATTTTTCCAACTAAATACTATTAAATATGCTACAATTTTACACAAGTTATTTATTTATTTATCGAGTGGATATACTTAAACCTTGCTACAACACTTATAGGCAGTGTACCTAATCGTACAGTAGTGTAGTTTTTAGTAAGTCCGGTTCGTCCACAGGGAATCTTTTAAACAAAGCTTAGCGCTATATTAGTTTTAATTTATAAAAATACAAATATATATATAAATAATATTATTATTATAAAGGGGGGGTTTTTACCGTTTAATGACCGATTTGTCGATTTTTAAAACTTTAGTCGCAGTTAAAACCTAATGTAAAATATTAAATAAATAAAAGACTTAATTTAAAGCGTAAAGTAAATAATCGATAATGAAATTGCGATAAATAAAAGTGCGATAAAATAAAATTGCGATAATTAAAAAGTACGATAATTAAAAGTGCAATTAAATACAATAACAATAAATAAAAGTGCGATAATTAGAAGTGCAATTAAATATAAAATAAAGGAAATTAAATATGAAATAAAAGAATTATGCTTATTTAAACTTCCGTAATCATGATTTTTGACGTGTTGATTTTAGTTTTATGCCCATGGGTTAATTGTCCTTTGTCCTGAATTATTTAATATGTCCGTCTGGTTTTTGTCCATAACAGTCCATCAGTCATAAATATAAAGTACGAGTATCCTCGTCAAATTATCCTTATACCCGAAGTCAAATATTCCAACTAATTGGGGACTTAAACTGTAACAAGGTTTTAATACTTTGTTTAATAATTACAACAAGATATCAACTGCGTGTAACCCAAGGTTTTAATACTTTGTTATCAATTATGCCAAGTGTCCTTGTACATAATTTCACCCCTGTTTTAATAATTTCATAGACTATTAATCCATTCCTGTGTCCGGTTAAATGAACGATTATTCGTACATATAAATACTCCGCCCATCGTGTCCGATCGAGTGTATATGGTAATTTATAGGGACGCCCAATTGTAAATCTTTATATTAACATTAACAAACTATCATTTAGTTAAACAAATATAAAGCCCATTAATAGCCCATAGTCTAATTTCCACAAGTGTCGTTCTTTTGTCCAAACCCCAATTATGGTACAAAGCCCAATTACCCAAATTTAAATATTTTTATCCCAACATCATGATCACTTCGGATTAAATAAGCATAATAACGGCTTAGCTACGAGACATTAATGAAAATAATATAAACATAACTAACAGTGATTTATTAATAGCGTAGCGTTACACGGACAGAATTTCAACTTATACACTCAAAATATTCGCTTAACATAACCTTATTATTATTAATTAAAATTAAAATTAAAATTAAAATTAAAATTAAAATTATAATATATATATATATATATATATATATATATATATATATATATATATATATATATATATATATATATATATATATATATATATATACATTTTTGAGAGAGAGATAGAATTAGGATATATAAAACTCGAAAAATGCGTGGCCTTTTATAGGCAGTTTGGGACCAGGTATCTCCGCGAGTCGCGACACTCTTGTTCTTCAAACTCCGCAAGTCGCGGAGTTCGACTTTACAGCTCATCCATTTTGGATCTTTACTTGCCGACGGATTTTAATAATATAAATATAATATAAATATATAATTTATATAATTAATTATATATTATATTATATTATATTTATATACATAATTAATTTGTAACTTTCGGTCTGTTGCGTCGAGCGTTGAGAGTTGACTCATGTCCCGGTTCTGGATTTTCGAACGTCCTTGCGTACAATTTAATATCTTGTACTTTGCGTTTTGAATCTTGTACTCTTGTAATTTCGAGACGTTTCTTATCAATAATTGGAACCTCTTTGATTGTATTTTGTACTTTTGAGCTTTTTGATCGTTTGCGTCTTCAATTCGTCGAATCTGTCTTTTGTCTTCACCTTTTATTATTTAAACGAATATCACTTGTAAATAGAACAATTGCAACTAAAAGCTTGTCTTTCTTGAGGGATAATGCTATGAAATATATGTTCGTTTTTAGCATTATCAAATATTCCCACTGATAATGCTAAAAACGAACATATATTTCATAGCATTATTCCTCAAGAAAGACAAGGTTTTAGTTGCAATTGTTCTATTTACAAGTTATATTCGTTTAAATAATAAAAGGTGAAGACAAAAGACAGATTCTACGAATTGAAGACGCAAACGACCAAAAAGCTCAAAAGTACAAAAGACAATCAAAGAGGTTCCAATTATTGATAAGAAACGTCTCGAAATTACAAGAGTACAAGATTCAAAACGCAAAGTACAAGATATTAAATTGTACGCAAGGACGTTCAAAAATCCGGAACCGGGACCAGAGTCAACTCTCAACGCTCGACGCAACGGACTAAAAATTACAAGTTAACTATGTATATAAATATAATATAATATATAATTAATTATATAAATTATATATATATTATATTTATATAATAAACCGTCGGTAAACAAAGAGCCAAAATGGAGTGAGCTGTATTTACAAACTCCGCGACTCGCGGAGTTTGAAGGCAAAAAGGGCCGCGAGTCGCGGAGCCCCAAATTCTGAAACTCCTTATAAAAGTAAACGAATTCTGATCGCAGAAACCAACATAATATATCCATCTCTCTATCTATATACGTAATATATATATTTATAATTTATATTTTAATTTTAATTTTAATCCTAATAATAAGGGTATGTTAGCGAATGTTGTAAGGGTGTAAGTTGAAATTCTGTCCGTGTAACGCTACGCTATTTTTAATCATTGTAAGTTATGTTCAACCCTTTTAATTTAATGTCTCGTAGCTAAGTTATTATTATGCTTATTTAATCCGAAGTAATTATGATGTTGGGCTAATTACTAAAATTGGGTAATTGGGCTTTGTACCATAATTGGGGTTTGGACAAAAGAACGACACTTGTGGAAATTAGACTATGGGCTATTAATGGGCTTTATATTTGTTTAACTAAATGATAGTTAGTTAATGTTAATATAAAGATTTACAATTGGGCGTTCCTATAAATTACCATATACACTCGATCGGACACGATGGGCGGAGTATTTATATGTACGAATAATCGTTCATTTAACCGGACACGGGAATGGATTAATAGCCACTAGAATAATTAAAACAAGGGTGAAATTACATTCAAGGGTAATTGGTGTAATTGTTAACAAAGTTGTAAAACCTTGGTTTACACGCAGTCGATAACCTGGTGTATTCATTAAACAAAGTATTAAAACCTTGTTACAATTCGAATCCCCAATTAGTTGGAATATTTAACTTCGGGTATAAGGATAATTTGACGAGGATACTCGTACTTTATATTTTTGACTGATGGACTGTTATGGACAAAAACCAGATGGACATATTAAATAATCCAGAATAAAGGACAATTAACCCATGGGCATAAAACTAAAATCAACACGTCAAACATCATGGTTACAAAGTTTAAATAAACATAATTCTTTTATTTCATATTTAATTTTCTTTATTTTATATTTAATTGCACTTCTAATTATCGCATTTTTATTGTTATTATATTTAATTGCACTTTTAATTACCGTACTTTTTAATTATCGCAAGTTTATTTTATCGCACTTTTATTATTCGCAATTTCATTATCGTTATTTACTTTACGCTTTAAATTAAGTCTTGTATTTATTTATTATTTTACATTTGTTTTTAACTGCGACTAAAAGTTTTAAAATCGACAAACCGGTCATTAAACGGTAAAAATCCCCCTTTATAATAATAATATTATTTATATATATATTTGTATTTTTATAAAAGTAAACTAATATAGCGTTAAGCTTTGTTTAAAGATTTTCCCTGTGGAACGAACCGGACTTACTAAAAACTACACTACTGTACGATTAGGTACACTGCCTATAAGTGTTGTAGCAAAGTTTAAGTATATCCATTCTCTAAATAAATAAATATCTTGTGTAAAATTGTATCGTATTTAATAGTATTTTTTTGTAAAAATAAATAGTATTTTATACCCCTCTGCTAAAACATCAAGTTATTTTTGGCGCCGCTGCCGGGGACAATCTAGCTTAAAAGCCGGAAGCGCAACGCTACATAAAAAAAAAGATTTTTAGTTTACTTTTATTAAAATTCGTTTTTATAAAAATACATTTTAAATATTCGAAAATATAAAAAGAAAAACAAAAATATAAGTATTTTTAAGATTTTGTTAAATATTTAAGTTTTAAAAAGTTTCTTTATTTTTACATAAGTTTTATTTAAGTATTCTGTTTTATTTAAAACATAAAAAAAACCGAAAAAAATATATATATATAAATCTAGTTTTAAGATTTTTATTTATAAAATTATAAAGTAGTTCTATTTTTATTCTAGTTTTTAAAATATAAGTTTTTATTATATAAATATTTTAGATTTTAAAACAAAAAATAAAATATCAAACAAAAAATAAATAAATAAAAAACGCGTAAAATTTCAAAACTGTACCTGAGTTGAATTTTGAAACCCCGCGACTCGCGGAGTTTTCTGCTTCGGGCACCGCAACTCGCGGAGACACTCTGACACCGACAGAACCCTAATTCAGCATTAATTACGGGTAATTATTAATTATTATTATTATTAACCCTAATTAATTATTATTATTATAATTAGTTTTACTTTTTATTTAATTTATATTTTAGTTAAATTAGTTTAATTAAATTATAAAATTAATAGTTTTAATAAATAATTAATATAAAAATAATATTTTTTTTAAAAATTGTACTTTTTACAACTTTTTGTATATTTTTATATTTTGTCCCTTTTAATCGTTTTAGCGTAATATTTGTATTTTTAGCTCATATTTAGTTTTAAACTTAGTTTTTGCCATAGTTATTTTTACTTCTAGATTTTTAGGCTTTGCCGTAGAATTCCTTAAGTGCTTTTTCTTTAGACTAAGATTTAGGTACTTTAGAATTTTGCGACGCCTTTTTAAGTTTTAGTTTCTTTTTAAGTTATTTCCATTTGGGATATAGTTTTTCTTGTAAGCTTTAATATTTTTAGACGACTTTTACCTATGTATCAATTATCATTCCAATTAGTAATCTCAATTTGTGATTATAATTTTAAGTTAGTTGTGGTAATAAGGTTAGGTTAGTCAAGTGTTTTTAAGTGTTATAAGTTTCTTTTTTTTTTCGTCAACTTTTATTTTTCAACCATTTTTCTTTTTCGACCTTTTTCGACACGCTCTTTTTCTTTCTTATTTCTCGCTATTCTAGTTTTTAGGACATAGATTTTTATTCTACTTCTTATCTAAATTTCTTAAAATTACGAAAATTTATTTTAAGTGGTTAAATTGATAGACACCAAAATTTTCTGGTTCGTAGTAATAGTTGGATTTGTACGTGGACCGGGTTATTGGAGCCAAACAGTCCTCAATTATATTGAGACCAAACGAATCCTGCCCCTCTGCTGCATCTTTTGGCTATTCGAAACGTGGGCAAAATCAGAAAGGTCTATTGATTGGATAACTTATTATAATTTTTCTTTCCTTTTAAAAACTAATAGGATATTTAGTGAATGCACCGAGCAAGACGTTCATCACCTTTTGTACGTTCACTACCTGTAACTAGATCAAGACATTTAGTAAATATTACCGCCGTTGATTTTTCTTTAGAATCGTCATCCAGTCGACCAAGTACTCCAGTTCAAATTTCTGATAATCCATTTTTTGAACCCGACCTCACAATTGAGAATCCGGAGAATATTCAGGAACGATTCATAGATCCTGAACCACTAAATTTTCATCCGGAACCACCAATCATTCAAACAGAGATTGTTGAGGAACGAACCATTAAATCAGAATTCTCTAGTGATTCCGATTCAACAAATTCAATTATGGAGAATCTGGAACCTTTAAGTATGGAAGACCGAATGAGAGCTAAACGCACTGGCCAAGGTCACGCAATTACTCGTCCAGACATTAATGCGCCAGATTATGAAATCAAAGGACAAATTCTACACATGGTGACTAATCAATGCCAATTTAGTGGTGCGCCGAAGGAAGATCCAAATGAACATCTACGTACCTTTAATAGGATCTGCACACTATTTAAAATCCGAGAAGTGGAGGATGAACAGATATATCTCATGTTATTTCCCTGGACTTTAAAGGGAGAAGCCAAAGATTGGTTGGAATCGTTACCTAAAGGGGCGATTGATACATGGGACGTTTTAGTTGAAAAATTTCTTAAACAATTCTTTCCTGCATCTAAAGCTGTAAGACTTCAAGGAGAAATTGTTACATTCACACAGAAGCCGAATGAAACTCTATATGAGGCGTGGACAAGATTTGGAAAGTTATTAAGAGGATGTCCGCAATATGGTTTAGACACCTGTCAAATAGTACAAATATTCTACCAAGGATGCGACATCACTACAAGGAAAGACATAGATATAGCAGCTGGTGGTTCTATTATGAAGAAAACCGAAACTGATGCTTACAAAATTATTGATAACACTGCTTCCCACTCACATGAGTGGCACCAAGAAAAAGATATCGTTAGATCATCTAAAGCAGCTAGAGCCGATTCTAGCCATGACTTAGATTCCATTTCCGCAAAGATAGATGTTGTTGAGAGACGAATGGAAAAGATGACTAAAGATATTCACTCAATACGAATTAGTTGTGAGCAGTGTGGAGGACCACATTTGACAAAAGATTGTCTCAGTATTGAATTAACAATGGAACAAAGAGAGAATATTTCATACATAAACCAAAGGCCTGGAAATAATTATCAGAATAATTATCAACCGCCAAGACCGATTTACAATCAAAACCAGAATTATAACCGAAATATTCCATACAACAACTAACAAGGTCCTATCAATCAACAAGTATCCAATAATACTTACAACCAGCAAAGACCTAATTTTCAAAACAAACCACCACAACAAACCGATGATAAAAAGCCGAATTTAGAAGATATGACGACGAAGCTAGTTGAAACTCAAACGCAGTTTTTCACATCTCAGAAACAAACTAATGAACAAAATGCTCAAGCATTTAGAAATCAACAAGCTTCTATTCAAAATCTGGAACAAGAAGTAAGTAACCTAGCAAGGTTAATAGGTGAAAGAAAACCGGGAAGTCTACCTAGTGATACAAATGCTAACCCCCGGAATGAAACAGCTAAAGCCATTACCACAAGAAGTGGTACAACACTTAAACCAGGTGAAATACCTGTAACTTCTGATGAAGCTATTCCTACTCCACAAGAACCACAACCTGATCAAGATAAGGAAAAAGAACCGGTAGTTGAAAAGGTTAATGAAGATAACACAGTTAAGGCTAAACCTTATGTTAAACCATACCAACCACCACTTCCTTACCCGAGTAAAATGAAGAAAGAGAAACTTGAAGCCGAGCAATCCAAATTCTTGGATATGTTTAAACAGATAAATGTAAATCTTCCTTTCATTGATGTGATTTCAGGAATGCCTAGATATGCTAAATTCTTGAAAGATCTGATCTCAAATAGAAAGAAAATGGAAGAACTCTCGGCTGTTACCATGAATGCTAATTGTTCAGCAGTGCTGTTGAATAAGATACCAGAAAAATTATCTGATCCAGGAAGTTTCACAATTCCATGTTTTCTGGGAAGTCTTAATTCAATAGAAGCATTGGCAGACTTAGGTGCTAGTATAAATCTAATACCGTATTCACTATACGCTAAACTAGATCTTGGAGAATTGAAACCAACCAGAATAAGCATACAACTAGCCGATAGATCAATAAAATATCCTAGAGGGATAATGGAGAATATGCTAGTTAAAGTTGGTATTTTAGTATTTCCAGTAGATTTTGTTGTTCTGGACATGGAAGAAGATTCTCAAGTTCCTCTCATATTAGGAAGACCATTCTTAAACACGGCTAAAGCAATGATAGACGTGTTCGGTAAGAAATTGACCCTAAGTATAGAGGATGAGAGTGTTACCTTTTCAGTTGATAGAGCAATGAAACAACCACAATCTGCAGATGATACATGTTATTATATTCAAACTATAGATGCACATGCAGAATTATTAGAAGAATTTCCAGAATTACAAGGAACAGGAGAATGTTCTTTAGGAGAAGGTAATGAACCAATTGATGAAGCTGAAATGTTAGCTACACTTATAGCTAATGGATATGAACCAACAATAGAAGAAATTCAAATGCTAAAAGAAGAAGACAGATATCGATACAAATCATCGATAGAAGAACCTCCGAAATTAGAGTTAAAGCCACTTCCAAACCATTTGGAATACGCTTATTTACATGGTGAATCTGAATTACCTGTAATAATATCGTCTTCTCTTACTGAAAATGAGAAATCACAACTCATTTCTGTGTTGAAAGCTCATAAACCAGCCATTGCATGGAAGATTCATGATATTAAAGGAATAAGTCCTTCGTATTGCACACATAAAATCCTTATGGAAGAAGGTCATAAAACGTATGTGCAACGCCAACGAAGACTAAATCCTAATATGCAAGATGTAGTTAAAAAAGAAATTATTAAACTGCTAGACGCAGGTCTAATTTATCCAATTTCTGATAGTCCATGGGTAAGCCCAGTTCAATGCGTACCTAAGAAGGGTGGCATGACTGTCATTATAAATGAGAAAAATGAGCTTATTCCTACTAGGACTGTAACAGGATGGCGTGTATGTATTGATTATAAAAAATTAAATGACGCCACCAGAAAAGATCACTTTCCCTTACCTTTTATAGATCAAATGTTGGAAAGATTAGCCGGAAATAGTTACTATTGTTTTCTAGATGGATTTTCCGGATATTTTCAAATTCCAATAGCACCCGAAGATCAAGAGAAAACCACATTCACGTGCCCTTATGGTACTTTTGCTTACAAACGCATGCCATTTGGACTTTGTAACGCCCCTGCAACCTTTCAAAGGTGTATGATGGCAATTTTTCACGACATGATAGAAGAATGCATGGAAGTTTTCATGGATGACTTTTCAGTCTTCGGTGATACAATTGAATCATGTCTAGCTAATCTTGAACGAATGCTTATTAGATGCGAACAATCAAATCTAGTACTTAATTGGGAGAAATGCCATTTTATGGTTAAAGAAGGCATCGTTCTTGGTCATAAAATTTCAAAAGAAAGAATTGAAGTGGATAGAGCTAAAGTAGATGTAATTGCTAAACTTTCACATTTCACCAATGTTAGAGGAGTTAGGAGTTTTCTAGGGCATGCCGGTTTTTACCGACGTTTCATAAAAGATTTTTCTAAAATTGCCACTCCTATGAATAAACTCCTGGAAAAGGATGCTCCATTCATCTTTTCAGATGAGTGTATCAAATCTTTTAATATTCTTAAAGAGAAACTCACTAATGCGCCGATCATAATAACACCAAATTGGAATCTACCATTTGAATTAATGTGCGATGCAAGTGATTTTGCAATGGGAGCCGTTTTAGGACAAAGGATTGAAAAACGATTTCAACCTATATATTATGCTAGCAAGACGTTACAAGGAGCACAAACGAACTATACAACTACTGAAAAAGAACTCCTTGCTATTGTCTTTGCTTTTGACAAATTTCGATCATATCTCGTTCTAGCAGAAACGGTGGTCTATACCGACCATTCTGCTCTTAGATACCTATTTTCGAAACAAGATGCTAAACCAAGATTAATCCGTTGGATCTTACTCTTACAAGAGTTTGATATTGAAATCCGAGATAAAAGAGGAGCAGAAAATCTCGCCGCTGATCATCTTTCTCGTCTTGAAAATCCTGAGTTAGAAGTTCTAAATGAATCGGCCATACAAGACAACTTTCCTGATGAATATCTATTGAAGATAGATTATAAAGAAATTCCATGGTTTGCAGACTATGCAAACTACTTAGTTTGTGGATTCCTTGAAAAAGGATTATCGTACCAAAAACGAAAGAAATTCTTCAGTGATATAAAACACTATTTTTGGGAAGATCCACATCTGTTTAAAAGTTGTCCCGATGGAATAATACGCCGATGTGTATTCGGAGATGAAGCCAGTAAAATATTAAACCATTGTCACACAGGACCAACAGGAGGGCATTATGAGCCTCAACTAACAGCAAGAAAAGTTTATGATGCTGGATTCTATTGGCCTACAATTTACAAAGACGCACACCTTCTTTACAAATCCTGTGATGCTTGTCAAAGGGCCAGAAAAATAAGTCAACGTGATGAAATGCCACAAAATGTCATTCAATTATGTGATGTATTTGACATTTGGGGTATTGACTTTATGGGTCCATTTCCAAAATCTCATAATAATGTATATATACTCGTAGCCATTGATTATGTATCTAAATGGGCGGAAGCACAAGCTCTCCTAACTAACGATGCACGAGTTGTAGTCAACTTTTTAAAACGTCTTTTTGCAAGGTTTGGAACACCGAAAGCTTTAATAAGTGATCGGGGTACTCATTTTTTTAATAATCAACTTGAGAAAGTTCTTAAAAGATATGGAGTAACTCATAAAATCTCCACCGCATATCATCCACAAACAAGTGGACAAGTTGAAAATACCAACCGAGCTTTAAAACGTATTCTAGAGAAAACCGTAGGATCAAATCTGAAGGAATGGTCCATTAAATTGGAGGATGCACTCTGGGCTTTTAGAACAGCCTACAAAACTCCAATTGGAACCACACCTTTTAGACTTGTTTATGGAAAAGCATGTCATCTTCCAGTAGAAATTGAACACAAAGCATTTTGGGCTTTGAAGACATGTAATCTTGATTTACATGAAGCTGGACGTCTACGATTAAATAAATTAAACGAATTAGAAGAATTAAGACATGAAGCATACGAAAATTCGTTAATCTATAAAGAAAGAATGAAGAAATGGCATGATAAAAGAATCAGAAGTTCAAAAGAATTTAAAGAAGGAGACAGAGTTCTTCTTTTCAATTCACGATTCAAGCTATTTCCTGGAAAATTGAAATCAAGATGGTCTGGACCATTCATAGTCAAAAGAGTTTTCCCATACGGAACGATAGAATTAATCACAATTTCGATACCACAGCTAACTAAGTGTGGGGAGAATCAAGTCTTTAAAGGATAATATGTATTTCTGTTAGAGTTAGATTGTCTGTTTTCGTGTAGTTCTCGAAAATAGAACCCGAATGGTCTTTCCCTAGCAGACCCTAAAGAACTAGTCTTCTCCCCCCATTCTGAATTTTTATTTTTTTTTAGGAAATGAAGACTGCATGTGAACTAAACCATGGTCTAATGCTACACGCTTTGATCACTAAACGTAATAATGACACACTTCCGAGTGAAATAGTATCAGTAATCAGAGAAAGATTGGACGGAGTTAGAAAAGAATCCAGATGCGAAGATAATAAGTTACAATTTGGTAAAGAAAAATCAAAATCCGCAGCGAAAAGAAGAGCACGACACCTAGAAAGATGTCACAAATGCGGAAAATGGTCACATGGAGGTAAATGTTCAAATAATCAAACCTATTCAAATACCGAATTTGTTACTTTATGCAGAGACGGACCGTTCGTATGTTTAGAAGAAAAAACACTGAATGCTCGAGGTTACGCCTATGTAGCCATGGAAAACCAATTAAACCGACTATCTTATGAATGGGATAGATCATATAACTAAGAAATCTATTTCACAGGTAAGTCTGTACAGTTTTTATTTTTTTTATTTATTTTTATTTATTTTTATTTTTAACCTTTTGATAATAAACGCTAATTTGTTCGCTATAAAGTATTAAATTGGTATTGAATAAAATTAGGTTTGGCGACCGAAATTATTGATATCATATAAAAATTTATTACATCACTGCGAAATTTAACGTTTATTCTTAAAGTATAAATATCTTTAATCAATCAACCCAAAATATTTCAAAAATTCGTCATGAGTTAAATTAGGTCTTGGAACCGAAATTACTTTACCGAAAAGAGGGGCGCATATTTTTGATAATATTTGATTGATTAAATTGGATAAAAAGCTAAAAAGATTTTTAATTTTATTTTTACCATGTTTTTAAAATTAATATATAAATCTTAAATTAATATTGTAAACTTTGTAAAATCAATATATATGAATTTTTAAATTAAGTTTGGTGTGAATTTTTAATTTTTAAAATATGAATTTTTAATTTTATGCATTTCAAATTTTAAGTTTGGTGTGAATTTTTAATATTAATTTTGAATTTTATATTTAAATTGTGTGAATTTAAAAACAAAATTTTACTTTATCTCATTGAGTTAAAAATATGATTTTTAAAATTCGTCGTAAGTTGAAGACTAGGTCTTTAAACCGAAATTGCTTTACCCAAGGGAGGGACGAGAACTTTTATTATCATTATTTTTAATCTTATTGAATTAAAGTATGCCAAAAACATTAAAAAAACCCCAAAAATCTTAGCTTTTAAAACAATCGCTACAAAAAGACAAATTTTAAAATTTTGTCGAAGGACGGACTAGGACATCGATCCGAAACGACCTCGTCCTAAATAACAAGAGAAACAAAATTTTAAAATTAATTACTTAATTGTTTTAATTAGTATAAGATGTTATTAAAAAAAAAAAAAAAAAAAAACAAACAAACTCCGCGAGTCGCGGAGTTTGAAGGGTAATATACCGCGACTCGCGGAGTTCCTAAAATCCAGAAAAAAAATATAAACGCAGAACTGATCAGTCCCCAACCCACAACACAGAAAAACTGCGAAAATAAACCCGCAAAAACACCCCCAAAATCACAATTTTTAACCGTTAATCATCAAATCTTTTACTAAAATCATGTTGAGAAGGATGCTATCAAGGAATTACTCAAGAAAAATGGTAAATTTCTACACCTAAACACCATTTAATCCGAAAATTAGTGTTCTTGAGTAATTTTTTCCCAATTTGATTTTGATGCTTTTTAGTGTAATTATGCTTAAATTGTTTATGTATTATTCTTGTATAACCTAGATTGATGCTATTTAACATGATTAGAAGCCTTAAACTTCAAATTTTGAGTAATCTAGGGTTTGTGTTCTTGAGCAAATTTGGGGCTTTTTGATATAAACAGGTTATGACCAATTTTTGTCATAAATTGTTGCTAAATTAAGTAGTGTAACATGTTTAGGTAGTTAAATGATCCAAACTTTGAGCCTAAACATGATTTTGAGAATTAAAGTGGACTTTTTCAAGTCTAAAAATTCATGAACTTGATTTTTGAAAGATAATGCCATTTGAAACTTGTTTAATTGCTAGTAATGATTATTTTGACATGTTATTTGAGTTAAATGCTTATGAACTTGGCGAACATTTTCGTATATGCTTATTTGAAAAAGTGTAGATTTGATGAAAATATGAAAATGAGCTTAAGTTTGATATAAATTGATCATGTCATTGTAATTATTTTGATTGATGATTTTGCTGATACTAATGCATATTTAGATGCACAAAAATTGTGTTTGATGTGTTTTGCAGACTGAAAGGGGTGAATCTTCATCCCAAGCTCGCAATGCTCCTGCTGAGAATGCGGAACAACAGGAGGTGGATAACTACTACAAACAAGATATACCTCATCCAGTCATGACATTTTCTGATATGCACTTGGAAGATTTGCACCCGAACCTGAGATTTGACAGACTTTGGATAGATTATCCAAAATACCAAAGGGGTTTGCATACTCTTCATTCTAAAGTTGTTGAGGTACCTAGGGTCATAGAATGGGGACCATTAGAAGCTGTAGAATTGGCCGGGCCAATTAGGGAATTACTTGCACAGAGGTATGGTAATTCTACTTTTAATGACTGGGTACGTTTATTCACCATGTGTAGACCTGTATATAAAGTATGGTGTGAAGAATTGTTGTGTAGTATAGAATTAAATGATCGGGTAGCTAGTTTAACCGATCGATCTTTTATTAGATTTTTGTTAGGAGGTTCGATGCGCCACATGTCTTTACTAGACATGGCTCAGGCTTTACGTATATATACGCCTGAGGAGTTAGCATCTGCCGATTGTAGAGGGTTGATACTAAATGGTAGAAAGATAGATGAAAATTTTGATACACATGGTGTATGGAGTCAAATGACAAGCCATCACCGATTCAAAGGGGGAAATTACTCTTATTTGGATATAGATAGAGCTGAATTAAGAGTAATTCATAGGTTTTTAGCTAATTCGATTACACAAAGAGGTAAGAACAAGGAAAAGGTAAATGAACAGGATTTGTTTTACCATATGTGTATTCGAGACCCACAAAGCGCTGTAAGTATACCTTATTGTGTGGGTTATTATTTATCAGCTATGGTTAGGGGGATGAGACCGCATAGCATAATAGGAGGTGGTATATTTATTACTTTGATTGCTGAATATCTCGGTGTGGATATAAGTCGGGGAGGATTATTAGTCGAAGAACCGGAACCCCGCGATACAATAGGTTTAAATGTATACCATGGTGCGAAAGTTTTGAAGAGGCAAAATAACGCCGCAGTACAATACCATGGTAGACATCCACAGGTTGAGAGAAACCAACAGCAAGGTAATGTAGGAGGGGGAAATGAAATGCAAGAAATGCAAAGGTTTATAGCTGCACAGGAGTACGAAAATGCTAGACAAAGAGCATTTGAAGATTGGCAAGTTCATCAAAACCAAATCATAGCTTATTGCCAACATATAGGTAGAAACTATATTCCTACTCCAAAGCCCATATTCCCTCCCTGGTCTATAGAGATGCAACCACCGTATCCTACGTATAACCCTGCCGAAGCATTTTATAGCACCTATGGTTATGCATGGAACCCCTACTGGTATCAGTATTATCCCTAGTCTACTTAGTTTTATTTATTTTGTAATTTGTAATGTTGATACGTTTAATACTTATGTTAATATTGTAATAGTTGTTATAATTTTCTAACTTTTATTCTTAGATTTTAATAATTTTTGAATGTGGGGTAATATACCAAACTTCAAAAATATGTATATATGTTTGCAGTTTATCTTATGCACACAACAGGGCAAAACAATGCATTTTCAAAGACTGGCATTAAGTTCAGCAAAAGCAACTAATTTTGACGACAAGATGCAAAATATATGTGAAATAACAACAAGACGGAATGAACAAATGATATGCACCATTTATCATTCAGCAAACAAAGGCCAATATATTTGGAAACTTTGGTAATATTTAATCATTTTCACACAAATCACCCTCAATAATTTAAATTGTTACTGATTTCTTGCAAATGAGGGCATTGCAAGATCTTAAGTGTGGGAAGGGGTTAAATTCTTTCAGATTTTAAAATTTTTACTTTATACACTTGGTTACCATTAAAAATACTAGTAACGTAGTAGTTGTATTAGAATCTAGTGCTCTCTGATGATAAAGAACAGCCCTAGTCTTATATACTGACTACCCAATTCTAGTAAAAATTTTCAAAATTTTCAATTAAATGAACTCAAAATCATGTTTATACATATTTATGAACGATAAAACTAGGTGTTAACACCGAAATTATTGTTACCTCAAAAAGGACATAAATTGAGAAACAAACCAAAATGTTAAAATTAATTTAAAATGGAATAGAGGACAATAAAAAGGAAAATAAAAGCCAAGTGTGGGAAAATTCTCCAAGTTATTCAAAACATATGTCACATATTTTTGTACAAATAACTGAAAATACTTTTGCTTTAGACCAAACTAAACTGTTTTACCCGATGAAAGAAAAGAAGAGATGGATCTACACGATGAATCAATTCCATCATTAAAAGGAAGTAAAGTCTTCCGAAAAAGACACGCGCTTCTTGATTTAGGTCAAGAAGTTTTCGTCCAGACCAGCTGTAGGTTGACGAAAAATCTAGAAAAGTCATCACTAAAATCAGCAGGAAATCCACGGACCTCAGCATCAAACAGGGTCGCCAAGTGGTCAGATTTATCCTAACCATGAGAAGGATTTATCTCGTACAATGGGGGGGCACCATGCAAATTAGCTGGATAAGACTAATGAATCAGATCCCCAGAAAGGATAATCTCCTTAAAAGATCAAAAATCAGCTTTTAAGCCTGATATTACTCAATCCTTGAGATTGACCTTAAAGATTGAGAATTACAAACTCATGGAATTCAATGATATCTAAACTCGAGCTTGAACGAGAAAATATTTTCATCAAAATTACAAACCAATTTGTTTTCTGAAAACCCTATTTTCAATGCGTTCATTACCATTGAACGTAAAATCTTAGGAATTCACCTGGAATTCATTAGGTCACCTGAACTAAATCGGGTGTCAACCGTAAGAACGGTGGTTGCATAGTGGTCAAAGACAGGACCTTGTGCCAAACCTACAAGTTATAAGGGTGAGCTTTACTATTGCTCCTACAAAGGATAGTACTAGCATCCGACACGTTTATAGACCATAATTAAAAGCATGTCAGGGGACATTGCCTTAACAGTTGCTTGTTCAAAGCTTTCCTTTACAACCGGACTGTAGTTTACCGAAAGGTAATATACGGGACAAGTAAACTGGACGTGTTGCTTTCCAAATACAAGGATAGCAAGTGGGTGACACAAAACCATAAGTTTTGAGCTAAAATTTTCAAATCTAAAACCCACCAAACCCACAAAAATATTTTGCAAACACCGGTGAAGGGTTATTCTGGAAAACTTATCTAGGATAAAAACTAGATTTAATTTTCAAAAGATCAAATGTTTTAATAAAGATCCAATTTCCTTAATGGATCTAAATTTTTATAGTCATGTGGGACTGTAAACCATATCGTTACTACCATTGTTTATACCGCCGTATAGAAATCACTGATGTACAAAGTGTGAAGAATAAAGAAGTGATTCTAGTATTTCAAGACGATATTGCTTGAGGACAAGCAACGCTCAAGTGTTGGAATATTTGATAATGCTAAAAACGAACATATATTTCATAGCATTATTCCTCAAGAAAGACAAGCTTTTAGTTGCAATTGTTCTATTTACAAGTTATATTCGTTTAAATAATAAAAGGTGAAGACAAAAGACAGATTCGACGAATTGAAGACGCAAACGACCAAAAAGCTCAAAAGTACAAAAGACAATCAAAGAGGTTCCAATTATTGATAAGAAACGTCTCGAAATTACAAGAGTACAAGATTCAAAACGCAAAGTACAAGATATTAAATTGTACGCAAGGACGTTCGAAAATCCGGAACCGGGACCAGAGTCAACTCTCAACGCTCGACGCAACGGACTAAGAAATTACAAGTTAACTATGTATATAAATATAATATAATATATAATTAATTATATAAATTATATATATTATATTTATATAATAAACCGTCGGTAAACAAAGAGCCAAAATGGAGTGAGCTGTATTTACAAACTCCGCGACTCGCGGAGTTTGAAGGCAAAAAGGGCCGCGAGTCGCGGAGCCCCAAATTCTGAAACTCCCTATAAAAGCAAACGAATTCTGATCGCAAAAACCAACATAATATATCCATCTCTCTATCTATATACGTAATATATATATTTATAATTTATATTTTAATTTTAATTTTAATTTTAATTTTAATCCTAATAATAAGGGTATGTTAGCGAATGTTGTAAGGGTGTAAGTCGAAATTCTGTCCGTGTAACGCTACGCTATTTTTAATCATTGTAAGTTATGTTCAACCTTTTTAATTTAATGTCTCGTAGCTAAGTTATTATTATGCTTATTTAATCTGAAGTAATCATGATGTTGGGCTAATTACTAAAATTGGGTAATTGGGCTTTGTACCATAATTGGGGTTTGGACAAAAGAACGACACTTGTGGAAATTAGACTATGGGCTATTAATGGGCTTTATATTTGTTTAACTAAATGATAGTTTGTTAATGTTAATATAAAGATTTACAATTGGGCGTCCCTATAAATTACCATATACACTCGATCGGACACGATGGGCGGAGTATTTATATGTACGAATAATCGTTCATTTAACCGGACACAGGAATGGATTAATAGCCACTAGAATAATTAAAACAAGGGTGAAATTACATTCAAGGGTAATTGGTGTAATTGTTAACAAAGTAGTAAAACCTTGGTTTACACGCAGTCGATAACCTGGTGTATTCATTAAACAAAGTATTAAAACCTTGTTACAATTCGAATCCCCAATTAGTTGGAATATTTAACTTCGGGTATAAGGATAATTTGACGAGGATACTCGCACTTTATATTTTTGACTGATGGACTGTTATGGATAAAAACCAGATGGACATATTAAATAATCCAGAACAAAGGACAATTAACCCATGGGCATAAAACTAAAATCAACACGTCAAACATCATGGTTACGGAAGTTTAAATAAGCATAATTCTTTTATTTCATATTTAATTTTCTTTATTTTATATTTAATTGCACTTCTAATTATCGCATTTTTATTGTTATTGTATTTAATTGCACTTTTAATTACCGTACTTTTTAATTATCGCAAGTTTATTTTATCGCACTTTTATTATTCGCAATTTCATTATCGTTATTTACTTTACGCTTTAAATTAAGTCATGTATTTATTTATTATTTTACATTTGGTTTTAACTGCGACTAAAAGTTTTAAAATCGACAAACCGGTCATTAAACGGTAAAAACCCCCTTTATAATAATAATATTATTTATATATATATTTGTATTTTTATAAAAGTAAACTAATATAGCGTTAAGCTTTGTTTAAAGATTTTCCTTGTGGAACGAACCGGACTTACTAAAAACTACACTACTGTACGATTAGGTACACTGCCTATAAGTGTTGTAGCAAGGTTTAAGTATATCCATTCTCTAAATAAATAAATATCTTGTGTAAAATTGTATCGTATTTAATAGTATTTTCTTGTAAAAATAAATAGTATTTTATACCCCTCTGCTAAAACATCACCCACACTTGAGCGTTGCTTGTCCTCAAGCAATATAGTCTTGAAATACTAGAATCACTTCTTTATTCTTCACACTTTGTACATCAGTGATTTCTTTACGGCGGTATAAACAATGGTAGTAACGATGTGATTTACAGTCCCACATGACTATAAAAATTTAGATCCATTAAGGAAATTGGATCTTTATGAAAACATTTGATCTTTTGAAAATTAAATCTAGCTTTTACCCTAGATAAGTTTTCCGGAATAACCCTTCACCGGTGTTTGCAAATTCTTTTTGTGGGTTTAGTGGGTTTCAGATTTGAAAATTTTAGCTCAAAACTTGCGGTTTTGTGTCACCCACTTGCTAACCTTGTATTGGGAAAGCAACACATCCAGTATACTTGCTCCGAATATTACCTTTCGGTAAACTACCGTCCGGTTGTAAAGGAAAGCGTTGAACAAGCAACTGTTAAGGCAATGTCCCCTGACATGCTTTTAATTATGGTCTATAACGTATCGGACGCAATTACTATCCTTTGTAGGAGCAATAGTAAAGCTCACCCTTATGGTTTTTCGGTCTGGCACAAGGTCCTGTCTTTGACCATGCTATGCAACCACCGTTCTTACGGTTGACACCTGATTTGGTTCAGGTGACCTAATGAATTCCAGGTGAATTCCTAGGATTTTACGTTCAATGGTAATGAACGCATTGAAAATGGGTTTTCAGAAAACAAATCGGTTTGTAATTTTGATCAAAATATTTTCTCGTTCAAGCTCGAGTTTAGATATCATTGAATTCCATGAGTTTGTAATTCTCAATCTTTAAGGTCAATCTCTAGGATTGAGTAATATCAGTCTTAAAAGCTGATTTTTGATCTTTTAAGGAGATTATCCTTTTCTGGGGATCTGATTCATTAGTCTTATCCAGCTAATTTTCACGGCGTCCTCCCCATTTTACAAGACAGATCCTCTCATGGTTAGGATAAGTCTGACCACTTGGCGACCCTGTTTGATGTTGAGGTCCGTGGATTTCCTGCTGATTTTAAAGATGACTTTTCTAAATTTTTCGTCAACCTACAGCTGATCTGGACGACAACTTCATGACCTAAATCAAGAAGCGCGTTTCTTTTTCGGAAGACTTTACTTCCTTTTAATGATGGAATTGATTCATCATGTAGATCCATCTTTCTTTCAAATATATTACAGTAAATCAGGTAAAACTGATTAGATTAGTCCAAAGCAAAAGTATTTTCAGTTATTTGTTACAGAAATATGTGACATATGTTTAAAATAACTTGGTAAATTTTTCCACACTTGGCTTTTATTATCTTTTTCCTTTTTATTGTCCTCTATTCCATTTTAAATGAATTCTAACATTTTGGTTTGTTTCTCAATTTATGTCCTTTCCGAGGTAACAATAATTTCAGTGTTAACACCTAGTTTTATCGTTCATAAATATGTATAAACATGATTTTGAGTTCATTTAATTGAAAATTTTGAAAATTTTTACTAGAATTAGGTAGTCAGTATATAAGACTAGGGCTGTTCTTTATTATCAGAGAGCACTAGATTCTAATACAACTACTGCGTTACTAGTATTTTTAATGGTAACCAAGTGTATAAAGTAAAAAGTTTAAAATTCCGAAAGAATTTAACCCCTTCCCACACTTAAGATCTTGCAATGCCCTCATTTGCAAGAAATCAGTAACAATTTAAATTATTGAGGGTGATTAGCGTAGAAAAATGATTAAATTTTACCAAAGTTTCCAAACATATTGGCGTTTGTTTACTGAATGATAAATGGTGCACATCATTTGTTCATTCCGTCTTGTTGTTATTTCACATATATTTTGCATCTTGTCGTTAAAATTAGTTGCTTTTGCTGAACTTAATGCCAGACTTTGAAAATGCGTTGTTTTACCCTGTTGCGTACATAAGATAAACTGCAAACATATATATATATATTTTTGAAGTTTGGTATATTACCCCACATTCAAAAATTATTAAAATCTAATAATAAAAGTTAAAAAATTACAAAAACTATTACAATATCAACATAAGTGTTAAATGTAGTAACATTACAAAAATAAAATAAATAAAACTAAATAAACTAGGGTTGATACTGATAACAGTAGGGGTTCCATGCATAACCGTATGTGTTATAAAATGATTCAGCTGGGTTATAAGTAGGATACGGTGGTTGGATTTCTATAGACCAGGGAGGAAATATGGGCTTTGGAGTAGGAATATAGTTTCTACCTACATGTTGGCAATGAGCTATGATGTGGTTTTGATGAACTTGCCAATCTTCAAATGCTCGATGTCTAGCATTTTCATATTCTTGTGAAGCTATAAACCTTTGCATTTCTGTCATTTCATTTCCCCCTCCCACATTACCTGGCTGTTGATCTCTTTCAACATGTGAATGTCTTCCATTATATGCTACTGCGGCGTTATTTCGCCTCTTCAAAACCTTAGCACCATGATATATATTTAAACCAATTGTATCGTGGGGTTCTGGTTCTTCGATTAATAATCCCCCCCGACTTATATCCACATCGAGATACTCAGCAATTAATGTAATAAATATACCACCTCCTATTATACTGTGCGGTCTCATCCCCCTAACCATAGCCGATAAATAATAACCCACACAATAAGGATACTTACAGCGCTTTGTGGGTCTCGAATACTCATTTATTTTTATACTACACAATAATTCTTCACACCATACTTTATATACAGGTCTACGCATGTTGAATAATCGTACCCAATAGTTAAAAGTAGAATTACCATACCTCTGTGTAAGTAATTCCCTGATTGGCTCGGCCAATTCCACTACCTCTAATGGTTCCCATTCTATTACCCTAGGTACTTCAACAGCTTTAGAATGAAGAGTGTGCAAGCCCCTTTGGTATTTTGGATAATCTATCCAACGTCTGTCTAATCTCAAGTTCGGGTGCAAATCTTCCACGTGCATATCTGAAAATGTCATAACTGGATAAGGTATATCTTGTTTGTAATAGTTATCAACATCCTGTTGTTCCGCATTCTCAGGAGGAGCAATGCGAGCTTGGGATGAAGATTCACCCCTTTCAGTCTGCAAAACACATCAAACACAATTTTTGTGCATCCAAATATGCATTAGTGTCAGCAAAATCATCAATCAAAATAATTACAATGACATGTTTAATTTATATCAATCTTATGCTCATTTTCATATTTTTATCAAATCTACACTTTTTCAAATAAGCATATACGAAAATGTTCGCCAAGTTCATAAGCATTCAACTTAAATAATATGTCAAAATAATCATTATTAGCAATTAAACAAGTTTCAAATGACATTATATCTCAAAAATCAAGTTCATGAATTTTAGACTTGAAAAAGTCCACTTTAATTCTCAAAAATCATGTTTAGGCTCAAAGTTTGGATCATTTATGTGACACCGCTATTATTTTTTTTATACGTGGCGGAAGCATAATATTAATTTAATACGATATCCACATTAACTATTGTTAATACAACCTGTGTCACGTGTCATTACAAAATACTTGTTTATACAGAGAAAGACATATTTACAAAAAAGATTATTGTTTTCATAAAGCAAGACAACATCAGAGTTGACTCCTGTAAAACATAACATCATCATGCCCGTCTTCTCCCAAAAGCACTATCTACAAAAGCTAACAACCTGCAGGGAGGAGATGGAGGGGAATTAGCACGAAGCTAAGTGAGTACGACTAACTACAGGCCATAGTATACATAAGTGTTATACTAATCATGTCACTTAGTCTAACACACAAACATCACCCAAGTGCCGTCTACAGAGACTCTGGCGGCTCGGCCAAACCATTAACCACCAGCTGATCGGACTGGGGCTTACCAGAAGTTCCTCCACCACCGTATGTATATACATAATCCACACGCGACGGACGCGTCATTCACATATATATACACCACGGCTGTCTAGGCCACCACATGAGGAACCCAACCCGCAGGTTGATCTCTCTTACCGAGGCCACCACACAATAGGGACGCACTCGGCTCCAGCAGACAAGCATCAACCAACATGCAGTCATCACAATGTACCAACTATCCACAACAATAAGTATATCTAACAAGCATGGCAGTCATAATATAACATGCTTCTATATACTATATACTCCAGTTAGTCCCACTCACCGATTACCAGCAAACGAGAAGGTGTTCAGCTATCTAAGCACTGAACCTTCTCTTTCTCCTTTTCTCCTGAGAAAACATATACACAAGTTAGTTTCTGTCCATTAACACCAAATAACACAATATAAAAATTTTTGTCAGAAAAACTGTCCGCTAAAAATTTTCTCCTTAACACTTATGCACTTTCAAAATTTACATCAAAATCATCAAAATACAAACGGGCAGCATAACGGCTAAAAATCCACACTTAGTAAAATATTTCGCTGCCAAAGACAATCGGTCGACTGTCTCTGACAGTCGGCCGACCGTATTCACTCAATCGGCCGAGTGTCTAGTCACTCGGTCGATGGTTTCTCACAGACACACTCGGCCGATGGTCGAGTCAGTCGGTCGATGGTAGAGTCAGTCGGTCGATTGTCAAGAGTCAGTCGGCCGACTGTGTTTATCTGCAGAAGCTGAAGAACAAAGTGACGGGTTTCACCCAACATCGACCAATTCTTGCTCTAGAGCTCGATTACGACCTCAAAACCAACCACATCTTGTACACTAAACACTTAGGATCATAAACCCACAAGATTTTAACACAAACAACACTTAATCAAGCCATTTTAACCGAAATTACTCATTTTGTAAAAACTAACACAAAAACCCAATTTGAGCAAGAATCACTACATGAATCTATGAGAAGCTTACCATAAAATGATCACGAAATCACAGAGAACAAGAAGCTATGAATAATTGAGCTCAAGACCTTGATTTGAAGATTAGGGTTTGATAGGATGTAGAGGTGAGTGAACGGGTGGGTTTGGGGAATTTTCTAGAAAATGGAAGAATAACCTTCCCACCAAACACTTATGAGTCTTAAAACTCATACATCACAATACACGGGTATTTATCAGTTATCTGATATCTTTCGTACATCATTTGGCAACCCAAACGAAGTCCAAATTAAATAAACAAACCTGTTCTGCGACCCTTGTCACAAACTGGTCCTAACCACGTCATCAAATAACAATAAATGTTAATTAAAATAAAAAAACATATAAAACCACCCAACGGCAAAATAGACCATTTCAACTAGGCCCGATTCAAGGATGTTACAATTTAACTACCTAAACATGTTACACTACTTAATTTAGCAATAATTCATGACAAAAATCGGCCATAACCAGTTTATATCAAAAAGCCCCAAATTTCTCAAGAACACAAACCCTAGATTACTCAAAATTTGAAGTTTAAGGCTTCTAATCATGTTAAATAGCATCAATCTAGGTTATACAAGCATAATATATAAGCAATTTAAGCATAATTACACTAAAAATCATTACAATCGAATTGGGTATAAAATTGCTCAAGAACACTAATTTTCGGATTAAATGGTTGTTTTGATGAAGAAATTACCGTTTTCCTTGAGTAATTCCTTGATAGCATCCTTCTCGACATGATTTTGTGAAAGATTTGATGAAAAATGGTGAAAAGAATTCGGATTTGTGTGTGTTTTTGGGTTTATTTTCGCAGTATTTTGGGGTGTGGGTGTGGATACTGATCTGTTCGATCAGTTTATATTTTTTTCTGGAATTTTGATGCTCCGCGAGTCGCGGTGTTTATCCTTATCAAACTCCGTGAGTAGCGGCATTTAATATATATATATTTTTTTATATATAAAAATCTTATACTAATTAAAATCTATAATTAATTAAATTTTAAAAATTTTGTTTATTTTTAGGATGAGGGCGTTTCGGAACGATGTCCTAGTCCGTCCCTCGACAAAATTTTAAAATTTGTCAATTTAAAGCGCGGTTTTAAAAGCAAAGATTTTTGGGTTTTTTAATGTTTTTGGCATACTTTAATTCAATAAGATTAAAAATAATGATAATAAAAGTTCTCGTCCCTCCCTCGGGTAAAGCAATTTCGGTTCAACGACCTAGTCTTCAACTTACGACGAATTTTTAAAAATCATATTTTTAACTTAGCAAAATAAAGTAAATTTTTTGTTTTTTAAATTCACACCAAACTTAAATTTAAAATGCATAAAATTAAAAATTCATATTTTAAAAATTCACATCAAACTTAAATTATATTTTTGTTTTTATACATACAAACTTATATTAAAAATATTAATTTTTCAAATATTTACAATATTAAATATATTAATTTAAAAAGTTTACAATATCAATTTAAGATTTATATATTAATTTTAAAAACATGGTAAAAATAAAATTAAAAATCTTTTTGGCTTTTATCCCACTTTAATCAATCAAATATTATCAAAAATATACGCCCCTCTTTTCGGTAAAGTAATTTCGGTTCCATGACCTAATTTAACTCATGACGAATTTTTGAAATATTTTGAGTTGATTGATTAAAGATATTTATACCTTAATAATAAACGTTAAATTTCGCAGTGATATAATAAATTTTTGTATGATATTAATAATTTCGGTCGCAAGACCTAATTTTATTGAATACCAATTTAATACTTTATAGCGAACAAATTAGCATTTATTATCAAAAGGTTAAAAATAATAAAAATAAAAATAAAAAACTGTACAAACTTACCTGTGAAATAGTATTCTTAGTGATATGCTCTAGCCCACTCATAAGATAGTCGGACTAATTGGTTTTCCATGGCTACATAGGCGTAACCTCGAGCATTTAACGTTTTTTCTTCTAAACATATGAACGGTCCGTCTCTGCATAAAGTAACAAATTCGGTATTTGAATAGGTTTGATTATTTGAACATTTACCTTCGTGTGACCATTTTCCGCATTTGTGACATTTTTCAAGGTGTCGTGCTCTTCTTTTCGCTGCGGATTTTGATTTTCCTTTACCAAATTGTAACTTATTATCTTCGCATCTGGATTCTTTTCTTACTCCATCCAATTTACTTCTGATTAATGATACTAGTTTACTCGGAAGTGTGTCATTATTTCGTTTAGTGATCAAAGCGTGTAGCATTAGACCATGGTTCAGTTCACAGGAAGTCTTTATTTCGTAAAAACCTAAAAAAATAAAAATTCAGAATGGGGGGAGAAGACTAGTTCTTTAGGGTCTGCTAGGGAAAGACCATTCGGGTTCCATTTTCGAGAACTACACGAAAACAGAAAATCTAACTCTAACAGAAATACATATTATCCTTTAAAGACTTGATTCTCCCCACACTTAGTTAGCTGTGATATCGAAATTGTGATTAACTTCGTTGTCAATTTCCATCGGACTATCTATGTAATGTTTAACTCTGTGACCATTAACCTTAAATTCAATCTCATTTGAATTTATTAATTCTACTGTTCCGTATGGGAAAACTCTTTTGACTATGAATGGTCCAGACCATCTTGATTTCAATTTTCCAGGAAATAGCTTGAATCGTGAATTGAAAAGAAGAACTCTGTCTCCTTCTTTAAATTCTTTTGAACTTCTGATTCTTTTATCATGCCATTTCTTCGTTCTTTCTTTATAGATTAACGAATTTTCGTATGCTTCATGTCTTAATTCTTCTAATTCGTTTAATTGATTTAACCGTAGATGTCCAGCTTCATGTAAATCAAGATTACATGTCTTCAAAGCCCAAAATGCTTTGTGTTCAATTTCTACTGGAAGATGACATGCTTTTCCATAAACGAGTTTAAAAGGTGTGGTTCCAATTGGAGTTTTGTAGGCTGTTCTAAAAGCCCAGAGTGCATCCTCCAACTTAATGGACCATTCCTTCGGATTTGATCCTACGATTTTTTCTAGAATACGTTTTAAAGCTCGGTTGGTATTTTCAACTTGTCCACTTGTTTGTGGATGATATGCGGTGGAGATTTTATGAGTTACTCCATATCTTTTAAGAACTTTCTCAACTTGATTATTACAGAAATGAGTACCCCGATCACTTATTAAAGCTTTCGGTGTTCCAAACCTTGCAAAAAGATGTTTTAAAAAGTTGACTACAACTCGTGCATCGCTAGTTGGGAGAGCTTGTGCTTCTGCCCATTTAGATACATAATCAATGGCAACGAGAATGTAGAGATTATTATGAGATTTTGGAAATGGACCCATAAAGTCAATACCCCAAACGTCAAATACTTCACATACTTGAATGACATTTTGTGGCATTTCATCACGTTGACTTATTTTTCCGGCCCTTTGACAAGCATCACAGGATTTGCAAAGAAGGTGTGCGTCTTTGTAAATTGTAGGCCAATAGAATCCAGCATCATAAACTTTTCTTGCTGTTAGTTGAGGCCCATAATGCCCTCATGTTGGTCCTGTGTGACAATGGTTTAAGATTTTACTAGCTTCATCTCTGAATACACATCGGCGTATTATTCCATCTAGACAACTTTTAAACAGATGTGGATCTTCCCAGAAATAATGTTTTATATCACTAAAGAATTTCCTATGTTTTTGGTACGACAATCCTTTTTCAAGGAATCCACATACTAAGTAGTTTGCATAGTCTGCAAACCATGAAATTTCATTATGATCTATCTTCAATAGATATTCATCAGGAAAGTTGTCTTGTATGGCCGATTCATTTAGAACTTCTAATTCGGGATTTTCAAGACAAGAAAGATGATCAGCGGCGAGATTTTCTGCTCCTCTTTTATCTCGGATTTCAATATCGAACTCTTGTAAGAGTAAGATCTAACGGATTAATCGTGGTTTGGCATCTTGTTTCGAAAATAGGTATCTAAGAGCAGAATGGTCGGTATAGACCACCGTTTTTGCTAGAACGAGATATGAACGAAATTTATCAAAAGCAAAGACAATAGCAAGGAGTTCTTTTTCAGTAGTTGTGTAATTTGTTTGTGCTCCTTGTAACGTCTTACTAGCATAATATATAGGTTGAAATCGTTTTTCAATCCTTTGTCCTAAAACGGCTCTCATTGCAAAATCACTTGCATCGCACATAAGTTCGAATGGTAGATTCCAATTTGGCGTTATCATAATCGGCGCATTAGTGAGTTTCTCTTTAAGAATATTAAAAGATTTGATGCATTCATCTGAAAAGATGAATGGAGCATCCTTTTCTAGGAGTTTATTCATAGGAGTGGCAATTTTAGAAAAATCTTTTATGAAACGTTGGTAAAAACCGGCATGCCCTAGAAAACTCCTAACTCCTCTAACATTGGTGGGATGTGGAAGTTTAGCAATTACATCTACTTTAGCTCTATCCACTTCAATTCCTTCCTTTGAAATCTTATGTCCAAGAACGATGCCTTCTTTAACCATGAAATGACATTTCTCCCAATTAAGAACTAGATTTGATTGTTCACATCTAATAAGCATTCGTTCAAGATTAACTAAACATGATTCAAATGTATCACCCAAGACTGAAAATGCATCCATGAAAACTTTCATGCATTCTTCTATCATGTCGTGAAAATTCGCCATCATGCACCTTTGAAAGGTTGCAGGGGCGTTGCAAAGTCCAAATGGCATGCGTTTGTAAGCAAAAGTACCATAAGGGCACGTGAATGTGGTTTTCTCTTGATCTTCTGGTGCAATTGGAATTTGAAAGTATCCGGAAAAACCATCTAGAAAACAATAGTAACTGTTTCCGGCTAACCTTTCCAACATTTGATCAATAAAAGGTAAGGGAAAGTGATCTTTTCTGGTGGCGTCATTTAATTTTCTATAATCAATACATACACGCCATCCTGTTACAGTCCTAGTAGGAATAAGCACATTTTTCTCATTTGTAATGATAGTCATGCCACCCTTCTTAGGCACACATTGAACTGGGCTTACCCATGGACTATCAGAAATTGGATAAATTAAACCCGCATCAAGCAGTTTAATAATTTCTTTCTTAACAACATCTTGCATATTCGAATTTAGTCTTCGTTGGCGTTGCACATACGTTTTATGACCTTCTTCCATAAGGATTTTATGTGTGCAATACGAAGGACTTATTCCTTTAATATCATGAATCTTCCATGCAATGGCTGGTTTATGAGCTTTCAATACAGAAATAAGTTTAGATTTCTCATTTTCAGTAAGAGAAGACGATATTATTACAGGTAATTCAGATTCACCATGTAAATAAGCGTATTCCAAATGGTTTGGAAGTGGCTTTAACTCTAATGTTGGTAGTTCTTCTATCGATGATTTATATCGATATCTGTCTTCTTCTTTTAGCATTTGAATTTCTTCTGTTGTTGGTTCATATCCATTAGCTATTAGTGTAGCTAACATTTCAGTTTCATCAATTGGTTCAGTACTTTCTCCTAAAGTACATTCTCCTGTTCCTTGTAATTCTGGAAATTCTTCTAACAATTCTGCATGTGATTCTATAGTTTGAATATAATTACATGTACCATCTGTAGATTGCGGTTGTTGCATTGCTCTATCAACTGAAAAGGTAACACTCTCGTCCTCTATACTTAGGGTCAATTTCTTACCAAACACGTCTATCATTGCTTTAGCCGTGTTTAAGAATGGTCTTCCTAATATGAGAGGAACTTGAGAATCTTCTTCCATGTCCAGAATAACAAAATCTACTAGAAATACTAAAGTACCAACTTTAACTAGCATGTTCTCCATTATCCCTCTAGGATATTTTATTGATCGATCGGCTAGTTGTATGCTTATTCGTGTTGGTTTTAATTCTCCAAGGTCTAGTTTAGTGTATAGTGAATACGGCATTAAATTTATACTAGCACCTAAGTCTGCCAATGCTTCTATTGAACTAAGACTACCTAGAAAACATGGAATTGTGAAACTTCCTGGATCAGATAATTTTTCTAGTATCTTATTCAACAGCACTGCAGAACAATTAACATTCATAGTAACGGCCGAGAGTTCTTCCATTTTATTTCTATTTGTGATTAGATCTTTCAGAAATTTAGCATATCTAGGCATTCCTGAAATCACATCAATGAAAGGAAGATTTACATTTATCTATTTAAACATATCCAAGAATTTGGATTGCTCGACTTCAAGTCTCTCTCTTTTCATTTTACTCGGGTAAGGAAGTGGTGGTTGGTATGGTTTAACATAAGGTTTTGCCTTTACTGTGTTATCTTCATTAACCTTTTCAACTACCGGTTCTTTTTCCTTATCTTGTTCAGGTTGTAGTTCTTGTGGAGTAGGAATAGCTTCATCAGAAATTACAGGTATTTCAGGTGGTTTAAGTGTTGTACCACTCTTGTGGTAATGACTTTAGCTGTTTTATTCCGGGGGTTAGCATTTGTATCACTAGGTAAACTTTCCGGTTTTCTTTCACCTATTAACCTTGCTAGGTTACTTACTTCTTGTTCCAAATTTTGAATAGAAGCTTGTTGATTTCTAAATACTTGAGCATTTTGTTCATTAGTTTGTTTCTGAGATGTGAAAAACTGTGTTTGAGATTCAACTAGCTTCATCATCATATCTTCTAAATTCGGCTTTTTATCATCGGTTTGTGGTGGTTTGTTTTGAAAATTAGGTCTTTGCTGGTTATAAGTATTGTTGGATACTTGTTGATTACTAGGACCTTGTTGGTTGTTGTATGGAACATTTCGGTTATAATTCTGGTTTTGATTGTAAATTGGTCTTGGCGGTTGATAATTATTCTGATAATTATTTCCAGGCCTTTGGTTTATGTATAAAATATTCTCTCTTTATTCCATTGTTAGTTCAATACTGAGACAATCTTTTGTCAAATATGGTCCTCCACACTGCTCACAACTAATTCGTATTGAGTGTATATCCTTAGTCATCTTTTCCATTCGTCTCTCGACAGCATCTATCTTTGCGAAAATGGAATCTAAGTCATGGCTAGAATCGGCTCTAGCTGCTTTAGATGATCTAACGATATCTTTTTCTTGGTGCCACTCATGTGAGTGGGAAGCAGTGTTATCAATAATTTTGTAAGCATCAGTTTCGGTTTTCTTCATAATGGAACCACCAGCTGCTATATCGATGTCTTTCCTTGTAGTGATGTCGCATCCTTGGTAGAATATTTGTACTATTTGACAGGTGTCTAAATCATGTTGCGGACATCCTCTCAATAACTTACCAAATCTTGTCCATGCCTCATATAGAGTTTCATTTGGCTTCTGTGTGAACGTAACAATTTCTTCTTGAAGTCTTACGGCTTTAGATGCAGGAAAGAATTGTTTAAGAAAATTTTCAACTAAAACATCCCATGTATCAATCGCCCCTTCAGGTAACGATTCCAACCAATCTTTGGCTTCTCCCTTTAAAGTTCAGGGAAATAACATGAGATATATCTGTTCATCCTCAACTTCTCGGATTTTAAATAGTGTGCAGATCCTATTAAAGGTACGAAGATGTTCATTTGGATCTTCCGTCAGTGCACCACTAAATTGGCATTGATTAGTCACCATATGTAGAATTTGTCCTTTGATTTCATAATCTGGCGCATTAATGTCAGGATGAGTAATTGCGTGACCTTGGCCAGTGCGTTTAGCTCTCATTCGGTCTTCCATACTTAAAGGTTCCAGATTTTCCATGATTGAATTTGTTGAATCTGAATCACTAGAGGATTCTGATTTAATGGTTCGTTCCTCAACAATCTCTGTTTGAATGATTGGTGGTTCCGGAGGAAAAATTAATGGTTCAGGATCTATGAATCGTCCCTGAATATTCTCCGAATTCTCAATTGTGAGGTCGGGTTCAAAAAATGGATTATCGGAAATTTGAATTGGAGTACTTGGTCGACTGGATGACGATTCTAAAGAAAAATCAACGGCGACAATATTAGCTAGATGTCTTGATCTGGTTACAGGTGGTGAACGTACAAAAGGTGGTGAACGTCTTGCTCGGTGCATTCACTGAATATCCTATTAGTTTTTAAAAGGAAAGAAAAATTATATAAGTTATCCAATTAATAGACTTTTCTGATTTTGCCCACGTTTCGAATAGCCAAAAGATGCAGCAGAGGGGCAGGATTCGTTTGGTCTTAATATAATTGAGTACTGTTTGGCTCCAATAACCCGGTCCACGTACAAATCCAACTATTACTACGAACCAAAAAATTTTGATGTCTATCAATTTAACCACTTAAAATAAATTTTCGTAATTTTAAGAAATTTAGAGAAGAAGTAGAAAAAAAAATTCTAAGTCCTAAAAACTAGAATGGCGAGAAATAAGAAAGAAAGAGAGCGCGTCGAAAAACGTCGAAAAATAAAAGATCGAAAAATAATAGGCGTCGAAAAATAAAAATAAGAAAGTAGCGCGTCGTAACTTAAAAAGGAACTAAAATCTAAAAATTAAAAGTTGCGTCTAAAAGTATTAAAGCTTAAAAGAAAAACTATATCCCAAATGCCAATAACTTAAAAAGGTACTAAAACTTAAAAAGGCGTCGCAAAATTCTAAAGCACCTAAATCTTAGTCTAAAGAAAAAGCACTTAAGGGATTTTACGGCAAAGCCTAAAAATCTAGAAGTAGAAAAAAAATAACTATGGCAAAAACTATGACTTAAAACTAAATACGAATGATAAAAATACAAAAATTATGAATAAACGATTAAAAAAATACAAGAATAAAAATAAGATTAAAATTGATAAAATTATTTAATTTTATAAAAATATTATTTTTATATATTTATATTATAAAAGTATTAATGTTTATATATAAATAAACTAATTATAATTAATTATTACTAATTAAATTGAAACTTAAATTAAATATTAAACTAATTAACCCTAATTGATAATAATAATAATAATAATAATAATAATAATAATAATAAATACTCCGTAATTAATGCTTACTAGGGTTTCTGTGTGACCTGTCTGGGCGGATCCGCGAGTCGCGGTGAACCCAGTTCAAAAACCCCGCAAGTCACGGAGATTGCAGGTTCAACGTGTACCAGGTTCAAATTTGACAGGTTCAGTTTTTATTATATTTTTTTTATATTTTTATGTTTTATATTTTCTGTTTTAATAATTAAATAAAATATTTATATAAATTAAATAAAAACTTATGTTTTAAAAACTAAAATAAAAATAGAAATACTTTATAATTTTATAAAAATCTTAAAAATAGATTTATATATATATATATATATATATTTCGGTTTTTTTTTATGTGTTTATGTGGCGTTTCGCTTATTCGTTCCCCGGCAGCGGCGCCAAAAATACTTGATGTTATGCGAGGTGTATATGAAATAGCTTTATTTTTACAACTAAATACTATTAAATATACTACAATTTTACACAAGTTATTTATTTATTTATCAAGTGGATATACTTAAACCTTGCTACAACACTTATAGGCAGTGTACCTAATCGTACAGTAGTGTAGTTTTTAGTAAGTCCGGTTCATCCACAGGGAATCTTTTAAACAAAGCTTAACGCTATATTAGTTTTAATTTATAAAAATACAAATATATATATAAATAATATTATTATTATAAAGGGGGGGTTTTTATCGTTTAATGACCGGTTTGTCGATTTTTAAAACTTTAGTCGCAGTTAAAACCTAATGTAAAATATTAAATAAATAAAAGACTTAATTTAAAGCATAAAGTAAATAATCGATAATGAAATTGCGATAAATAAAAGTGCGATAAAATAAAATTGCGATAATTAAAAAGTACGATAATTAAAAGTGCAATAAAATACAATAACAATAAATAAAAGTGCGATAATTAGAAGTGAAATTTAATATAAAATAAAGGAAATTAAATATGAAATAAAAGAATTATGCTTATTTAAACTTCCGTAATCATGATGTTTGACGTGTTGATTTTAGTTTTATGCCCATGGGTTAATTGTCCTTTGTCATGAATTATTTAATATGTCCGTCTGATTTTTGTCCATAACAGTCCATCAGTCATAAATATAAAGTGCGAGTATCCTCGTCAAATTATCCTTATACCCGAAGTCAAATATTCCAATTAATTGGGGACTTAAACTGTAACAAGGTTTTAATACTTTGTTTAATAATTACACCAGGATATCAACTGCGTGTAACCCAAGGTTTTAATACTTTGTTATCAATTATGCCAAGTGTTCTTGTACATAATTTCACCCCTGTTTTAATAATTTCATAGACTATTAATCCATTCTCGTGTCCGGTTAAATGAACGATTATTCGTACATATAAATACCCCGCCCATCGTGTCCGATCGAGTGTATATGGTTATTTATGGGGATGTCCAATTGTAAATCTTTATATTAAAATTAACAAACTATCATTTAGTTAAACACATATAAAGCCCATTAATAGCCCATAGTCTAATTTCCACAAGTGTCGTTCTTTTGTCCAAACCCCAATTATGGTACAAAGCCCAATTACCCAAATTTAAATATTTTTAGCCCAACATCATGATTACTTCGGATTAAATAAGCATAATAACGGCTTAGCTACGAGACATTAATGAAAATAATATAAACATAACTTGTAGTGATTTATTAATAGCGTAGCGTTACACGGACAGAATTTTAACTTATACACTCAAAATATTCGCTTAACATAACCTTATTATTATTAATTAAAATTAAAATTAAAATTAAAATTATAATTATAATTATAATATATATATATATATATATATATATATATATATATATATATATATACGTTTTTGAGAGATAGATAGAATTAGGATATATAAAACTCGAAAAATGTGTGGCCTTTTATAGGCAGTTTGGGACCAGGTATCTCCGCGAGTCGCGGCACTCTTGTTCTTCAAACTCCGCAAGTCGCGGAGTTCGACTTTACAGCTCATCCATTTTGGATCTTTACTTGCCGACGGATTTTAATAATATAAATATAATATAATTATATAATTTATATAATTAATTATATATTATATTATATTTATATACATAATTAATTTGTAACTTTCGGTCCGTTGCGTCGAGCGTTGAGAGTTGACTCATGTCCCGGTTGCGGATTTTCGAACGTCCTTGCGTACAATTTAATATCTTGTACTTTGCGTTTTGAATCTTGTACTCTTGTAATTTCGAGACGTTTCTTATCAATAATTGGAACCTCTTTGATTGTATTTTGTACTTTTGAGCTTTTTGGTCGTTTGCGTCTTCGATTCATCGAATCTGTCTTTTGTCTTCACCTTTTATTATTTAAACGAATATCACTTGTAAATAGAACAATTGCAACTAAAAGCTTGTCTTTCTTGAGGGATAATGCTATGAAATATATGTTCGTTTTTAGCATTATCATTAGTATTAGGGCTCCTTTTATTAAATAGTTCTTCAGGTGCTTGGGTAAGAACATATTCTTTATCAAGGTTGAGTCCCTGCTGATACTTGACAGGTGTCTGAAATATTTTCTTTCCATTAGAGTTCCTAGAGTTTACTTGTTTTCTAGGTGTGGGTTGTCCGCTTTCACTATCCTTACTAGCATTCAATGGATTTTTCAGGATAGTGATTGGTTTGGATTTTGGTGTCACAAACTCAGAAACTTTTTCATACTCTGAATCAGATTTACTGTCCTCAGCTAAGCCTTCAACAACCGGCTTAGTGTTGTCTGATTTTTCATTCTCTACAGGCTTAACACTTAGGATTTCACTAAGGCAAGAATCAGAAGGTTTATTAATGTACTCATTCCTAAGAGGAGGAGGACACTCTTTATAACCTAAACCCTTTTTACCATCATTCTTGTTATAGACAGTATAGTCAATGACATATGACATTCGCTGCCAAGTGTCATTTCTAGCCTTTTCTGACTCATACTTAATCTTAAACTCTTCCTTTTCTCTCTTAGCACATTCAAGTTGATTTAAGTACATCATTATGGCCTTTTGGTCACCTGAAATTGTAGCTCTTAAATCATGAACTTGATTTTCTAGAGTTTTGATTGTCTCCCTGAATTCCTTTTTGTTGTTAAACTGAGTTAAATTAGTCTCGTATAGGCCTTTTACTTCAAGATAAGCTGCTTTAACAATCCTAAATTCCTGTTTTACTTCAGGACAATAGATACATCCTAAGGGGATATCATTCAGTTTAGAAACTATGGATTCAAGTTTAGCAATTTCTAACTTATGAACAGCACACTCGTTACATACCAAAGGAAATTCAGTTTGTACCTTAGAGTCACTTGATGTGTTTGCCATGAACGCATATTCCTTTTCTTCGGTCTCTGATTCAGGTTCAGATTCTGAACTAGAACTGGAACAGTCAGAATTACTTAACTCAACTGTAGTCTTGACATCATCTACCACAATAGTTTCGCCATCTGATGAAGACGAACTACTGTAATCAGTCCATACATCGCCATCATTGTGCATTGCGCATTTGAACTTCTCATACACTCTCTTGTTAAGAACACCTCTTCTAACATATCTGATCATTGCATAAGTTCGCTCAATTCTTGCTTCCATCTTGGAGATGTAACACATGCATTCATTTGCAGTACCAACACAACCAGCTTTCTCTCTCTCTTGTTTCTCACTTTCAGTTTCTTCTTCGGTCTTAGGCATTCTAACAACGTTAGCATGATTTTCATCATCAGCAAATACTGTCCAATCACAACCTTCGTCTGAATATGTTGCAATTAAGCCTTTTGCTTTATCATTTCTGATAGTATCACTGCTCGTTGTTTCAACTGGCACATTAACCTTTGTCTTATTATACTGATTGTGAAATGGGTTGTGAAAACTAGTTTCTGTGGCGTGGTACATGTTCTTTTGAAGTGTCCTAACTCATTGCAATTAAAACATCTCACTTTTGACATATCAAAACCTAACTTAGTATCTCTAGTAACACCTAAGCTCTGTTGACCTGTCCTTTTCAGAAATTTCTTCGCTCGTCTAATCACACTACCTATAGCCCAGAGGATATCCATCTTTTCAAGTTCATCCTCGTCAATCTGCTCATAATCTTCTGCTTCTAAATGAGCATTACCAATTTGACCACCAACCATTTCATTATAAGAATTAACTACCAAAGCAACTAAAGCCATATCTTCCTCTACAACTGAAAGGGGCCTAGTCCTTAAATTCTCAGTGTTGAGAACTACAGTTTTTGGCTCCTGTCTAATGGTGGACTGATTTGAACTAATAGGCTTATTTACTTGGGTTTGAAACATCACATTTTGAGCAGGTTGTGATCTATTTACAGCACTATCACTAGAAACAAACGCTGTTTGTAAGGGAGCATGAACATTACTCAAACCAGAAGTTCCAGCTTTGTAAATTATAGGACTCTGCTGACCCTCAAGACGTTTCTTCTTGGTTTCCATATCCAAGTCCTTTACCATCAATTTTGATGTGAATTTATCTAGGGTCAGTGATTCACCAGCAGACGAAGCTCTGTCTTCTATCTGTTCAATAAACGCATCCCACTTGTGTGGTAAACCATCTGTTAATTGTTTGATAGCTTTCTGTTCTGTAACTTCTACACCTAAGTTACCCAATTCAAAGACAAGATGACGATAACGAATGATTGTCTCTTCTAACGTTTCATGACTTAGAGCATCAAACCTTTTCCATTCACTTTTGATTACTTTAGCTTTCTTTTCACGATACGCCTTATTTCCTTCTACACCTATCTTAATAGCATTTCAAAGAGAATATGATGTTAAGTGCATTTGATATTGATGATAAATATCACCGTCTAAACCCTGAGTCAATTGAGAATAACATCTACATTATAAGGCATATGTTTCTTTTTCTGTCACGCTATAATCTTCATACTTTTTACTATTACCATCAGTACCTAAAGGCTCTTTATATTCATGCTGTATCAAATCCCACATTCTAGGATCAAGGCCTCTAATGTAATTCATAAACCTAGACCTCCATCTAATGTAATCATTTGTATTATCAAGTCTAGGAGCACGATTGGCACTGCCTGATTCACTATCAGGTAGTAAAATGTTTTGAACGCCGGAAGTAATTGCCATTGCCTGATCAGACATCGCTAAAATTAATTAAGGAAGAATCTGATCCAAAGTCGGTCGACTGTGGTTGACAGTCGATCGATGAACAGTTACAGTCGGTCGATTGTTGGTGACAGTCGGTCGATGAACAGTTAAAGTCGGTCGATTGTCAATGATTAATCGGTCGAAGTTCTGTTTACATTTAGTCAAATGGTATTACTTTTCTCAATCGGTGGATGTTACTTCAATCGGTCGGTTTATAACTAAAGTCGGTCGGTTTATAACGAAAGTCGGTCGGTTTAGAACATAAGTCGGTCGGTTTTGAGACAATCGATCGAACGAATTACAATCGGTCGAACGAGTGACAGTCGGTCGAAATACATGAAAATCGGTCGATTGGCACCTAAGTCGGTCGACTGTGATTTCTCTCAGAGCTAGAATCCAAAAATCAGGTTTTTGACTTCTAAACGATTTCAAGCTCAATTTTCGAACTAAAACTACTGACCAACACCTTAAACAACTTAGAATGACTTCTGTAAACACTCTAAAGCAATTAAAACCAAAGGATTAACGTAAAAGTATACAAAATTCAATCCAAAACCAATTTTTGACCCAAAAATATACCAAGAACTCGTTTAAAACAATTGATTCAGCAAGCCAATGCTCTGATACCACTTTGTAGACGCTGTGAAAGGATCTTAGAATCAACCTAACACGATCTAGAGGCGGAATAACACTAGAACGAGCTTAAACGAATATCTATGGGTTTTCGGGTTCGTACAAGTCAAACCAAGATTAGATCTTGATAAACACGAAGCCTAGACTGACATTCTGTGGTATTTGGACATGAAGATTGAGAGAGACCCGACCTGGAACTGTTTGTGTGTATGAAAATATACAGAGTGATTAACCAAATTAATGGAGATTAATTTGACTTAAATACATCAGTTCCTATGTCGGTCGACTGTGGATGACAGTCGGTCGACTGACTATGTCAGTCGGCCGACTGTCGAGTGACATTACAGATACATTTAAACATTTACAAATATATAAAGTAACAAATCGACAATCAACGTTTAACAAAATTACAGGTTACAATATGATTGAAATAAAACATTAAAGTTCATGGAACTAGGGATTACAAAATATGCACTAACAACTTCTTTGCTAAGGAAATAATGCTAAATATTAGTAAGCTAAATATGAATCTAAGGCGCCATATCATGTTCGTGTCCCAACTCAATCATGACCCATCATCGTCGAATAGGTGAAATTTAGGGTGACGTTCATTTGTCAACGTTATCAGCAATTGATGTATCTTGGATATTTATTTGGAAGAAAATCAAGCGCAATATTATAATTCGTACCCTCTACGGTTTAACAACCAAAGTCGTCATCATCAATCTCCAACCATGTTTGTGTCTCATCGGTTTGTACATATCTTTGATTTTGAGTACCATCAAACTCTTGTTCAAAAAGTTCCATATGAAATCCAAGTTCCTTGCACATCATTAATTCTTCTCCCATCCAATCAGCACCAAGATATACCTCATTTAAATCATAACTTGTTGGCAATATTTGTTGTTTGTTGGTAGTTAGATTGACGACGTCTAGTTTCACAAGCTTATCATTGACCACAAACGCAACTTGATCATGTTCTGCAAATCGAACTTTTTTACTGCTCTTATTCTTCTTCTTGCTACTGCTTTTAGTACTGTAAACTTGAGGTCTTTTTGACTTACATTCTTCTCCATTGATGGTAACAAAAGTAAGCTTATCAACTAGGATTGAGAATACAAAAGTGGCAAAAGCAGCCATGAAAAGTTGTTGCACCATCTCCATTTTTTAATGGCACTTTTTTTTTGTTGGTAGAAATATTATTTGAGAAGATATATTGTATATATAGAAAGTGGCGAAAACAGAATTTTTTTCACCCGGGGTGAAATTTTTTTTAAAGCGTATCAACTTTTTTTGGTAAAATATGGAGGTTTTGGGGAAAAATATGGTGATTTTTGAGCAAAATGTGGAGGTTTTTAGGTAAAATATGAAGGTTTTGGGGCAAAATATGGAGGTTTTGGGGCAAAAAAAATTCCACCGGGGGCAAAGTCGAAAAACCCAAAATTTTTACACTAAAAATTGCAAATCGACTGGGGGCATCTGCCCCCCTTGCCCCATGCTATTTCCGCCACTGTATATAGATAGAGGGCAGAGAGTTCAAATGAACATATTATAATTGTTTGTTGGTTGAGAAAGCAAAGAGCCAAGTGCCAAGTATATTCTATGTGTTGTCATAAGAATCAAAACAAGAATATTGAGGTTATTTTGAACACGTCTTAAAGCTTTCTAGTTTATTTATATCATCAAAAATTGTAATTAACCATCCCAAATTCCCAATATAGCCTATTTGGGGCGATAATAACTTCACAAAAGTTCTCATGTTTGTTTATATATATTGAGGTGACCGGTAAAAAAGTTGAAAATGATCACAAACTTAGTTCGCGATTAGATATGTACATCTCAGTAAATATAATTGCTTATCATAAAAAAAAAAAATATAGAGATGAGATTATAACATCATTTGAACACATCTTACACTAGTGATATTAAGACTTTTTGACTGACGAGTAAAAATAATCTAAAATACAAAACATTTCTTAAACAAAGGTTATAGATTTACAGCTTACAAAAGTAACCAGACCAAACATAATCTACTATTGTTTACTTGTTTTAGTTTATATACTGTAACATATAACGTGTTTGTATGGACTTTACTATGTTTGCCTTTTGTTTTTAGTAATGTGTGTTTAATAAAACTGAATGATCTAACGTTGAATGGTTCATAATCTGAATCATTCAAAGCCTCTAAACAAAGTTTGTTCTAAATGAAAATAAATTGTTTGATAATAATTTAGAATGAACGATATAAACTGAGTAAAATTACCTTATCAAAGTGTAACAAGATTAAAATATTCAATATACTTGTTAGTTAAGTGTTCAGGATAGGATTTGATGAGAAAATTACAGAAAATTTAGGCTCTTAATGGTTAAGAGAGTGTTTCATCTTTGAATGGTTCAGAATTCTGAATCATTCAACATCATATGTCATTCAGAGGTCAGAAACAAACGCACTGAATGCTGAATGGTTCAACATTCATCACTGAACCATTCCATTAAGAGGAAAACAAACGCACCCTTAGTTGGATATTATATCTAATGTTACTATCAACGAGCATATTAAAACTTGCCGAATGTCACTACTCACTAGATGGAAAGCAATAGTTTAAACTTTCACTTGTTTCCGATAGTTGCATATAGTTTTGGCCTTTCGTAAGTAAGATATTACTACGGAGTATATTATAAGATCCACTAAATGTCAATTTGTTATATAAAAATAGCTTAGTAAAATCAGCTAAACTCATACTGATCCAAGACTCCTCATTTTATTAAAGTATAAAGAGGCTTATACCATAATATATTCTTTACACCACTCATTGCACCTTATAATATACTAGTTTTAATAGCCCGTGCGTTGCACGGTGGCTTAAAAACTTAGTATACTAATACATTAATGTTGGTACATATTGTATGTGTTATACATTAAATACGCAATTAAACGTTTTTTTGTTACATTGTAGCATATGGTAAAGAAGCAACCTGCAAAATCCGCGTATTTACTCAAGCGGGTCAAAATGGTCACCATTATACTCAAAAAATGGGTCAACACTTTCCCAAGTATTTGGGTCAGGGAGTAACTAACATCTCACAAAACTAACTCTACAAATTCTCAAAGTGATAATTGACCAATTCGATGCAGAAGGGCCAAACGAGTCAAAGAGTCGAAATGGACAATAAAAACAATTGTAACATTATAACACCCGTTTTATACTCATTTCACTCTAATATAAGCAATTTAAGATATTTTACAAATGACTATTATGACGACTATATCAATTAACGAAATGAACAGAGGGTGACCATAGACACTAAAATTTTTGCTATTAACATGTGTTGTCCAATATAGACATTTGACATTTTAAAGTCAAACTATCATCACTAAATTACCTACTGAAAAATTCCATTGCTCTTCCCTTTCAAAAATTGTTGTTCTTAGTTAATTATTCCCATGTAAAAACTTACGATGACCAAATCCCTCACATTCTGATGCAGTTGACTATCAGAAGTCAACATAGTCGAAAAGGACTTCAACGTGGACAATCCTCAATCAGTGACTTTACGATTTGACCAGCTCCACATCCACGTAAATTGCAAATACATTTTAATTCCTTTTTATTTGACCTAGAAAAAGCTGATGCAACCCATTTTGATCACTCACAAACCCGCAACAACTCAAATGATGACATTATACATCTAGACTTGTTACAACCATTTTAATCCAATTTTACACCATAGATTTTCTCCTCGAAAATAGAAAGCCATAACAATAACAATGCCTGTACAGATATCTGAGTCCAAGTGCCAAATGTCGTTGTGATATTTCTTCAATTTTGTTGGCGCAAGTTGCATTAGTTTCCTTTGACCAAATAACATCTGAACAATTAAGACGTTGACGTAAATACAATACAATATTATTGACATAAAAAATCTGAATATACATCTAACTTTAAACGCTTGACCCGTTTGGTGACCAATTGGGAAATGTTCAATGTGGACACATCCCATATCTCGAAAATCATAGCACATATTGAAAATTACATTTGAAACGAAGATGGTGACTTCACATCATCAAAGTTCACGGAAATGGGTTACATTGGACCCTGTCATACTTTCCACAATAACCAAAATAAGCCGAAAACATGCTGTGCATAATTTCTTAAATCAGCATATGGGACGTGTCCACATTGACCGGTTCCCAATTGGACACCAAACGGCCCAAACTATAGTTCATTTTGTATAAACTATCGTCGCACAGATTTATAGAAACTATAAGATCGTAAGAGAAATGCTTATCAAATAGAAAAAATATCAGTACTTTTATCACACTGTAATTTTCGTAAAAACTAAATGTGTTGCATATCAAATACAAAAAACACACATTAAGAAAACATTAGTCATTTTAACACTTGGAATAATGTTTGAACCATTATCTCAATTAAGAATTTAGATAGAAAGATGCATGTATAGTAAATTTACTAAGTATGTTCTCCCATACACAATCAGATATAGACTATAAAGTCAATCATCTGCATATTAAACAAAACATCCACCATAAGGAAATGTTTAAGCATACACATTGTAATAAAATAAGTTACGTGACAATAGCATACCATTGTGAATGCATAGTACCTATTTGTGGTGAATTAGAATCATAGCATTATAAAAAGTCAGACGCTTGGTCTACTCTGTATACGTTCCTGCTAAAAAAAATTCGCTAAATATTGCCAAAAAATGTAGATGGAAGTATGGAACTACCCAAACCATTATTGAAATGAGCTCTAAATTGTGTCAGCGGGAACCAAACACATTTTGACCCATTGCCCATGTTGCCACTTGATAATTTTAGTGTTATTTAAGTAGATGTTAAATGTCAAATCTTTAATTTATATGTCATGGGTTACTTACATACTTGGTAATTTACGGCAAATTGTAGGCAAATAACAAAAGAAGCATCTAAAGATCTGTACAAAGACAACATTTCAACATTTCAAATCAATTTCACACGTAAAAGGTGCTTTCGATTCAGTATATTCCAAAAATAGTATAACATAGTTTAGAGGACTTTCGATCTGAATAAATAACTTCTACCCGGTGGAACTTCACACTGGCATAATTACAACAGTTATATCATTCTAACAAAAACCCTTGATTAAAATTTAATCAAGCTACAACCACTCACAAAACCATTAAGATTATAAACTCACGTGTTGACTCGATAAAGAAAAGCGTAGATGTTGCAATGTAAAAAATAAGCTCACCCCATCCGATTTCAAGTCTTCCTTCATACAAGGTGAAATCTTTTTTAGCTACAACCATACTCCGTTATGTAAGATGAACCTGTAAAATTGAGATCACACAAAGTTCAACATATTCATATCACAACAAAAGCTTCCATTGCTACCAAATCTATTCAACATACTGTTGAGTCAGAGTTACAACAACGGATTTGCTGCAATTGCTTCCCTTCTCAAACATACCACACTAACAAATAAACATAAATCAGTAAGAAAACACAGTTCTTTTATATTGAACAAAGAGAGAGAACCTTTTGCGGTATCATATGTTATACCTATAACTGCCTATAGAATAATCAAAATTACTTGTGCAATAAGGGTTATACCTCCAATGAATTAACCTTAACGATTTCCCAAACACTTGTGCCAATTCTGCCTACTTAAGTATCACAAGTTTCTGATGTATAGATTTCGATTCCTTCTTCTTCATTGCAATAGCATCATCATTTAGATAATTTTTTGTTTTCCATTTCTGCTTCAATCGTCAAAACGTGAAGTAAATTGAGATAAACATATCATTCGTAAGATTATCTAGTTACCGTAAATTGATTAAAAGTTAACAATAAAACAATTGAGAATCATAAATGTGCTTACAATGACTTCGAATGAGACTCCTAAATCCGAAACACAAATACGATCAGGAAATTAAACCCTCACTTATGTGAAAATAAAACAAACATCACTAAGAGGCCTTCGAATCCAACTTGTGTTTATTTAGACATTGAACGTATCACCAAGAGGCATACCAGATCTGGATCTGAGTCGCGATTGTTACACTCCACCCAAATCTGGACAAATTTTGGACAAATTTTTTATAACTTGCACTAAATTTGGAGAAATTTCGACCCATTTCACCTATCAAAACTGTATTTTCAAATCCCCTTTTAGCAAAATTTGTTGGTATGTTTGACCACATTTTAGATAAACTAAACCCAAACATTCATTCATAAAAAACGGGTTAGAATTGCCACCTCTTAATACAAACTTAAGAATATGAAATCAGAAAATCAAACCCCAATAGTAAAAAAATACATCCAAAATTACTTAAAATGAAACACACTTAAAACGATTGGTAGTGCAAATCAATTATAATACCTATTGATATAATCAATGAATTTGAGTACCACAAATGTTACTTTCTCTTAGGTATATTGTTTCAAAATCCATATTGAATTAATCAATAATAACGTACCTTAGAATCGTAACGACTGAATTGTTTGTCTTTGAAACGCGTTTTTAGGGTTGCAAATACAGATCCTTTGAATCCATAATCAAAGGAAGAATTAGAAACACAGAACACATTATCTGCATATTTCTTCAAACACTAATACTTATTAAAAAACATTGTCGACAAACACATATATTAAAGAGTTAAGAAACAATACAAACATACCAACACTATCAGAAGCTCTGATTTCATCGGACAAGCCAAGAACGGCAGCATTAGAGGACCGAGTACAATCATCTCGAATACGCAGAGGGCATCGAATGTTGATTGATGTTGAACAAATACTTCTATTTAAATTGATGTACAGACAGTTTGAATGGAATTTCTTTTTGTGGTGGATTTGAATTGCAATTTCGTAAACCTAATTTTTGTGCTGTGGAAGACTGATCGTCAATTAGGGAGTTAAATCTCGAAAGCCCTAATTGAAGATAGGTATGGAGTTAGGGATTTGAATGACAAAAATTTAGGGGTCACAAGAAAGAGCAAGAAACGTCTGCTTTGATTTTGCTTTCAATATGTGGCGAATTAGAAAAGGACAGGTGTCACGTTGTGAGAAAAACTTTTAAGAATAGGGAGTAGGTAGATAGCCACGTGGCAAATGCTTAAGAATTATAATAATTATAATAATAATAATAATAGGTTATATATAGATAGATAGATAGATATAGATAATTATAATTATATATTAAAATTAAAATTATGATATAATAATAACTATAAAGAAATAATAAAATAATAACAACATAATTAATATTAATAATTAATTTATAATAATAATAATAACTAGAAAAAAAATTCGACCGCACGTTGCTGCGGTTGTATTCGACGCGTGGTCAAATTTGGATATATACGTTGTTTAGTACCTAATATATCTAGTAGGTTGGGTTGTTTGTTGGACGTGTATGTATATGTATGTAATATAGGCCGAAATATTTGTTGTTTTTTAACGATGTCCGTTTCGCGTATAGTTAGTGGCGTTGTGTTCGTAAAATTATTTCGAGTTAAACGGTGGTCTCGGAAAAACTTAACTCGCACCGAGCGAGAATATAGGGCCCGTTATCTAGTGTTTTTTTAACGATGTACGTTTCGCGTATAGTTAGTCCCGTTGGGTTCGCCTGATTTTTTCGAGTTGAAAAGTGGTCTCGGAAAAATTTAACTCGCACCGAGCGAGAAGATAGGGCCCGTAAAAAATTCGGGTGGAATTAGTTTCTTTTATTTTAATAAAATCAGATATTTACGCTTTCTACCCCTGAAAAAGTGTAAACTCGAGGGACCGTTTTGTAAATTGAGCCGAACTTGAGGGACCTTTTGTAGTGTGGACGCAAGCTCAAAACGGCAATTCGTTGAAACGGAAAATACAAAATTTTGGGGTACTTTTATATATAGGTATAATAAAATAAAATAAAATAAAATAATATAATATAATATAATATAATATAATATAATTAATAATAATAATAAAATTATTATTAATAATAATAAAAATAAGAATATACAACTTTATAAAGTATATTTAGTGGTCTTATTATGACACAACTTATACTCGTTCGAAAAAGCTTCGACGCGAGACGGTTAATGAAAAATGAGAAAATCGGATCGGGGTACGTAGATAGTCTCTTGTTTGTTTCGTTTTTATGTTTTGATTATGTTTGGTTTCTTATATTATTTTTTGTGTAGTTTGGCTTGATTTATGGTTTAGCATGTATTATCTTAACTTGGTTGATGGTTTTGATCTAGTTAGGTTGATGTTCGGTTATAGATTTGTTTATCGTAGCTTGTTGCTTTTTAGGTGCAAGCATCTTCCTTTCCTTATTGTAAATCTTCATTTGAAGTCATTTTATTTTGAAAATCGTCTTCGTTATTTGACAAAAAAAAAATGACAAAAACTTATACTCTTTCTTGTCGGTTCTTACTTTATTTGTTAATCGTTTTCCAAGCCTTTACACTTTTACACTAAATTTGCGAGTTTTTATTTAAGAAAAAAGGAATGAATCACAATGGGATTAAAACGGTTTGGTGTTTTTAAGGAGTAAGAATTTTAATAATTATTATACATAATTTTCTCTTTAATCTTTCTCTTTTTCTTGGTCCTTAGTAATCGAGCTAGTAAGTATTCAATTAAATATAATATTAACGATTACTCTAAATGATTTAAACAAAATCAAGTGCGTAATTAATTGAATTTAACAATTGATTATCTCAAAGTATCGGTAGTATTTGATACACAATTACAATGAAGATTAGCAATCGTCGAAAATGAACAACTGTATAAGCAGTCGAGCTTTTCATATTTATTGACTAGGGATTAAAGTAACCATAGTCTCTCCCAAAGTCTAGATATTATGTTTCATAAACTATCTCTACGATACAAGGAAACAAGATAAAATCATGTCAATCATATATTCGATTCAAAAGTCTTCAACAAAATTTCGAAATATTCGCTTAAATGAAATTTCTTCATTCCTCTTAACTCCTCACACATATTCTTGAGTCTTCAATTCCGACTTTGATCTTGTCAGAGTTTGTGCTTTGTAGTTCTTGTCAAAATTTATATTCTTCACTTAATGTCAGAGTGTATGATACTTATAACAACCCTCATATTTTCATACCTGAATTGACTAATTTGACAATAGGGTTGTTATCCATACGTAATATATAATTAAATTTGACATTGATCAAATATTTATTTTTAGTCGACACTTTTTGTTAACTAAAGTTTACACTAATTATATAAAATAACTTTAGTTAATATTAATGCGTATTATATTTAAAACTATATGTAACATAATTATTAATTAAATGATAAGTTATTTTAATCATTATATATATTTTTAGCTTATAAAAAAATAAAAATAAAAAGAAATAAGATTTTTTTTTATAAATTAAATAATGAGCCCATGAATTTTGACTAAATATTTTCAAAAACAAAAACCTATTAAAAACATTTTTAACATGTTTTTATTATTTTGTCAAAATTGGCACCTTTATTTTATTATTTTTTTTTCTTTTCACCAACCATTTTTTACCTATAAATACATGGCTCCTCATTCATTTTTTCTTGCCAAACACAAAAACTTAAGTTATTCTCTCAAAACCTTGAAGAAAATTTGAGGTACTTTCTATTTTTATTAATTTTTTTCAATATTGTCATTTATATTTATATTTATGGTATATTCTTTGTAAAATTCGAAATTAATTATGTTTATATGTTATAATTAGTATTATAAGTGTTATGATGCATAAAAATAATTTTGATAATTTATGAAATATTATTTATAATTAAATACGAATTATGTAGTGTTTAAACGTAAAAACAATGTAAAATTATTAATAAATACTTTTAACCAAAACTAAAATATATATAAATTTTTTTTCTGAGTTTTTAAAACTTATATAGATCTGAAAAAATTATAAAAATAATTACTTGGGTCGAATTGGTATTTATTATATAATTAAACTCTATTATTATGTAATTCAAAGGTAAATTAAGAATAAATATAAAATAATAAAAAATATTTTTTTATATATTTTTCTACAGGTTATTAGACTGATAGAAACTTATAAAAATTATAAAAATAATTATTTGGGTTTATTTAGTAATTATGTAGAATTAAAATTGTTTTGTGAATACATTAAGGGTAAAAACAAAAATAAATACAAAAATATAATAAAAACATTTTCTTAAATTTTTCTACTAATCTATATGATTAACTAGGACTATAAAAATTATGTATGTAATTTTTAGATATTTAATTTATTATTTAGACATTTTTGAATAATGTTCGATTAATAAAACACTATTATTTTTGAAGTAATTTAGGTATTTATTTAAAGGTAATTATATTTAATATATATAAGACATACTAAGGTATAATAACTAAATATTAAATAAAACTTAGGTTATATTATCACATATATAATTATTAAGTACATTAATAATTCGTTGTGTGTATACACCTAAAGTGAAGGTTAATCAAAGATAATGTATAATTAATGTGAACTTCATCGCTACTCACGGTCGTAAGTGAAGGATGTCTAGGTTGCCATTTATGGGTAAGCTTGTGGATCTCGAATGCCATGACTTAGATTCTGGTCAAGAATCCTGGGCCCCCGGTTACATCTGGTCATTCCTGACTTATTTGATAGCAACGAAGTTTGAGTAAAGTTATACAACGTCTTGCTAAAGATTAACCCGAACTTTCTAAAATTGGAAAATTACTATAAGTGAAAACTTTCCATAAATAGTAACCTTCCGAAAATAGAAATTCTTTAGTGAACCACTACTATCAATATAGTACTATATACTATTGTCTGTTAGGCAATGTCTGATCATACGTTCTATCTCTAGGTTGAGATCTCGGTCACGTCCTTCCGTTCAATTCTTTCGTGGAATACTCTTTTGTGCTACTAAGGTGAACTTCATAGCCCCACTTTTTACTGTTTCATAACTGTTTTACAACTTTTGAGGTGAGACACATGCTTGCTTTATAACTGTTTTACACTTAGACACAAGTACTAAATTGTTAACTATGCTGTCATGCTTTGATTCATGCTAAATCCCTACCGTAATATCGTCAATTGCTACGTTTAAATGCAAACTTAATTATTGTGAGTAGGCCTATCGAGAGTAACGTCTCTAACCATTCGACCGTTGGTCTTTGGTTACATAATAATGATTCCACGACACTTACAGTACAAGGTGTCATAGGGTAAACTTGTTTAGTAGCGATATTACAAAATGCAGCAACACTTTTAGATTGATATTTCTATATCAATCAACTTTAAACTAAATCTTGTGGTCTAAAACTTTGAATATTATTTATAAACCTGTGAATTTCACTCAACCTTTTTGGTTGACACTTTAAGCATGTTTTGTCTCAGGTGATGATTGAGCTAGCTGTTTGCAACTTTGTGATGATAGGTTTGATGCTTGCATGGAGTCCACATCGCATATTATATTTTAGTTCATAAACATTTATTTTATGTTTTAATAATAATGTAAACATGTATTACTGCTTTCGCTGTTTTATTAACAAAGGTTTTATTTAAAAAGTCTCATATAGAGTCGTTCTCATTTATACAACTGTGTTATGATATGATTGGTCACAATTACCCCTGGTCCATTTTGGGGGGTGTGACAGATTGGTATCAGAGCAGGCTGATGTAGAGAACTAGGATTGCATTTTATGTGTGCCTTATACAATTAGGTACCTTAGCAATGTAGGACTACAACTTTCCTTGACTATAGTGCCTTTAATTATTGCCTTAAACTGTTAAATGCTACACTATACTTTAGAAACTTTACTTATCTTAGAATGCCGAGCCAACCTAAGAACTCTGTTCACTTTCCTAAGTACTATTCAATTCCGCCACCACATTTAAATGCGACACCGTTCTCGACATTCCTATGTCATCTATCATAGTTTTGTGTATTACATATGTATTACATGAAATGTTATCCATGATTTTTGAAACTCCTATATTTGTTACTATTCATACTCAAACGTATATAACCTCCTTGTTATATCATGTACCTATATGCTTTATGCCTTTATGCATCGGTTTGTGAACCGAAAAATGTCATTGAGTTATCTCAAAGACATTATAATGTCATCACTACTCATATTCATTACTTTTAAATCTTTGATTTCTCGTTATTTTTTTTTATCATTGAATTTTCTTGACGGATGGTGTCTACGAAACTCTAGAATAGAAGGGTTTGGATTATCGATTTAAAGGATCCTATAGCTCAAGCTGTAGACCTGAATAGGCCATTACGAATTGAAAGTCTTTAATCGAAAGATTATCAGATTACATACTTATCATTTTATGATCTCGACACGTCATACTGCTATTATTGGAGTATAGACACATCATATCTTATTATATCTTATCATATCTATCTTAATAGACTTTGTCTAACACTTTTTCTAAATTTCCTCCGTAAATTACGGAAATCTTTTTGCTATATATACGTATATCAAGAAGACAAATATATCATTCAATATTCAACACTCATCTTATAACAAAAACCCTTATTCCGATCAGATAATATGGATTTCTCACTTGATTCCTTGAACTCCTCAAGCTCTAATGGCAGCGTAACCGGAATGAACCAACCAATTAGTCATCACCTTTTCTGGATGAATTGGGGGTGGGTTCGTAGTCTACTTAATCAATGGAGAAGTGAAGAAGGTGATCCTTTTCACCCACCACATTGCCCTATTGGCGAAGAACCTGAAGCACTTATCGGCGAACCCGTTCGGAACACTATTTTCACCCTCATTTCCAGGATATCCCGTCACGAATATATAATATCTAGAATTTCAGATCTTATTCATCCCCTTGTCCGAATCGCCAATCATCCCGGAATAATAGAAGAAGTCAACGAGCTTCGCGCTCGAGTAGTAGCTTTGGAAAATATGGTGCAAAACCTACGAGCACCAGCAGCAGCACCAGCAGCATAACCAGCACCACCAGTACCATCAGCATCACCGCCAACAGCATCAGCTTCACCAACAACAACATCTGCATTCCACGCCTCAACATCACACTCAGTACCTCAAACATTAACATCATACGCCTCATAGATACCAAGGAATATTAGTAATAATGAGTTAAGATGTATTGACCCATTCTTCCTGAAGAATTATATATGTATACTTTATATATATATGGTTTTGAACAATAATAAATTTTTTCGTACTAAGCTATTACGTGTGAATCTTAACTAGTAAATACTACTCGGTTAATTCATATCACTAATATGCTATGATGTACATCCTTCGTTAATGACTTAACAATCGTTAATCACTGCTTCAGCACACTAAACTCCATTTTCATAATAAATCAAGTGTATTATTCAAATACATGTTTGATTTTACACTTCCATTTTCGATGTACTCAAAACTTTCTAGAAAACATTATTCGTGCCTTGTGAATTTCACAAGAAATCCACGAGCACCAACATCATATACCGAGATATAACAATAACAATGAATGATGAAGTATTGATTTATAACTTCATTAGCGAAATATTTCACGACAATTATGAAATCTCTAAGGTTTTGGAGATTATTAATTCTCATTTTAACCGTAAATCAAATGAGTTTAATATTATATTAACTCATTAAATCCATGATTACATCTGAAAGAAAATATATATGTACGTATATTTTCATAAAGATTGTAATTAAATATTCTGTTGTACAAGCTGTTGACGGTGAAAATATTTTAACGAGTAGGTAATACCCGAGAAATATTTATATCTCACGTTAATATGTTACACCGTACATTCTTCAATTCCGATTCAACAGTCATTAACTATACTACTTACATCCACATATGTATCCGTTCACTAAAGAACAACCATTTTCATACAAAGTCAAATACATATTCTGATTTTGACATATCGAAATTTAAGTAAAGCTTTAGCAAGTGTTATCTTCTTAAAGATCACTACATTCATGAATTATATTCATTCGTATTCTATGATGAATTATCACATCAAACCACCGAACTTACCATTCCTTACTTTTGAAAATCACAAACATTTCTTCGTCAACTGTTAGATCCATTGATGGATGCATCTTACGCTTAAACACTTCAAATTCAAATTTTTTGAAAACATCCTTTGAATCTTGACAATCACAATCAGCGTTCAATCATCTAAAAATGAAATTTCTTGAAACCATCTCAGATTGATAACCGACGATTCAAATATGGCTGCATTAAATGCAGAGGAAACAGCAAAATTGTAGATGACCTAAATGGCCAGGAGTTTGATGATAAAGAATGGGGTATTGGGAACGCTCGATAGAAAATTTGGTGCTGAAAAATGGATTGAGCAAACCATGAAGGAGACCGTGGACAAATCACAAGGATTAAACCTGTAATCAAAGAATCTAGATGATTCGATTTCTGATGAAAATCACAAACGATCTCCTTACGCATTCTAAATCCTTACAGAAGAATTTTTCTCGTTATCATTTGATCTTAGAAAATTCTAAGATATCATCGTATCTTTCGTTATAAATATCCTCCATATTTCTGAAGATACATTCATAACTACTCTTGTCCGAAATTATTTATCACTTCGCACTTTCTGTGTTACATAATAAAGGAAACTGTTTTAGTTTCTATATTTCTATAACATACAAGTTTAAATTTTGAATGATTTGAGGTAGTGTTGGGAATTGAAGCATGAGTTAGTATAATATAATGATGTCAGGCCAACGTGATTATATTACAGTAAGTCATGCTAAATTTTTAATGGAAGATGATAATTCATAGACTTTATAATCATCATTTGCCATGTTACATGACTTTTACATTCTACTTAACCTCTGAACATATCAAGAACATATATTCTTGATAGTTCTATCCTTAGTAATTCTAGTAATTTGACAAATCAAATCGTGCTATTACCTTTCCTTCTGCTTTGTATATTATGATCATTTGAAACTCCATACCTACGAATTCTAGACCATTATTCGCTTGACTTGAAGTCGGGAAGGAAAAACAAGAGCATAGAGCTCCGACATATAAGGGGAAATATAAAGCCCGATAACAACACGGAAATTACAAACCGTGTATATCAATGCGTATAGCAACATAAAGACAGGGAGAATTAAAAACACTATAACCCCAAGGTAATTGTAGAAGTAAACAGATTCCTCTGGGGGTAAATAAAAAAGAAGAATGACAGAAACGATAGTCAGAAAAATATCCAGGATAAGAACTGGATGGAGCATTTTCACAATCTTTGAAAGTATGAATCGAGAAAGAAAGTATAGAAGTGGTGAAGATAATGAAACAAAAGAAGCTAATTTATAGCAAAATTCTAGACACAACAATTAAGGCAATTTTAATTTCCTTAATTACCGGAGAATCAAATCTTATACAGATTATAAAGATTTCCTTTAAATCCCTTGAATTCCGGAAATCACCTTTAATTATGTCAAAAGTTAAGGCAAACTGATATTTCCTTATTTCAAACTTTTAAGATAACTTCATTTATACTCTTCCTATAATCGAACCGTTTTATCCATATTACCCAATGTTGATAAAACAATATTTTCAACTCATATTCATCATTCTTGTTGTAAAGAATGACAATCTCTATCAAATTTCACGACTATGATTTTCATGAATTCCTTTCTATTTTGTCTACCCTAGCGTGGTGACATAAACGCTCAAGGTTTAAATGAGCTCAATATTATTCATAACACATTTTATATATCCAATTTACTGAAATGACTTGTATAACATCATCATTTTGAATGATCTCCGCATTAATAATAAAATGCACTTCGTAGAAGAACTTGTAGAAATTATGGTTTGTATGATTTTAATTCTTGAAACAGAACAATATTCTATCCGTTGGAATTCACGCAAGGCCCCGAGCATACCTGGGAACGTGAAAACCAAATAAACGTAAATATCCTCGTCTATGTACGAACAACACCGATTAATGGCAACAACTAAATTTCGGGACGAAATTTTTTTTAACGGGTAGGTACTATAACAACCCTCATATTTTCATACCTGAATTGACTAATTTGACAATAGGGTTGTTATCCATACGTAATATATAATTAAATTTGACATTGATCAAATATTTATTTTTAGTCGACACTTTTTGTTAACTAAAGTTTACACTAATTATATAAAATAACTTTAGTTAATATTAATGCGTATTATATTTAAAACTATATGTAACATAATTATTAATTAAATGATAAGTTATTTTAATCATTGTATATATTTTTAGCTTATAAAAAAATAAAAATAAAAAGAAATAAGATTTTGTTTTATAAATTAAATAATGAGCCCATGAATTTTGACTAAATATTTTCAAAAACAAAAACTTTTTAAAAACATTTTTAACATGTTTTTATTATTTTGTCAAAATTGGTACCTTTATTTTATTATTTTTTTTCTTTTCACCAACCGTTTTTTACCTATAAATACATGGCTCCTCATTTATTTTTTCTAGCCAAACACAAAAACTTAAGTTATTCTCTCAAAACCTTGAAGAAAATTTGAGGTACTTTCTATTTTTATTAATTTTTTTCAATATTGTCATTTATATTTATATTTATGGTATATTCTTTGTAAAATTCGAAATTAATTATGTTTATATGTTATAATTAGTATTATAAGTGTTATGATGCATAAAAATAATTTTGATAATTTATGGAATATTATTTATAATTAAATACGAATTATGTAGTGTTTAAACGTAAAAAAAAATGTAAAATTATTAATAAATACTTTTAACCAAAACTAAAATATATATAATTTTTTTCTGAGTTTTTAAAACTTATATAGATCTGAAAAAATTATAAAAATAATTACTTGGGTCGAATTGGTATTTATTATATAATTAAACTCTTTTATTATGTAATTCAAAGGTAAATTAAGAATAAATATAAAAAAATAAAAAATATTTTTTTATATATTTTTCTACAGGTTATTAGACTGATAGAAACTTATAAAAATTATAAAAATAATTATTTGGGTTTATTTAGTAATTATGTAGAATTAAAATTGTTTTGTGAATACATTAAGGGTAAAAACAAAAATAAATACAAAAATATAATAAAAACATTTTCTTAAATTTTTCTACTAATCTATATGATTAACTAAGACTATAAAAATTATGTATGTAATTTTTAGATATTTAATTTATTATTTAGATATTTTTGAATAATGTTCGATTAATAAAACACTATTATTTTTGAAGTAATTTAGGTATTTATTTAAAGGTAATTATATTTAATATATATAAGACATACTAAGGTATAATAACTAAATATTAAATAAAACTTAGGTTATATTATCACATATATAATTATTAAGTACATTAATAATTCGTTGTGTGTATACACCTAAAGTGAAGGTTAATCAAAGATAATGTATAATTCATGTGAACTTCATCGCTACTCACGGTCGTAAGTGAATGATGTCTAGGTTGCCATTTATGGGTAAGCTTGTGGATCTTGAATGCCATGACTTAGATTATGGTCAAGAATCCTGAGCCCCCGGTTACATCTGGTCATTCCTGACTTATTTGATAGCAACGAAGTTTGAGTAAAGTTATACAACGTCTTGCTAAAGATTAACCCGAACTTTCTAAAATTGGAAAATTACTATAAGTGAAAACTTTCCATAAATAGTAACCTTCCGAAAATGGAAATTCTTTAGTGAACCACTACTATCAATATAGTACTATGTACTATTGTCTGTTAGGCAATGTCTGATCATATGTTCTATCTCTAGGTTGAGATCTCGGTCACGTCCTTCCGTTCAATTCTTTCGTGGAATACTCTTTTGTGCTACTAAGGTGAACTTCATAGCCCCACTTTTTACTGTTTCATAACTGTTTTACAACTTTTGGGGTGAGACACATGCTTGCTTTATAACTGTTTTACACTTAGACACAAGTACTAAATTGTTAACTATGCTGTCATGCTTTGATTCATGCTAAATCCCTATCGTAATATCGTCAATTGCTACGTTTAAATGCAAACTTAATAATTGTGAGTAGGCCTATTGAGAGTAACGTCTCTAACCATTCGACCGTTGGTCTTTGGTTACATAATAATGATTCCACGACACTGACAGTACAAGGTGTCATAGGGTAAACTTGTTTAGTAGCGATATTACAAAATGCAGCAACACTTTTAGATTGATATTTCTATATCAATCAACTTTAAACTAAATCTTGTGGTCTAAAACTTTGAATATTATTTATAAACCTGTGAATTTCACTCAACCTTTTTGGTTGACACTTTAAGCATGTTTTGTCTCAGGTGATGATTGAGCTAGCTGTTTGCAACTTTGTGATGATAGGTTTGATGCTTGCATGGAGTCCACATTGCATATTATATTTTAGTTCATTAACATTTATTTTACGTTTTAATAATAATGTAAACATGTATTACTGCTTCCGCTGTTTTATTAACAAAGGTTTTATTTAAAATGTCTCATATAGAGTCGTTCACATTTATACAACTGTGTTATGATATGATTGTTCACAATTACACCTGGTCCATTTTGGGGGGTGTGACAATACTCAAATTCAAATTCAAAATACTTAAGACTTAGAAAATACTTTTCAATCAATTTTCCAACACTTTTCTTCTAAATTGAGAACATTTTGTTCTATTCTAAAACTTTCTTCACTTCTTTTCTTCTAAAAGATTCTTACGGAAATGCAATAAAGATTTAATTTTTCACTTTATCTTTACAATCATTTCTCATTGTTTTTCCTTCTGCACATCACATTCATTAACATACCACGGATTCCAACATATATCTTCATGTTCATCTGGTTATTATATATTTTTTTCGTTCATTTATGTGCTAACCACATATACCATTTGTCAACAAATTTATAAACGTAACATTTTTTTTCCAAAAAAAAAGAGAAATGTATAAATAGAAATTGAATCATTAAAACGATGAATGATTCAAAGATACACACTTCGATTAACTGACATAAATTAAGGTTTAGTTTGCTATTGAGCCCTGTATGCGTTTGATTCTTATCTCTTGATTTTTTGTTTTTCTTTTCTCTTTTCAAGAAAATGATTAATTATAATGTTTTCGTTTTTTCGAAAGAAAAAAAAAAGAATTTTTTTTATAGCAAAAATTCATAGGATATAGATATAAATAAAAGATCCAAAGATCTAGTGGTGTTACATCAATTACAGCTAAATTGTCGTTCATTGGTTGAATTGAAACTCGCTTCCGACATAAAACGCATTGACCAATGGTTGTTTGTATAATTATGTCTTAAGTATTAAACTGTGGTAAGCACATAAGTGAAATTAACATTGGCTGTTAGTGTAATTATGTCTTAAGTATTAAAATGTGGACGCAAGTTTCAATTTAACCAATTAACATTGACTGTTTGTGTAATTATGTCTTTTTAAGTATTAAACTGTGGTTAGCACATAAATGAACGAGAAATTTTTTCAAGATCGGAACATACTGTTTTAGAAAGCAACTAGTTGTGGAGCCCTCGCTTCGCGCCGGGGGCTCCGTTTTGAATGCGAGTTAAAAAAAAGTCTTGATCTATTTTGTAAAATAGAATTTTTTTTTTTTCGACATCTAACATTGAGTGGTTGTTCCTTTTGTGAAAGTTGCTTCTTTTAGCGTTCGGTTTTTTTTTCTTTTTTTAAAGTTAGTTGATCTTTTTTGTAAAAAAGAATGTTTTTCGACAACTTTTGGTAGCATTGAAGGGTTGTTTCTTTTATGAAAGTTGCCTCTTTTATCGTTGAGGAAGAAAATAAGAAGAAAAAAAGTTAGTTGATTTTTTTGTAAAAAAGAATTTTTTTTCGACATCTTTTGGTAACATTGAAGGGTTAGTTCTTTTACGAAAGTTGCTTCTTTTATCGTTGGAGACAAAAAACAAAGGTGAAATGACGGAAATACCCCTGATTACTATTGATGAATAGTGCTACATGATTTTGTCTATTAGATAATAAAGATAATAATTGAGGTTTTTTTTAAAAAATAAAAAAATCTAATAATCATACCCGTAACTTTTACAAACCAGGGTAATCACCAAGTAAAAGAAATACGGAGATGGCATTTGAAATTCGAGGTAAGGCCTTGTTCGGCGTGCTCATTTTGGCATGGGAACAACTGAAGGATGTTAAGTTGATACTCAAGTTTCTATTGGTCCATGGTTTATTTTAATTTTTTTTAAATAACTTTTAATTATATTTTAACACATCAATTCACTCAACATGTATCCTAATTTACCAACACGTTTGTCACGTTAATGCCAACGCCCACCTCACCTTCCAACACGCCACTTTTGGCCATCACCATTTTAAATGGTCTAAATCACGTGACCACAGTGCTTAAATCACGTGACCACAGTGCTACAGGGTTTTGTCTATTAGATAATAAAGATAATAATTGAGGTTTTAAAAAAAAAAAAAAATCTAATAATCATACCCGTAAATTTTACAAACCAGGGTAATCACCAAGTAAAAGAAATACGGAGATGGCATTTGAAATTCGAGGTAAGACCTTGTTTGGCGTGCTCATTTTGGCATGGGAACAAATCAAGCATGTTAAGTTGATACTCAAGTTTCTATTGGTCCATGGTTTATTTTAATTTTTTTTTAAATAATTTTTAATTATATTTTAACACATCAATTCACTCAACATGTATCATAATTTACCAACACGTTTGTCACGTTAATGCCAACGCCCACCCCACCTTCCAACACGCCACTTTTGCCCATCACCATTTAAAATGGTCTAAATCACGTGACCACCCAAAACTAATTTAATCTTAGGGTGTGTTTGACGCACTAGCTTATGAGAACTTATAAGAGATTGAGTTTATGTTTTTAATAAATTTTAAGTCATAAGTTTCGTTTGGTATACATAAAAAATAGAGCTTATGAAATATAAATTTCTGATAGTAGTTTATAAAAAAAAGTATAACTTATGCAGTTAATTTACCAAACACTTATATTATCGACTTCAACTACCAACTTCAAAAATAAACTCCAGCTCTAGTCCGTAAGCTCCAGCTTTCTTCTAAGGTTGTGTTTGGTGAAACTAGCCGGAGTTGGAGCTAGTAGCTGAAACTTATTTTTTATGCTGGAAGTTGGAGCTTATTTTATTTATAAGTGTTTGGCAAAGTATCTGGAGCACAATGAGTAACCACGCAGGCTTGCCTGAGTGGTCACTGAGTTGCCCAATGAACCATACCACCCGGGTTCAATTCCTGGCTATGCCAAATTGTTCAAAAAGGGAGTGCGATTAGAGGATGCACATAATGCGTAATTCACCTGGTACCAGGTCTCGCACTCGTGGGGCTTGATTACCCGAGATTTTACCTTTTATGGAGGAGCTCATGTGCTCATTCATAGAAGAGTTTCCTGATTTACTAAAAAAAAAAGATATCTAGAGCTAGAAGCTTGTAATTGTAAATTAACACAAAAGGACAATAAAATTTAAAAATTGTATTTATAGGGTGATAATGCAATTTTCCGTTCCATAAGTTATAGAGCTTATTTAAAAGATAACTATCTTTTTTTAGAGCTTATTTTTTTTTATAAATTCTATAATTTTTTATCACCTAAATAAAACTTCTAGTTTAAATTGACCCTATGAAAACAAAACACATAATCGATTGTTTTGAAAAACAATACATAAATAAATATTGTGACGATTAAATCAGTCGCACTCCAAATTTAAATTACTTTTTTCCTACACGTGTGTTATCATGGTTTTCCAATTCATTTCCAGAAATCACACACAAAAAGTGTGTACCAGAAAACCTAATATCGATACATTCATGAAGGAATACAAATTACTCCATACTTTGATCCCCGCTCTAAAAGATCATGATACATTCTTCAATACTTATGACCTAATTTTCTGTTTGATACTATCATGTTCGGCGTCGTTTTATTCATTACGCAATGTTATTCTTCGATTAATCAATTTCATTCAGGTTTCACATAATTATATCATTAATCATTAACATATGTATTATTTTTATTCTTATACATGTACATATATGTGTGTGCATTTCATTTGAACAATTGCATGTCATCACAGGCGTGTAACATTATTTTGTTAATTTGTATATAGATGATTTGCAAATGTAATTATATGGTGTATGCAGGGTTTTCATGGGGAGATGCAACAAAGCTCGATACTTCTTTCATTTAAACGGTTTTCAGATTGGGTATTAGCATCTTTTGATATGAATTTATACTCTATATTGATATTGATTGATTATTGATAATATTAAGTCTTTGTTAGGGTTTTGATTGTGACCTGACCTAGGTTTTCAGATGTAAATATTTAGGTTCTATTGCAAAATTAGCATTAATATTTACTAATTATAATATTATGATATCATATGGCAAGTGTAGAGGCTGCTATTTAATAAACAGGTTATAACTAAAGGAAGATCAAACAAATTGATTCAACATTGGCTAGTAAGTTATTTTAAGTGGAGAATAATTAACACTTTTAGTGTACTATTTTTTTTTTTTTTAATTTCATGAACATGTTTAACTGCCATGATAAAATAGCTAGTCACTTTGTTGAATTGATGAAGGTTGTAGTTGTTTGAGGTTATGATTAGTTTTTATGTAGATGATTTAGCAGAACACATTTATTATTGATTCTTTATTTTCCTATGTGGAGAGGAGGAATTCTATCATATGTCATGTATTAATGATATGGAAAATCACAAACCAATTTGGATAGACTTTCATGTTAGGATTAATGTCAAGATTAACTGTAGCTGCACAACTTGTTATAGTTGGTTAAACTTCTGCTTTTTACGTGAAGTCAAATCATTGACTTATTGTTGGCAGGGATTTGCAGTCCTATCTTTCCAATCTTAGCCTTTTCTTAGCACCTGAGAGCAAGACGTTTTATATATTGGTTGATAACCGACCATGGGTGGAAGACTTAGTCTCAGGGCCTGCACACTTGTGGCAGCTGATGGTTACCAAGGTTGCAGATAGCTCCAAAACATATATTAACATAATAACATTTCTCTAATGGTAACATATAAGTTTTGAACACCTTAACGATTAATTTATTGTTATTTTTCCAGTCCAGGCTGTCACCCTTTGCTATCACAAGAGGACAAAAGGACAATAAAGAGGATACTGAGTTCAATGAGCTCAATAACCGTTCTAAGGTTTCAACTCGTTCCAAGAAGTTGAAAAGATGGTTATCAATGGCTACACTTTCAAGAAAGAGGGTTTTGCTACCTGTAAAGAAACTCAGGACTTCATTGCTTGAAAATAGCAAATTGCATAGAACTTTGTATGGATTTATTGTTTTTGAAGTGGCGTGGAACGATGTTCGTGGCATTAATTATTTGAATGAGCTCCAGGTACGTACTTCTTTTGCTATTTCTGTATAATAGTTGTAATGGAGTAATTAAAGTTTGTTTATTTACTCTATCGGCAGACTTATACGTCTCTTGCTATAGAGGCCAGACACATGAGAAGATGGGAATTTGATAGTATAGCTCAAGCTGCACAGGGCATAAACTTATGGTGTCCAGGGACTTTAATTGAACGTCTTCTCTTGGAAAAACATCTCAACTCTATGATTGGTATTAAATAATAAATAAATGCATATTTTATCAGTAAATAAAAAATTAATTGACTAGGTAGCTTATTATCATGTTCAATCTCTTTAGGAGAAGCATTTCATGAAGCTGGTACAGATACTCCAAGCCCTTGCAGTTCAAGTGATGATGAAAAAAATTCAAATGATGATGTCATGTTAGTGGATGGTGTATTATCAGATACGTTACAAGATCAAGACCAAACAAGTATACCAAATACACCTGTTGTTGACCCGTATTTAAGATCCGAGATGATAATTTCTCCAGATATTGATGTTCAGTCTGAAACATCATCATTAAGTGAAACTGGCAGTTATCATATAGCTTCACCATGCCCAAGTGAATGTGTGGAAGCAACTGAACCAACCCAATACAGGGACGTATTGCTTCTATTTCGTTTTAATGATCGTGATCTCCCATTTGAATTACAAAAAATAATCATGTCTGATTTAAGATTACTTACATTATTAGAGGCTGGACTTCCAACTTGGGTAATATTCTTTCAATCGTATCCGGTATTTATTCATATCTATCGTCCATGGATGTGTCCTTTAGCAAGAGCTTTGTATGTTTCAATGTCCTTTGTTACAGTCATAATTGGTTTCTATGATTTGTACAAAAACGTCCCTGTTCTTAAGGCGACTGCTTCTCGTTTGTTTGGACCTTTATTTGATTGGATTGAAACATGGGAGATGGTATCAAGGATCAAGTACTTGGGTACAATGTTGTTTTTGCATAATGCTGAGAAGGCTATTATGTGGTTTTTTATGATGACACGCACTTTCCGGTCACTTTTTTCAGTTATCACACAGCCGTTAGTTGCACCGTTTATGGTAGTTTTAGACGTCACGTTTCCGTTTTGGAACGTTTTTGTTCAGAAGGGAGAGCGATTATACTCGTTGATTTGTGTTCTTATTGGAACTTCTTGGAATTTAGTGGATAAAGTACTTGATGTTCTACTACTCCCCGTGTGGTACATCTCGTCAGCTATCTGTAATTTCGGTAATTTATATTTTTATTAGATTTATTTAACATGTCTAACTAGAGATGAAAGTCGACCCATTTACTAAATAATCGGTCGATTTGGGTTTAAACACGGTGGAACGTAGGGATGGCGTTAGGCCGGGTTTGGTTGAGGTTCAAGTAGTCCTAGACCCGAACCCGATTTAAAAAAACCGTCACAAACCCGGACCCACCGGGTCCCAATTTAGTTATCAACTAGCAGGTAAACAGGTTCCCCACGGGTATTCGGGTCCCCATTTACTTACTAACTATCGGGTAAACGGGTTTTCCCACGGATATTCGAGTCTTTTTTCGGGTATACGGGTCCGGTATATGGACTCAGATCTTTTTTTGGTTATATGGACCGGGTAATCGGGTGTGTGTCCAAAACCATCCCCGGACCCGGACCCGCAAAAAAATTAAAAACCATCCCCATACCCGATCCTAGACCCATCTACCCGGCCCGAACCCGACCCATATATCGGGTTTCCCGTCGGGTACGGGTTTTTTTGCCATCCCTAATTGGAAGTCACTTAAACTTTATCATTTAACCATTCAACCTCCTGAATACTGAGTACATTTATACTTATAGATTTTAATTATCATTGTGATTGTATTCCTTTTGTAGCCATAGTCAATACAAAATATTTATAGTTTTCTCTATTATTAATGTTATTTTTAGTTAATATCAAAATGGTTCGACGCGTGATTGTAATATTCTGAAATTTGCCACTTTTTATTTCTGGTTGCAGCGACAGTTGTCATGAGCCCTATATTTGTGTGCCTTTGGGGAGCACTATGTGCTCCTATTCACCTAATTCTTGGATTGTCCAACTATATGGGATATATATACAAGTACATGTATGATTTTGTGAGAAGTATATGGCTGTTTGTGAGCAGCATATTAAAGGTTGCTTCACATGCTGAGGTGGCAAGCGTCCACACTTATGAGGTTTCTATGTGGCGTGCCCTTTGGAATGACCTTTTCTCGAAGGTGGTTAAACCTTGAAATTTTTTTATTTCTCTATTTTGCTGTTTATCAAAACACCAAGCTTACAAGTCAGTTGATTTACTCGTAATACTATGGCTCTTTTTTAGGTTTTTGTTGCAATCAAGAGCATTTTATATGGCGTTGTTGCATTTTTTGCAGCTTGCAATAGACACCGATTAAGGTTAGTTTCTCTACTCATCATTCAACTGTGTGCCCTCTTACAAGTGTCTGATTTATTTATCAACTATATTTGTTTGAACATAATATAGATAGATATACTTAGTAATTGTATTAACATGTATTGTATTTAACTAGAACCAGTGTTGTAAATCTCCCGAGATCTCCCCCGAGATCTCGTTTTTAGAAGGAAACCGAGACGAGATGTTCATCTCCCGAGATTTCTCGGTCAACGGGTTCAAACTTAGTCAAAGCCACGATTTCTCAGATTTTCTTTCTAATTTGTAATATTTTCTTGTAAAATTCGTAAATTCTAAGATTCTCTCGCTCATTTCTCATATATTTTTGTAAAATCTCGTAAAAACGTATATAAATATGCATATATTTATGTTTTTATGTATAGTTTTATTAAAAAAACCTATAAGGTCAACGTAAGTCAACGTCCGAGATCTCCCCGAGATTATTCCGAGATGCCGAGATCTCCCTAAAAAGTCCAAACAAGATCTCCCTGAGATCCGAGTTCTCCAACCTTGACTAGAACTAATAAAAGGGCCAGATCCTGACCAGGACTTAACAAGACCTATTTGGGCTTGACTTGATGGTTCCTTTAAACTATTCTCTTTGAATCATAAAGGCCGGTTATATATGCCCCGGCCCAGTTTAAACAAAAAGTTACGAAATAGCCAAATATGTTCCTATTAATGTCACCCAGTAATCTCACTTTGTTTTTTGTACATTTTAAGCCACTGAATTGTTTCAAGTTATCACAAATTTAATGACTAAGGTTGTATAAAATAACTGTATTGTGTAAAACAGTATACTTATATAGGTATGCTTTATTAACTACATGTCATTATTTATCTCCCTTAAAAAGACACACAATTGCATGTACTACGTACGAGTAATAAATATTCTTTTTCTTGTCTTTCCCCCTATAACTATAAATCATCTCTATTTGCAGCATTTACAATCATTTACTGGAGTTCATTCGTAAGCTGTATCAGCCAGCCCAAAGATCAGAAATCTTGAGTTCTAATGATAGAGTAAGTTTCTATAATCTATATAATTAGTGCAACATTTTTTTTTCTTTTTAATTTATACGGGCCTCAGTAACTGGACCAACTTCATTTGGCTTTTTTTTTTTTTTTTTTTTAAAGGCAAACTCACACACACCATTAACACAAATATTTACAACCACGAATATGTCTCAAGTGAGACTTGAACCCTCAACCTCTTGGTTGGAGGGCCACCACGATACCGCTGGGCCAACTGCCCTTTGGTAACTTCATTTGGCTTGACGTGGTCATTTTATATTTTGGGTCAGATAGGGACGAGTTGGGATGGCACCCGCACACATACTTTTATTCCATATCCTAATTTATATTTAGAAATTCTTAAAACATGCTACAGAAACAATTATATAATACTTAGAATCTTTGAACAAGGTGATTTAGGTTTATTAATACACTTCAGCCCATCTGTCCCGTTTTACATAGAACGCAACCCGAAAACTCATTCAAAAGGAGGTTGTACGAATTAGTTCTTGCTGAACTTTCACTTATAAACTCATGGGATCTTATTTGTAACTTAACAACAACTGATAGTTCGACGACAAATCTGTTTTTTTTTTCTTCTTGATGTTATGCAGCAGCCAGAACCTAAGGAAAGAAGGCCATTGTCTACTAAAAGCACAAAACAGAGTTGATATGAAGATATGTAATGTTCATTTACAAATTTCATCCACCATTGTTGTATGGGTACAGAGCACAGAACATGTTCTGTGGTAGATCAAACCACTGAATACGCCACTTATGTACATAGTTGTAAAGAAAAAACATAAACAATGGGTTTCAGTTTTCATTGGTGTCGAGTTTGTATATACTGATATTAACTCCGGAAACAATTCAACTCATAAGAAACAAAGTTTTATCAAGACAACTTGCATGTCTATTATTAACACCAACTCACTCGTCTCAAAATGATTTTTTTCCACCAAACTTAATCAGAGGAGTCCGATTGCAGATGTAAGACACCAGAGCCAAATTTAACTACCATTAGCCGGAATGAGATTACAATAGAAAACACATACACGAGCAGTGGCAACTTTAGGCAACAGCCCGTGGGGTAACGGGACACCGTTAGTTTAAAATTTTTATGTGAGAAAATACTCTTTAAATTTCATAGGACACCATTAAATTTAACTACATGACCCCATATATTTTTCGAATTTATAGTTTTTCTGTCAAATCGTATAGGACACTACTAAATTTAATTACTTAAACCACATATATTTATCAAATTTGTAGTTTTTTAAAGGTGAACAACCACTAAAATAACATTTAAATATAACTAGCACTGGAAAAAAAAATTGGGACCCCATTGAATTTCAATCTTGTAATTCTGAAATTGACACTGCATACGAGAGAGAAAAGAATGGTTTATCAGGTACACAAATATGAATTTGAAATAAATTGTCCCATTTTCATTGAGTTATGTTGGCAAGTCATTCAACAGACCATTTTTACATAATTAAAACTAGTGTCACATTACCAAGTTATAAGAGATTAGATGCATATAATTAGGAATAAATTTGAGTTATTTTAATATGTTATATAAACGGTAACACATGTGATGCACTTAATGTTATAATATAACATTGTGTTGTAGCTTATGTGGTAATGGTATGTCTCTCTTAGCGAGATGTCAGGAGTTCGACTCCCGTGTGGTGCATCAATGCACACAATGTTGTCCCTTTACCCTTGTATTCCACCCAAGGGTGCTTTTCGCATATCGCGTTGCGGGGGCAGTGGGGGAGGGGGGTTTTACCGCCCATGCCCTCGAATTGGGCCGAGTTTCCTCCTGAACAGCATTTGGGGGCGGGTTATGCAACTGCAGGGAGATGAACGCGTGAGTGGTTAAGTTCCCTGAGTGATCCCGTACTGCTGTTCAAAAAAAAAAAAAAAAAAAAAGAAAAAAAAAATCTTATAATATAATCCTAATCAATTACGGAGTACATTTACATGTACATATCATAAATAATGTGTTGATGTAAAGGATAAGACACTGAAAATAATGGTATAACGATAAAAAAGTGGCAACTTCAAATCTTCAACTTTAATAAACAAAGAAAAGAAGGATAAGGGGGGGCTTGTTTTTGTGTTTTGAAGGTGATTATTTGATTATTACGTTTTCAAATCGTAAATAATTAAAAAATAGTGTTTGATAAACTAAAGATTAAAATCAGTTACTTGTGATTTGAGGGCTTCAAAACGTGAAAATGAAAAAGTAGGTAATCCATTACTGCAACAAAACGTAATTTTTTGATTTTCCGTTTCTTTCTCATTTTCCCCCCTAGTTACTTATTAATTTGTCAAAAAATCTAATTTGCCCAACACCTAGGCTAATTATTAGATTATTGCGTTTTGAAACAGCATAATCAAATCCAAACACCACTAATATTTAACATGTTTTGCTACATCTGATTATTTAATTATAATTATTTAAATCGCATAATTAATTTTAAAAACGCAAACTAAAACACTCTCTAAAAAGAAGTTTTGGGATGGAAATTAAATATTTTTATTTATATATAACATCAAAACTCCAAAATTTGGAGTGTCACGTGTAGATTAGTTGTGTAGGTTTAGCTTTCCTACTTTTTATTTATGACATTCTTGTAGTAATCCCCCCCCCCCCCCCCCCCCCCCCCCCCCCCCTCTCCCTCTTTGTGATTAGTGCATAGTTAGTGTTTGTCGGGCGCGCGTTGTCACGCCTTCTTGTGGTCATTTTTTGGCAATGTCATGGAGCCATTGTTAATGAAAGTGTAGGGAAAATTGTAGGGAAAAAGGAGGGGGGAAAAATTTCTTAATCGGTTTTTTTTTTTTTTTTTTTTTTTTTTTTTTTTGAAGAAAATTAGTTTAAAAAAAAATCGGGCCAACATTTTGTGAAGTCCTTTGGTAAAATTTGTAGGGAAGAATGAGGGGGACAATTTGAATTTTTTTTTTTTTTTTCACTTAGATGAATAGTGCAGTACTCATTGTGGGTACAACTCTCAAGTGCGCAACGTACAAGTCATTAAAGCTTTTAAAATGTTGCTGTCGGTGAATAGTTAACGAATAGTATCACGTTGTGCGCAACGTACAAGTCATTAAAGCTTTTAAAATGTTGTTGTCGGTGAATAGTTAGCGAATAGTATCACATTATGTCTAATAGTATGTAGAGTAATAATAATAATAATAATAATAATAATAATAATAATTGAGTGGATTGAGGTATTTATCATTTTGACATTTTGTTTTTATATAATTTATTTCTAATATTTTTAAAATTCTTATAAACTTTAATTTCTTTTTCTTTTTTGTAAATAAAAAACTCTTTTAACTTTTTTTTACTTTATGTTTAATTTGAATTTTTTTTCTACAATTTTTTTGTTTTATATTTTTATTTAATTCAGAGTTTTTTTTACCTATCGGTAAATGAATCTTTTTAAAAAGAAATTATATTACTGATTGTTTATTTAGTCAAAGTTTGTTAATAAAATCTTTGTACCACATACCATATCTGTATTTTTGTATTGTACTGTGTACTTTATAAAAAACCGAAACCGCGTTTTCTTCATCATCACGACCTCGTCTAGTTGGACTTATATATCCACCTCCATATGTTTATCCCCAAACCGGAACCCTAATTCGTTTGCCAGAAGAAAATGAATAATCTTTGTTGTCATCATTACTATTGATCAGGTATATATAGTTTGTGTTTGCTCTGTTAATTAGTACTCCGTATTAGTTTTAATTATACCTTAATTATTACAAGTTCAAATTTGTAGCTGGAGATTTCAATTCTAATTTGACCCATAGCTTATCAGAGCTCTTGATTAAAACATAAAAGTATAAAAGCCCTAATCTTTCAATTATGACGTCGAGGAGTGAAATTCAGTAACTTATAGAACTTAAGGTTATTAAAATCTACTGTAATTCGCTAGATGTTATTGGATATGATAAAAACCCTAGTAGTGATACTTACATGGACACAAAAGAATAAAAGCCCTAATATTTCATCCCCATAAGAGGAGTACATACGTGTATACTTTTTCTTTCTAAAAAAAAAAAGCAGAGATATTTAGTACTGTAAATTAGTCCCTACTTAGAAGTATTAAATTCAAGCAATCAAGCAAACTGAAAACAATGAAGAGTAATACTCTCTTTGCTGTTTAATCTGAATATATATGTTTATCGTGTTTCTGCAGATTGTAGTTAGTTCTTTCTATCTTTGAGGACAAAGTGTTCATGTGTTGCTTCTTCTTCTAAACCGGCCGCTAGCAAAACGGACGATGTTATAATGCCAAAGGTGATGTACAGACGTAAGTTTAGCTTTAGCTACTGCTAAACTCACTCTAAAGGTAAATCAGACTTTTTGCTCCATCACATTGGTTTTATAAGTGTTTCTTGTTTCAGTAGGTTACAGTTATGTCTTTTGATAATTTTGTATATTATTATTAATATTATTATATTATTATTATTATTATTATAATAATGGATGGATTTTAATAGGTGTTTGTTTTACTTATGTGAACATGTAGGTGGCAGCATTAAGAATCGGTATTGGTTTTCCCTTGATACGACCTCCTGGACGTAATGCTATTCGAGATGGGGCCATGGGTGGTTGTAGTTTTATATGTAAACACTCGAATTGAGAATAATTTGAATATATAATAACCCTAACCGCCTCTTCTAAAGTAGCAGGTGGCAAGACATATGAGAGTATACCAAAAGTATTTTATAGTTTAAGTACTACTGCTATAGATCATCATCATAAAAGGGATGTACACTCGTCCATTATAACAACATAATAAAATTCATCAATTTTTTGTATACAAATTAAATAATAAAAGTTTTCTTTTATTTGCAGGAGTTGGACATAGGACACGATGAAATTTGAGTGCTCTTGAAAAAGCGAAACTCACTCCAGAGGTGAATATGACATCTGGTATATATTCTACATTAATTGATATTGTGATTGAATAACGTTTGGTTTAACTGAACTGGGCTAACTCTGATACATTCCTTGCAGTTTTGAGGATATGAGATCGTTCAGCTTAATAGTATTTAGAAAGCTACATTGAAATATATAACAACTGTCCATCCCAAATATTAGCCGTCCCGTCTCAAGAAGGTAATACATTCATGATTCCTCAATATTATTTATATGTATCCTCATTAATATTTTGTGACAATAAATTGATATATGTAAACTTTAGTAAAAGATAAAAAGGCAATAATATTCCTCTTCCTTATAAACAAAATAAATCGCAAAAAATGGTAAGAAGGTGCACTTCATTAGTAAGATAAATGGTTGGTTGAATACCCCCCCTCCCCCCTCCCTCTTTACCCTCTAGATCATACCCATATATAGGGGTAGGTAAAAGAGGGATGAACCAAATGGGAGGAAGTAGGGGGAAGCGTTGACCACAGAGTCACCTATATTTAGTTATAGAATTTTGACCTCACCATTGTCTCACACATTCACCTCAGTATAAACATTCAACACTTCCAAACAAGCCTAATTGAGATGAACAATTTAGGTGAAACCATTTTGCACATATTTTTGACATGGTTTGTGATGCTAAACCATCCGGCATTAACAAATTCCACACAATAAAGACCATCTTCTCATTTCTAGTTGGCTATCTTTTAGGAAACATTGCTAATGCTCAATTATAGCTAACACGTTTGTCACTTAAAAGCAAACGATTTTACTCATTTCTAGTTGGGTTTCTTTTAGGATACATTGCTATGGTTTTTTTACAACGTTTGAATACTTTTCCAACTCAAATCAAACATCAATATTCTTATCATTCAAACTATTTTCCGGAACTAGCATTCCATATTTTTAAATGTGTTCCTTGTTGTGCCTATCATCTAAGAATCAAAAAAAGAAACAAAGAGTTTTACAAAGAACTCAAAAACAGAATTAAAATGAATTGGTATATACAAACTTTTAGTTTCGCGTTTTGAATAGCTCTGATTGTGAATTGGTTCTTCGACACCCGTGCAAACACACGATCCATTTCCCCAATCTATTATGAGTTTGACTGCGTTTCGGTTCAAGTTTGAACATACTTTACGGCATTAAAAGTGCTGCGACGTGACAAACATTGACAAATATGCATCATCAAAATGCACATTAGTTTGACATTAGTTTTAATCACAATATTTGAAGGTTCTTATGTGGGGTCATGTACTTTCTATTTAAAGTTTGTTTTGGCCCCTACTGTTACCAAGAACTAACATAACTAGCACCCAACATTTTTAGTTGACACACATATTATCACCAAAGTATCATTTTAGCCTCAAATATTGTAGTAACTTATCATTTCAATCTTCTCACACCTCGCATATGTGGGTTTGGGTATGTTGTTGTTATCATTTCAATCTTATCTTAAGTATTACTTTGAAGTTTGTTAAAGATTTCATAAGAAGATTATAATTACGTTTACAATTAAAATCAATATTAGGTAATCATAAATTAAAGAAGACTTAGTATTTAGAATTCCATTACTTTATTAAAAAATAATAATAACACACATTCTTTGATAACGCATAAAACATTATTAAAGTTAAATGATATAGTAAATATTAGGATGTCATCTAATAAATCTCTTAGGATAAACGGCTTCGAGTTATTGTTGATATCACCTGTTTTGGTCTTACACGGGTACCATGTTTCTTCGAATGATGAGACGTGTTATGCCCAATCAAACAAGATTTTTTTACGACTAGTATTCAAGATCGTGGGGCTTATTTCATACGCAAAGCCACTGGACGATCGGATATTGACGTAAGTTCTTATACTTTAATGTTTTATGTTTTGCTAATATTATAATTTTGAACAAACAAAGACTCGATTCTGTAGTTTATATAGTTTATTACCCCGTATTTTTTTTTTGTTTTTGTACATAGCAACTTGCTAATTTGTTTGGAGCTCACTTCTTACCACGTGTCACAACTAAGTTCACAAACAAAACACATGTAACATTGTAATTATTCATCTTATCTTATTTAACATGCCCCTTGATCTTAATCTTAAATCTAGTAATTTTCAACTAAATTCCATGTCTTTATTTTAAAGGCTAACTTTATTAAACAATCAAACAAGATACAATTTGCTGACAAGTAGCGAGCTATAAACAATTGCTTATTTGATTGATTGATATGCATAAAAAGCTTGCTTATTCAATTGCTACTTGTGAGCAAATTGTATCTTGTTTGATTGTTTAATAAAGTTAGCCTTTCAAAAAAAAAAAAAAAAAAAAAAAAAAGATATGGAATTTAGTTGAAAATTTCTAGATTTAAGATTTAGATTGAGGGGCATGTTAAATAATATAAGGTGAATAATTAAAATGTTACTTGTGTTTTGTTTGTGAACTTATTTGTAACACGTGGTAAGTAGTCAACTCCAAACAAATTAGCAAGTTTCTATGTACAAAAACAAATAAATACGGGGTATTAAGCTATATAAACTACAGAATCAAGTCTTTATTTGTTCAAAATTATAATATTAACAGAACATAAAACATTAAAGTATAAGAACTTACATCCATATCGGATTGTCCATTGGCTTTGCATATGAAATAAGCCACATAATCTTGAATACTAGTCGTAAAAATTCTTGTTTTATTGGGCGTAACACGTCTCATCATTCGAAGAAACATGGTACCTGTGTAAGACCAAAATAGGTGATATCAACAATAACTCGGAGCCGTTTATCCTAAGAGATAGGGATGGCAAAAGACCCGCACCCGATGGGTAAACCCGACACTTTCGGGGCGGGGTCGGGTCCAAGTATTCGGGTCGTGGGCCGGGTATGGGATAGTTTTAATTTTTTTGCGGGTTCGGGTATGTGGATGGGCTTAGATATAAACCCGCATACCCGACCAGAAGGAAATTTCAATTTTATTAATAAAATTTAACAATATTACTCCCTCCGTCCCATTTAAAGTGTCCATATTACTATTTTGGGACGTCCCATTTGAAGTGCCCACTTTAATTTTTGACCAATCAGAAGAGGTTATTGTGGAGAGAGAGTTTCTAATTGGTGGAGAATGAAGTTAGTGGAATTTTCTAAAACAGTGTGCAAAAAGTAAGTGGACACTTGTAATGGGATGGAGGGAGTAATATAAGCTACAATGTCATTTTGTACTATTGTTGGATATTTATATATGGTCATTTAGATTTAATACTCATTTTAATAACATTATTGAAACAAAAATTGAAAATAGATGAATGGTAAATGGGAATGAGTAACAAAAAAGATATTTGATACCCGCGATAAACTCGGTAGCCAGAGTGTTAGTAAGTAAATGGGGATTCCCGATTACCCGATGGTTAGTAAGTTAATGGGGACCCGACCGGTATGGGTCCGGGTTTAGGACATGGTTTCTTAACCGGGTTCGGGTCTGGGATTACCTAAACCCGACCCGATGCCATCTCTACTAAGAGATTAATTAAATGACATCCTAATATTTACTATGTCATTTAACTTTAATAATGTTTTATGCGTTCTCAAACAATATGTATTATTATTGTTTAATAAAGAAATTGAATTCTAAAATACTAAGTCTTCTTCACTAATATATGATTACCTAATATTGGTTTTAATTGTAAACGTAATAATAATCATCCCCTCCCCCCTATACATTACAAGACAATACTTATTAGTTAATAAATGTTTCTAAAACTTTCTTTATAACCTTTAGATCAAGAAATGATCATCACATACCCCTTCATCTAATGGTCAATATTAAATATTAATCTCCTACTTCTATTAACTAATAAATCAATTTTCATTCTTCAACTGCCTAAAATGCCCCTTTAGTTCTAAAACACACATGTGAAAATTAAGAAAGAAGGGGTCACGAAGGTTAAATTCATCCACAACACTCAGAAAAATAAATCACCAACTTCCTCTCCAATCCCAAAATCTAGCTAAATCCTTTTCTGCCACAATTCTAACTGAAATCTGTAATATGTCTGTTTCTTTTTTACTTAAATCGATTTTATTAGGGTTTGTAGACACTAATCTTCGCAACATCCCCGACGATGATAAGAAATGTCGAATATTTTTGTTGGTGCAATATCAATGGTGTCGTTCTAAATTAGGTAATCCTATTAACTGAAATATCGAGAATCCATGTCGATGGATATCATGTCGATTTATTTTGATTTTGATTTGGATAATAGAATCATAATGATGTTGATTATTAACATGTTGCTTTCTCCGTTGATAAGGTCAGATGAGGTGTTGCACTGTGGCATCC